>NC_135329.1:90133520-90460429 GCF_023851605.1 Tamandua tetradactyla | reverse complement strand
TATCAACCCCTCAGACTCGATGACTCACCAGAATGACTCACGGAACTCAGGAAGTGCTGCACATAATGGTAACAGTTTTAGTCTCCTAAAAATGATAGAAATTAGAAGCAGTCAGTAGGAGAGATACATAGGATGAGGTCTGTGAAAGTCTCCAAAACCAGGGCTTCCGTGTCCTCTCCCCACAGAGTGAGAGACAGAGACATCGGTGTGGACTGCCAATCATGAAGGTCTTTGGTGTCTGGATTTTTTACTGGGGTGTCACAACTTAGTCATGACTGATGGAATCACTGCCCAAATGAACGAAATCAACTTCTAGCCTCCATCCCCTCCCTGGATATAGGGCTGACATGAAGTGGTTCAGAGCCTCAGCCTTCCAACCATGTAGCTGGTCTTTCTGGCCTGGCCAACCCCAATCCTAAAATTATGTGTAGCCACCCACCCTGAGTCATACCATTAGCATAAACTATCTGGTGTGGTTCTATGCCCACCATTAAAAAAACAAAGACATTCCTCTCAGGGAAATTCCAAAGATGTTGAAAGGGTGTCACCCAGGAATGGGAGACAAAGACCATCCAAATTCTTTAGTACACAGCGACCAGGTGCAGTTCCTTAGCATACAGTTTGAATTTGAGCTGCAATTAAAAGGTACGAACTCTTTGACCTCATGTGCTCTTCCATCTAGAAGAAACTTTAGATTGTAAGTGAGTAATCTAAAAACTGCATTGATGAACTTTGAGCAAATGGGTCTCATGGAATCTGTGGATATGTCAAATGTAGACACACTTGGGGTGTTTGCTTGCTTCCCGGAGGCAGCTTCTTACATACTCTGATTAAATTTCACATTTCGCTTTTTGTAATAGGTGTATATTGCTTCTTACAGATGAAGAAATGCACAGTCAAAGGCTTAAGGAATTTGCTGGAGGTTACACAGCTAGTAAGCGACTGAGCCTGATAAAAGAATGTGAATCTATTCATTATTGAGCCTGGGCTCTCCCCTGAAATGTGCCACCTGTGAGGCATGGGGTAGAGAGAATTTGGGGTGGAAAGTTCCTTCCTGGCATTTGCAAATCACTCCCCAGCGGCAGTCCTCTACGCAACCTATGAAACAGGCCTCTTGGGTGAAGCCATCTATTTGTCACTATCACAGAGCAGCTTCTCTTTTCCCATAGCTGTGCTGCTCCTGCAGTCAGAATTGATAACAGCTGCTGGACATCTGAGATGTTTTATTTTTGCCAGGAGATATCAGAGTGAATGACTTGTAGCAGTTTTGGAACCCTGATGAGTTCAAGGCCCAGGGTAGAAATTGTAAAGAGGAATTCCCAGATAATGCAAGGGGAAAGGGAAGTGAGAGAAATTCCTGTTTCATTCTTTGCAATTGTACTGTGAGAAATGAATTGAGAAACATGTGAAGAAAAATCATCTCATGTAGAGTGTGACAGACAACTTCTTATCTTCTTTTTTCCTTTCGTCTTTCGGGATTGAATGCCAGCCCAATTCATTTTTGAAAAGGGAATTTCTCTTCATTTTTGGGAAAAGATTTAACTTCTAAAATGTGACCAAATGCCTTAGATACAGGTCAAGAAAGCTCTTGCCAGCTACTCATGTACCACGGCTCTCACTCTTCCTTTTTGCCCTTTTGGTGAATTGGTGTTGGTAATGTAAAGTTTCAGATAATTCAAATGCAGCATCTCCTTGTTTTCAAAATGTGGAACACATTCAGTATGTCTGCAAAGGAGCAACAAGAGAATACATGCAGCAGTTAAAGCAGAAAACTTATTTTAGGAAAAAAATGATTTATTGTGAAATAAATGTCTACCAGGTGTCGTCCCATCTGGTAGGTGCTGGGATGCAGACATGAACAGGGCTGGTCCTGCCCTCTCCCGGGCCCCACATGCCCTGGGGAGTCAGGTGTGTAACCAAGCAACTCCAGTGATGGGCTAGAAGGGGCTCCACACTTCTCTTTGCAAACTTAAGTCTCCCTGTGATTTCCTCATTCCCCCGTCTCCTTATTAAGAAGGAGACATAGATGAACCTCGTGGCCACATATGGAAAGAGAGTATGCAGAAAGGGTGGGTGGGAAGTTACCAGCAATTATCTATTAAAGGGCTGTTTGGGGGCTTTCATTTGAGACAGACATGGAGTTAAATTCTGATTCTCCCACTTACTGCCCTCATCATCTTGTATGTAGCTTCTATCTGTTACCTGCAGCAGGAAAAACCTGCCACACAGAAAGGATACAATAAAAAATCATACCGCCGATCAAAAACAACTGGCAAATAAAAGGCATTCAAAAAAATGTTCAAGTACAGATTTTAAATTTTGAAACCTGACCCTTACAAATACAAAAGATCACAATTTTTTTTTTTTACGATTTTTAGAATGGGTATTTTAGCCTTATTTCCATTTAATAGCAAAATGTACTGTACTTAGTTTAATTTTTGTCATAATAACCAGTCTCAATATAAATATAACTTCCATGATCTGTGGTACAATATGGACATTATGGTATAATCATCAAGCTAATTTATTTTTTCTCCTATATGTCATTTTCTGTCTTTCCCTCTCTCTCTTGCTAGTTCTTGACATGCTAGCCAATCTAAACAATAAGATTCTGAAGTAACTTTCACTGTGGGAAAATAAGATTTCAATAACCAAGATGTCAATCTAAGGATAAAATCGAAATTGTGAAATGCATTTGTAGTGAGTTTATCTTGCCTTCCAGCTCAGTCTGCTTCCTGCTGGGGATCATGCACATTGGAAATGGGTTCAGGTTACATTTTGCTATATTTCTGTCTCCATTCTCCTCCCTAACTCACTAACTGTGGTTTCTGACTTCTCAGGGAGGTGAGAAGGGAGTAAACGGAAGAACACAGAATTTTCTGACTGGTTCTGTTGCATTCATGCATCCAGTCGCTGGTATTTCTGGCCTCAGAGCTATCTGGAGCTGGCTTTCCTCTTACTGGCAATTCCTTGACCTTTTTAGATCCCACCCACCGAGTTGCAGTTTCCATAATGAGCAATGGTTTTCCCGGGAGGACCACAAAAAGCCTTTGCATTCAGAGGCCTGCCCCAGCGCTTTGGAGGGAACCCCATTGCCCCCACCCCAGGTGGCCCTAAAATGCAAAATCCTTTTAGAGGTGCTTGCAGGCCAGGTCCATTCCTCAGCCCATACCAGGTCCAATTTGTTCTCTGCTGTCACTGAAGGTGAACCTTGTTCCCCATAACCTTTACCACTCTCTGCTATACCATCTTCAGTTTTTAGATTTCTCAAGTTTTATCTCATGGAATAAGAAAATCAGACCTCCAGTGGGTTTAAATAAGCTCAAATCATGCTAAACATGAGCAAGATTACAAAACCAAACAATTAGCAAAACAGGGAATCTATTGATGAAGAAATAAAAAATATGAGGAAACCAATGAAGAGCCCAGATATTAATAAGAAGTAATCTTTTCCAAGTTGATTTTGGCCCTAGGGGACAGGTGTCAATGTGTAGAAACATTTTTGCTTCAAAGCCTGGAGAGGTTTCCTCCTGGTGTCTGACAGGTAGAGTCCAATCATGCTGCTAAACATCCTACAGTGCACAGGAGAGTTCCCGACGACAGTGAATCACCCAGGCCCAAATGTCATTAGTGCTGAAGGAGTTGGTGGGGCTTAATAAGGATATGGTTTCAATGAAACCGAACTAAAAAAATGAAGTGAGAAATGAAGAAGGGTTAATGGAGAGCCAAGGAAACATTTTGAGGATTCCAACAAGAGCATTGCTCGGACAGAATAGATCTGTTAAAAAGTAGATGTCAACTTGCAAAACAGGCAAAATCAGTGTGATTGCAATATTAACGAGATAATAAGTGATAGTGAGGACAAAGGCTATCTACATCTGGATGATCCATGTCCCTGAACTAACGATCCCAATACATGGAACAAAGTGGAACTCAAAGACATAACATGAGGACTTCTTTTTTTCTGAAATAAAGGGAGAACTGAATCTGATAATCCAGCAGTAACATGCTGCTCCAACCAATGTTATCTTCCATTTCTGGTAATAATTTCCTGTTATCAAGAACAAACTTCCTGCTGAAGCTGTTATGAATGACTGGATAAAAACATTTAAAAAATCTCTCTAAAACCCCGAAAATGTGGTAGGGAACAGCTAGGGAAAATTTAGGGTGAAAGCATTAGCTGCCGGCATAAACAGTGGTATCTTAAAAGGATGGATTGTAAAAGGAAGGGGTTTTATTTTATTGACTTATTGTAGGCATTGTTAGCCCCGATGTATCCACCTGTCTCCCTCCCACTGATGGGGACTGTGTACTCGCAGTTCCGAAGGATCCTGTCTTCCACATTTCTGGATAAGCCCAGGCCTTAGAAATCAGGTATTGTTCCCCAGAGCAATGGGTCTGTAATCTCCCAAACTGCCCATCTCTCTGACAAGTCAGTGGAAGAAAATCAGATAATTAAGAGCAGAGTTATTTTTCAGTCCAAGTAAATTAATTTTTCTCTTCTCATTTTGTAGCTATTGGAATTTTGGCAGCAGAAGGGGATATTCAGAAATTGTGGACAGACCAAATGCGGGAAAGTGACAAGTATTTCATCTGAAATAAACCAGAAAGGTGATGTGTTTATTCAAGGCTCAAAAAGTATATGTTCTTCACTTGCCAACCAGTTTCCCAAGCTGATAAGAAAGTACTTTCTTTTTTTCCATATTACCTTCTTATTTGCAGAGGCCACTTATGCAAAGGATCTGGCTAAATTCCTGGAATGTAGCATGTTCCTGATCAATGACCATTCCTTTCTTACCTTAAACAACTGTGTTTCAGTATTTAAGGAAATGCAAAGGACTCACTATATATGCAAATTCTGAAAGTCTTAATATATTTTTCCCAAATGTCCACCCAAATCCTATTATTTTGGGAATATCAGGCATTTTGGGCAGACCACGGTGGCTAGGCAGGCAGAGTTCTTGCCTGCCATCCCAGAGATCTGGGTTAGATTCCCGGTGACTGCCTATGAAATAAAAAGAATTAGGCATTTTTTAAAAAAAAGAAATTGGAAAGAATATGTGTATGATTTCTCATTAGGTTAGAATGGAGGAGGAGGTAAGGAGAAGTTTTGAAGCAGGTCTTTTTATGATGCCTTCTCTGGCTCCCACAAGGGTGCAAAGATAATGCTCTTCCTATTATCAGACCTAATTTTATATTGTGTCCCTAATGGTGTGACATTTCTTTATTTGAACTTATTCAATCATTTGTTCATGGAATGTGGTGGGTACAGGCATACAATGCAGACCACACTGTAGTCATTTAGTCAAAGCACTTAAGAGAGAAAACAAGTAAATTAACTATTATTCTATTGTTTGAAAAGGCTAAAGGAAGCTTAAGTAAAGGTGAGCCCTGGGAAGAATTCTGAAGAATCATTGGACCACAGAGACTATAAAATAGCTCAGAAATATGTACCCATTAAAAAAGACCTGAAGAATGTAAGGGTTTTATATGGGGGAAAAGGAGGAAATGCCATCAGGCAAGGGATTAGCAAGAGAATAGTCCCAACAATATAGAAGGACATGGTGAAGGCGCCCAGGCTTTCTTAATACAAATATAAACAGGTATGTATATATTTGCATTCCTTTCTTAAAAGGTACATGGGCACTCCTCTAAGCCTTTCTTTTTGAAACACCTAGGGGCTAATAAAGTCTGCTGTATTCACACAATTTATTTAGATTTCTGTTTTTCTGAAGTCAATTTGGTAAGTAATATTTTATTCAAAGGTTTTCAGTTTCAGTTCTTTTTCTATTCATTACCTTTGACTTTTGAGGAATAAAGTCTCATTTTTCCTGCTGTTCTTTTATTTGTGATTATCTCCCCTTGTCATAACCATGTTTTTTTTGTTCGAGTTTGTTCCCCTTTCTTTTTTTCATATTAGTTGATGTTTTATCAATTCTATTGATTTCTTCAAAGAAATAACATCTATTTATTAGTGTGTTCTTTGTTAGTTTGCATCTAAATAATTCATTTCTGTCCATATTTTCAAGAAGTCTTTCTCTTCTTCAACTTATTTGATTATCATTTTTCAATTTTCTGTTCTAATTTTCAGTCAAATGCTTAATTCATTCACTTTTCTAATTTCTTTTCAACCTATACTTCTTTTGATCTCATCTGATATGCCTGGCTCTAAACAATAGGTACATTATCATTTTCTAGATATTTTCACTATCTATACCCAAGAATGTTTTAATGAGAGACTTCAGTTTTTCATAATGAGAAAATATCATTACATTTATAAGTACAATATAAATACTATGATTTTAAACCTATGAGAAAGCTTACTCTTTCCTATGGAGGATGAATGAGTGGGAGCCAAGCTGTAGACATCTTCTCTACATTTGGAGTTTGATTACGTTCAAAGATAAATTTTGGGTTGCCAGAAATTGAAGAAATGGTGCAGACCAAACAAAGAAAGTGGCAGCGAGAAGGAGGCATGCTGATGAATTTGGGATATATGAAGGGAATATGATGAACGTTTCATGGTGATTCATTTCAAGTCCTACCTAAGAGTGAGGAAAAAGTTAAAGCTGCTGCGGACCAAAAGTCTGACTTAGGGGAAAGCGTGGGGTGGGGTGGGAGGCAGCTTCTACAGAACAGGACTTAAAGAGAAAAAAGACAAGGAGACTCATTAGATGTTGGATTTTAAGTGCCTAAGAAAAATACAAGCAGTGTTGGTCTCTAGCAGTGAATATATAAAAGGCAACCTTTCAGAGTCATTAGAGAATGAGATGGTAATTTAGGGTATGGAAATAGCTGAGGTGAAAAACTTTACGTAATGAGAAATAAAGAACTGAGGAGAGGATCCTGAGAACTCCTTGCATATATGGGGCTAGAAAAATGGTGAAATCTGTGATGGAGACTGAGCAGAAACAACCTTTCTCTCTGCTTATGGAAGTGTGAGTATCTTGAGGAAGGCATGGAGTCTGAGTCATGTAATACATGTAAAAGCTGCAAAAGTGTTTACCAAATGAGTAAATAAGTAAAGTGTGGGCAAAGCAATTTCCCAGACCAGTTGCAAAAAGCGTTATGCTCATTTAATCAATAAGGAAACTGGATAACACAATAAGTGATGCTTAAACTGGCACATCCTGGAGAGGACCATGCTCTGTATAAAACCAAGATTCAGTCATTTGGGGTCCTTATCCAGCAATAAAACCCAGCCCTCTCAGTCACTCTTGCTGTGCTTTAACACCCAGCCACATGAATATTTGACAGCTAGTTATTTAAGTTATCAGCAAGCAAGTAATAGCCCCTCCATTCAGTCAAAACAGTCAAATTAGCTGTACATGTAGACATAGTCCCTCCTTTGCCAAGATTTATGACATGGAAAGGGATGAATTAGAAAATAGAACAATAGCTCCCTGTTTGTGAAAGATGTGGCATCTACCTTCATGAAAATGTATAGTTTTTATTGAGGGGAAATTGTCACTGAATGCTTGGACTTACTTTACAGGAAAACAAAAATATGCTAAATGCATTCCAGGAATTGAAACGTACCATTTGGGAAGCTTTTATGAAAAAGATAGAAAAAGAATAGAGAAGTTGAAGTCCTTAATAGGAAATGTGAACATTAGCCCTTTTGTAAACAACATCACATTTTATTTGAGTTAGGGAAAATATCTTTGATGGTACTTCAAATAAAAATCAAATAATTTCTGAACAATGTCACAAAAAGACAGATGTGCAAAATTTTATTTAATTCATTCTCAATGCAACTCAAATACATTTTCAATGCAACTCAAAATACATGTTTTAAAAATCTGTTACATCTGTAATCTTATTTTCTTACTTAGGGATGCAATACCTTCTCTTCTTTCAGTAAAAAGACACTAACAAATACCTTGCCCATTAAAAAAACCTGCCTGATTATTTCCAGCCCAAGGGACTATTGTCCCTTTGAAATATCTCTAAGTCTCAGTGTCTCTATCATTTGTGTGATATGCATTATGATTTTCTTTACTGAACTATTATGTTGTTTTGCTATTGATTTGCACTAACATTTGACTGCCATATAAATCTGCTCTATGCCTGAAGTCTGGCACTTCTGAGCATTGTAAGGGCTCTGTTCTTTGTTGGGTGAAGAGACTTGTTGCTGTCCAACATTGGAGACTTAACTGGAATGGACTGTTCAGCCACTTGGAATCCCTGCTACATTTGTTACCAATTAAGGCTGTTACTTTCTCTTCCCTTACATACCATTCAGAGGTGCAATCAGCAAAATGAATTTAGAGAATGTGGTGGGCTGTATAGTTCACTGATTTACCAATATGGGAAATTCAAACTTAATGTACAGTTTTGGATTTAATTGCTAAAATTAAGTGATTTTTTAATTTCTAATGAATAACTACAGTAAATGTTTTCCTCATTAACATGTACTTATTGCATTTCAAACACGCTGACTCTGATTAAACAGAGCTGTTTGGACAATCACAAAGGCAAGTCCGCACACAGTGAATTAGATGGAAGGTGTTCCCCGAGATATTCTCCTTTGGATTATGACAGATTAAAACTCTCTTTCGGGCACTCTCACGGCTGCTCCTGGGGGCACCCATTACACAAAGTGAAGCTGTCCCACTGGAGACCCAATGCATCCTACAGATGATAAAAACTTCTCCATGCAGTTCTTCTCAGCTCTTTTATTTCTCTTTGAAGTGGAGCAAATTATACCTGAGCGCCTGGGTGGTTGCCTGAAGCAGCTGCTGGAAGCTAAAGACATTTTTATCAAGTCCCCAGTTTAAAAGCCATATACATTTTGCATTATACAATATACACTTCTGATTTTAATAAAAACATGATACTTACTTCCAACTTTTGACATTACAGAAGATAACCCTCCCTCCACTGAAGCTTCATGAACCTTTGGCATGGGCCAAGAGACACTGCCATTCTCATTTGGGGGCAGGAACTATGGCATCGAATAACAACAAAAAACATCCTTTTGAAGCTTCTGCTGGTGGTGAGGGCTCAGGGGTATGGATCTGATTTCAATTAGCAGTGAAGACAGCTGTACTTCTGTGGCCTCTTACAGATCTTATATATTGAACGACTGCTGAAATTTGAAATTAGACCTTAAAATGGCACTGTTAGCCTAGTTATGCAGCATTGAGCACCATTACTAAGTGAAGAGATAAATCAATATATGCTCATACTTATCTCCTTGAACCCAGCTGCCATTATATTCTTCCCTAGAGAGCCTCTGAAAGGAAGTCACATATAACATAACCCTTCAAGAAGGCTAGTCTCTGGGTTGTGGAACATATGAATCACTATATACATATATTTATTGATTCATAGTGGACCATATGAATCACTTAAGAAAGAGAATTTCCACACATAGGAATTGACTCAGAAAAGGGAAATAGTGGAAATATTTGACCATGATGTGAGAGCTCAGTGACCAAAAAGAATGAACTAGTGTGTAAGGTTAAAATAAAAGATGAAAATGGAAGAAGAGTTGGGCATGTAGCTTATTGGACAGGTTAGGCCTAAAATTTGGAGATTATCTAAGACTTAGCTATGTGTTTTGGTGTCTTATTTAACAAGCCTTCATCCATGGATTAAACCAACATTTAACCATCCTTTTCCCTGTGCCAGTCTGGTAGGGACCATGTCCACAAATTGGTACACTGTGAGGTAAGAAGGGACCTGCCCCATATAAGAGAGGAAGGTAATTGCAAGAGGGTTCAGCAGCTACAGCCTGGTCTTATTTCCCAGCTTTCTCCACTGTTCAGGCAGTTTCACACTGATTGCCCCCAATCATCCTTTCCCCCTCTCCTCCTAAAACTTGCATCACCATTTCAGATAGCTGGAAGCTTACTCAAACAAAATAATGGCCCGTATTCCTAGAGGACACACATGTGCTAGACATTGTTTAAAGGGATTTTCAGGAATTAACTAGTTCAATTTTTGCCAGTGTAAACATGAGTAGTAAGTCAGAAAGCCAGGATCTGACTCACAAGCTAATTCCATAGCATGGCTCTTAGTGCCTCTTTCGTTGCTATTGAAGTATCCCATATTTACCCAACTGGAAGGATTCTCCAGAGAAACAGAGCCAGGAGGGGAGAATAAAGTATATGAAAGTGTATACACATATATATAGGTATATAGACTCATATGTACATATATTTATCTATCTATCTATCTATCTATCTATCTATCTATCTATCTATCTATCTATCTATCTATCTATCTAGATATAAAGAGATTTCAAGAGGTTTATCTCAGGGAATTGGCTTATATCATTATGGAGAGGCTGGCAAATCTGAGACATGCGGGATAGGTAGGTATCTTGAAATTCTTGCAAAGAGCTAGCAAAACAGAGCTTGAGGCAGAATTTCTTTATTTCCTAAAACCTACTTTTGCTTTTAAGGCCTTACAACAGACTGATGAGGTCTAATTTACCAAAGATAATCCCCTTTTTTAAAGTCACGTGACTGTAGGTACTGATGTATCTACCAAATGTCTTTACAGCAATTCCTACATTAGTGTTTGAGTAAATAACTGTGTACCACAGACAAACTAAATTGGCATATAATATTAATTATAATAATGGTCTGCTGTCTTCTCTGAACTCCCAGAGAATCCCTTATGATCTTCCTCAAATAATTATCTCACTATCATTCTAGTTTGGGGGGGTTCTCAAGAATATGACCCATTAGTTGTTTGTGTTCTAAACCCCTTAAGATTTTTAATGGATCAGTTTTTTAGTAATATCAATAAATATTTATAAAGTGATAGGTGATCGTAAATCCAGTAAAGAAATAAAGTTCCTGAAAAGATCCAACTTTCTTTTTTAATTTTTTCACTATTTTTTGCATTTCATTGGTTATTGAAATGCTATGGAATAAGAGTTTCTTCCTTTGTTCTTGCTTTGAAGGGGAAACTGTAGAATACATACTTTGAATGGTAGTGACTATTTGTCTTAATTCCCTGTAGACAGGACCTAGGTAAAACTTTGAAGGTTTTCTTTGTCCCTTTCCTGGCTTCTATTTTGTGACCTTTCATTTGCTATCTATTTATTCGACCCTCCACTCTGACATCTACTCTATACCTTCTTTTAGAAAAAGACCTATGCTTAGTTTCTTTTAAATAGCCAACTTCTTAGTTTTTATTTGTAGTCTGAAAGAGGAAATAAGTTTATACTAAAGTGTTAATGCCTACTTACCCTTTTATTATTGTTAAAATCATTTTTTATAGACACATCTATTTACAATGTTGAGACTTTCACAAATAGTGGTAACATTTAGCCAGAGTCAGCATTTCTGCCTGATGCTTGAAATGCCTTATAAAATTCAAAGGAAATTAGGCATCCCATGGGAAAGCATGCATGCAATGCCTAATTTTAATCAATGCAAACTTGTTCACTTAAAACACTTGTGAATCCTTTTCATAGATCCTAATAGATCTGCTTTAATGCTCTTTAAGACTTTAACCTCTGTTTAGGCAATCTCTTCACTGGGCTGGCATACAATTATTTTATTCTCTAACTCTGAAGTTAGATCATTAATCTAATGAAATTGAGATTTGAAAGACAAGCTTACAAAAAGTAAAAATTATTCTCCTAAAGATGCCTTTTTAGTTTCTCGTATCACACCATTTGCTTATCAGAATTCAGTTTCCCACATGATGTAATAAATTAGAATGTAATTGGGCAAAGTCAGAGTGAATAAAAGATGTGATTTGCATGGTGTAAATTTCAAGTAGCAGATAACCTAAATGAATGCTGACCACTACCTGCATTACAAACAGGGAAAGGAAATTGGAATTTACTTTAACGCTAATTTATTTGAAGAAAAAAATCCCAGCTCAACCAAACTGAAACATCCTGCAACTTGTGAAACAGTTTTCTCTAAGCTAATTACTAGAATGATTTTAGGCAAGTTCCTTTACTCTCCTTGTGCCTCAGTTTTCCTCACAATAAAATGAAAGTGTTGTGTTGTAAATATCAAAGACACTCTCCAACCCAGCACACTGGTGATTCCTTGTGAGATTTCTTTTAGCTAGTATGCCAAAAATGGTACATGATTCTATTTGCTTTTGGATTTTCCTTTTATATTTAATAAAACCGTTCCTGAATCATCTTTTTCTCTCTAATTGGTACTGGAAAATTGGGAGCACTGGGAATTAGTTTCATATTTAAATTATATTTACGTTTCTCTTATTCTGCCAGGGACAAGTGCTGGTAAAAATGTTCGACTTCCTCTGTTGGTGCTTTGACACATTAACAATACTCAGAAATGAGCGGCTTCTTTCCTTTTGTTAATAATAACACACACATAGAGAAGAAATTTTATTTCCAAACTCTTTTCACTTGCCATGTTTGCTGTTTTTTTTCACAATTGCATTGTGATGTAGGAAACATCATCACCAACTTATAAACGAAAAAGTCACTTACAAATTAGAGGTTGCCTTGCTTCCCAATCATAGGGACCATGGGTTCAATTAACCATGCTTGTCTGAGTCCCCCCATGGTCACCCTTCCTTCCCCTGCCAGCACATACTCTCACAAGCAAATGCACAGCACACACACACATTGAAAAGCCAAAGAATAAGGTCTCGATGTCCATGTAATTCATTGACTCTAGAGTAATTGAGAAAATTAAAACATTTTATATATAGCAATGTGCCAATTTGAAAGTATTATGTGCCCCAGAAAATCCATGTTTTAATCTTGATCCGATCTTGTGTGAGCAGCCATTTCTTTTAATCCCTGTACAGTATTGTAGGTTGGAAATTTGATTAAATTTCTCCATGGAGATGTGGCACACCCAATTGTGGGTATTAACTTTTGATTAGATGGAGATGAGACTCCACTCATTCCTTGTGGGTTTTGATTAGTTTACTGGAATCCTGTAAAAGAAGAAATATTTTGTAAAAATGACAGAAACCTGAGAGCTGACAGAAATTCACAGCAGAGCTGACACAGATGCAGACACATGGATGTTTGGAGACGTATGGAGCCCAACAGTCATTGCTATAAGATGTTAAGCAAGCCAGAACCTGGAGAGAGCCAAGGGAAGCCAAGAGATGAAACCCAGCCCTGGAGAAGCAAAATGAAGGACCCTCACAGGTACAGAGGCTGAAAGCAGTGGAGCCCAGGAGCAAGGGACCAGTAGATTCCAGTTATGTGACTACCCAGCTGACGGAGCTGTTCTGGACATATCAGCCTTTCTTGAGTGAAGGTAAATTCTTGTTTGTGCCTTAATTTGGACACTTTCACTTCCTTAGGACTTCCTTAGAGCTGTAAACTTGTATCTTATTAAATTCCCCTTTATAAAAGTCATTCCAGTTCTGGTACATTGCATTTCAGCAGCTAACTAACTAACACAAGTAGGAACATTGAAAGAACTCAATACATGCAATTACTATTATTAACTGAGCCTGCATTCTCACTTATAATTCATGATAGATCTTATAATTCCATATAGTTGTAAGAATTAAAAACGTATGGGTGCCTAATATTTGACACCTACAGGTTTTCAAGGAATGGCAGGTTTCTCCCTTTAAGCAATTTCAGGTGCTCAGAAATGTTAGGAACTCTGAATAATCCTTCTGTCACATAAACTGCTCCCTGGTATCCTGTACATCAGTTAGTTCAGGCTCACTTGTGCTAAAGTAAAAAGCATCCTCCTCCTCCCCCAATCCACTGGCTTAAAAAAGCAGAGGTATATTTCCTGTTTCCTATATATACAATTTGCAAAGTTAGCTCAGGCATTGCTCCGCATCCTTCAATCTCTAGATTCTGGCTGAGGAAACAGTGGCATGCCTGTGGCCATGGGAACAGAGAAATAGTGGAAACCTGTATCATTTCTGTTCAAGAGTGGCAACATCCCGTGTGTTCCACTTCATCGGCCAACGAGTCACATCACCTGGCCTCTTGTCAAGAAATGAGGAAAGTATCATTTTCATTTAAGTGTAATTTGCCACATGGGTAATTTTATATGTAAACTTGGCTAGATTAGGGTGTCCAGTTGTTTGGTCAAGCAAGCACTGGCCTGGTGGTTATTGTGAAAGTATTTTTAGTTGATGTTACAACCATTAGTCAGTTGATTGCATTTACAGTTGACTGCATCTACAATTAAAGAAGGAGATTTCCTTCAGTCATAGAAGTCTTAAATGGAGAACTGAGAATTTCAGAAGTCAGAAAGAATTCTTTCCTCTACTAAAACCAGCTAGCTTCTCTTGGGAAATTCAGTACCACCCTCATCAGCTTCCAATGTGTGGCTTCTCCTGTGGAATTCGACTTCACTTTCATCAAGCTTCCAACTTGTGCCCTCCCCTACAGAATTTGAACTTGCCAAACCCCATGGTCATATGAGAAAATCCCTATAATATTTCTCTTAATATTTTCATATTAAATATGTATTTGCTTCTCTGGATAACCCTGATTAATACAGGGAACAATAGCCAATATTTGGGAGTAGAACTCTGCAACAAACAACTGTGCACTTGAAAATATCTTCATTGAGCCCATATAAGTGAATGTTCACAAGCTTACATTCACCATTTGTTCCTTTATTTATCTGTTTGTTGGTTGGTTGGTTTATACACCATCGCCAAGCGCTCCTTGATACGAGATACTGTGTTGCCTGTTTTAAGTGGTAAATAAAGAAATTAAGTAAGATCTACATGTAGCCAGCCAATTGCTAATCTAACAACCACAACGAACAACGAATTGCCACAAGTCTATGTTTATTGGTGTATATGTTTGGGGGATGGACACAGCGTCAAAGACAAGGAAATTGAAATATATAAAAGCTGTTGTGTTTCCCATTGAGCCTTGTGGACATCAATTGGTGAAGAGAAAAAACAAAACAAAACAAAGTGAGTAAAGGCAGGTAGATCCAGCATCTTAAACTATTCATAAAAGTAGAGATCATCACATCTGGTTCTTCCATCTTTATCTGAACTCAATAACTGAATTTTAGGACATAAAAATGCAGAAGGTCAAAGGACACATGGATTTGCAGAGTGTGGACTGGGAAACTCACTATAACTCACACTGAAGACGTCCATCACAAACCTGCTTCTGAAGAGTGACAGTGGTGCTGCATGGAGTCCCCAGCTGTCAGAGGCCACGTTTCCAGCAGGAAGAAAGGGAGTTGGAATGTTGAGAGCATGGTAGGCCCACTCTGAGAGTGCAACTCCTCCCTATTCCATAAGGACCAAGTGGAGGACTAGAGAGCTTCATGTTGATGGGATGGCATGGCATAGCATCTGCTGATCAGAAGAAAAGGGATCTCTTTGGCTCATGTGGGACAATTTGATAGGGAATTCAGTGCTTACAACAAGCCTGAAGTCTGCAGGGAATGGCAAGTGTCTATAGATGCAGTCTACATATTGGTGTTTAGTTGAAGTCTTTGTGAATGTGGTTTTCCCACTGATTTAGCTTCTTGGTATCACTTTGTACCAGAGAGCAGTAAGAAGTGATGTACAGAGAAAAGACTGCTCAGTACAAGAAGGAGAATCAATATCCCCATACTGACTGCACACCTCAACATAACTGCAACCCCCCCTAGGTTTTAAGACCTTTGAGAGAAGGCATGCTCATGGACTGCCAGGAAGGGGCTGAATGCCCAGCATCTATTAGGCATTTGATTAATGCTTAGTGAATGGATATGTGGGTAAATGATAGTGGCTCTTATTGACAGTTTTCCCTGCATTTTGTTATTTTATCACTTGATTCTGCAGGACGTTTATTTTAGTGTTATTATTCCACAAACCTTGGCATACTGCCGGTGGATGAATAAATTGAAATTAAGAAGCCTTCTATAGCATATTAAAACAAGTTTCCTGCTTCATAAGCTTAATTCTATTCTTTTTCATTAAATTCCACAAGCATGTACTTTAATTCCTCTAAATATTGGTACAGTGAGAGGTTCTGAGGTTTCAGTGATGATGGATCCTTGATCACACTTTCAAAGAATTCACTGTCAACTGAAGAAATGGATTTATTTTAAAAGTTACCGTAATTGGTACTATAATAACTGTGTGCTTTTAGAAACAGGAAAGAAGTGTGATTCTCCATGGAAGTCTCAGAGAAAAGAGATGTGTTGATGATCCCAAGCTCTAGGTAGAAGGTAAAATTAGATGGTCAAACTTGAGAATGGAATCTATTTTAAGATATTAATAAGAACTGTGCTCTCATTATGAGAGAAATGATCAGTGTAGTTATATGGGCCAAGCTGGAGGAAACACAGAGAATTGTTTTCATTCTACATTTTTCCCATGGAGAGTGCCTTTCCTTTAATTAATTCATTGTGAAGAATTTGATTTTATACTTTTATTCTACACTTTTAGAGGCAGGAAGGAATGAATTCTATAACGTTGAACTTTTCGATCCTAAACTATAAATTTGCATAGCTGCAACAAAATGTTTCAAATTATAACTCTAAAATATGAAAAAAAAGGCACTATCAACTCTTTTGCTATTGACTTGTTCCATAGTTATAAGGCAGACTGCATATATTTATCATTTAGTTTTTTATTATATTATTTCTCAGGCAATTACATTTTTACTGTCAATTTGGAGGATTTACTTGATATAATCATTGAGTACAAGCGTAGTGCTAAGTATTAAAATGAGAGTGTTATCAAATGAGTCCAATTTTTTCTGTCCTGATGCAACTAGATTGTTTATAATATGTAAGATTTATTAAAAGATATTTTCAGTTATGCTAGGGAATTTAAATCAAGCAAGCATTCCACGCATGATATTGCTTCCCAATAAGGTTGACATTTACAAGATGGTGAAGAACATTATGTAGGCTTATTTCGTAAGTACTCTTGATTTCGTCAATATAGGATAAATTATCTGAGATCAGGCAAACTGTGTTTAGGTATTTGGATTAATCAGGTGCTCCATCTTATCTGCAATATTGATAGTAATGTTTAGCAACTGTACCGAGTATACTGAGTGGCGAAAATGAATACTGATTTTGCTATAAATTGCAAATAAGTGCAAAATTAATCTGGTTGACTTAATCAGGAATACAGAATACCATTAGCATTTTAAGCAATTTTATTTTGATTTGCAGAATCCACTGGCAATGTATAATAGCAATTTTGTAAATCCTCTCAGAAAAAAAATGACATAGTGAATTTCTTTTGCAAATCAGTAATATTTATGTTGCACAGATTCATTTCAGCCCCCTGCCTAGCTGGTGTTATCATTTAGGGAACACCCCCCCCCCCCACCCCAAGCATTCTAATTGAAAACAGTGGTTCATTTTACAGTAAAGGGTTTCAGACATAATCCTTGGCTGAATGACCAATATAGATGCAGGCATTAGATGATGAATTGAAGAGTTATTGGAGGAAGCTCTTTTATGTATGACCCTTGACCAAGTTATTTCAAGCTGGATAAAATCCGTCGACTCACAATACTCTCTAGTGTTTTGAGTTGGGATTCCCCAGGCAGCATGAGGAGCTGCAGAAGAGTAGACAGGGAAGAAGCATAGCCAAAATGGAATTCAACACTTATGTACATTTTTCCCCTTTCAACCAACCTTCGTAAATGAATGTCTCATGTAAATATTCAGTTTTAATGTGCTCAAGTCTTCTCAATTATCCTGCCAATTAGTTAGTGACTATTATTGATCTGATTTAGAATTAATCAGTTTTCCTGAAATATTTGTAACAGGAGACAGGTATAATCACTTTCTCCATTTTTATTTTACTAAATTATCCAATGACTTATTTGTATGTGAGATAGAACCGTATCTAGTTTAACATCGTTTAAGATATGTACAAGTGAAACAACCTCAAGAAAACAATCTGATATATAACACACATAAGATATGTGAAAAGGGAAAAATTCCCTTTCTTCTCAGCCCAGACCTATGAAGAGAAATGCATTACCTGTGAAAATTCTGAGAGAATTTTCTAAATTCAAAATTCACTTTCTAAAATCTCTTCCTACCTAGTGCCACATACAGTATTTAATATGTAGTAGATACTGGATTTATTCATTAAAAAATTATTACATTTAAAATCATTTCAAAATGATTGGGTCCTGTGTGACAGGTTTTTTTTTAATGCACTAAAAGCAGAAATAAACAATAAACAAAATAAGCTCACCTCCTGGGGGCTTATATTCTGGTGAAGAGAACAGAATTTAAGAAAATCATTAACAAAAGCATGTATAGTATTTCAAATGGTAATAAGTGTTGTGGAAAAGATCAAGTATGAGGTAGGGGAAGCAATGGGCTGTATGGGGGCATGCTCTTCTGTGTAGGGTGGGAAGGAAAGCTTTTATCTTTAAAGTGACATTTGAATGTATACCAAAGGGAAGTGAGTCTGGCTGAAGGATATTTAATGTAGAGAGAATAATGGGTGCCCAGGTCTGTGCTTGATATTTTATGGGAGAGTTGTGTGAGAAACAGTAAAAGCAAGAATGCTTCTAAGGATTGATTGTCCCTGAAAATTGGAAATAATAAAATTGCTATTTACTGAGACAGGGAATGATTTATGATTGGAGCAGAATAAGGTGTTGGGTTTTGGACCAGCCATATGTTGGATGATTCTGACAACCTAATGGAGACTATTTCCGCGTAGGAACACTGAGTAAAGGAAGAGAGGAAGGTGGAGAGGAAGGGAGCACAGGAAGCAACGGATACCCTGGCAGAGGTGATATAAAAAAGTCTGAAACTTAAGTGTAAATGAAAGAGTCAAGGCATCTTTTCCCAGGGAATACTTTTAATCTGTGTGGGCTGAGGCTAATTAGTAATGTGAGAATTAAAAGAGCCAGAGTGAAAAGTAATTCCCCAGCAGTGACATCTGGCTTTAAAGGGCTATTTTGGCAGCTCCATGGCATTCTCCAATCCATGGGGACGAGGTTCTGAATTTTGGCTAGCATGACTTGTGCTCTTGTACGTCTTCATTAGTGCATCCTGTGTCTATTTGAATAGAAATGATATTAAACATAATCCAATGTTTAGTGAAATACCAATCACCTCAAAATGGTTATACGTTTGCGACTATAAAATATTGTTTATTAATTATATGTCATGCCTATCTATTTAAAGTACTTCTGTATGAATTTCCAGCAGTCAGCAATCATTCACTGGATTGCTGGATTGCAATACATACACATCATTGTTATAGAAAAGGGACAATCAATATGTTGAACAGCTATGGGGCCTACACATTGACTGATTGATCAGATGATGCCAAGTTTGTGGAGATGCCAGTATGCCAGTATGAAGCCAATATGCCCTTTGCTGGAAGAGCTTGGGCAGGTAGGAAGAGTCCCAAAGGGGAGGCAGGGTTGACCAGAAAGCAGGAGTGAGCCTGGGAGGTCTTGGGTCAGTGGCTATTTGTCAGCCACTTTGGATATGTTTTCCTATTTGAACTTGGTTTCAAGAGAGTTCCAGCCAATATCTACCTTGGTATTACCAAGGTATCTCATTTTATTTTCATAACAATCTCAAAGCTTGTGCCTCTTTGACAGTTGGAAGTTGTGGCCCTGAAAAATTGTGATTATCCTAAAATCAACCAGCTTGCTTAGCAGTTCTGAACTTACATCCACATCAGGAGAGCAACTGCACATTTTTGGAATTCCTAAGAGTTTTAATCTTACAACTTTCTTCTTCAGCCTTGTCCTTTAGTATCTGATATCATTGCCTTAAGCAAGTCTAGCAACATTTTCTGCCTCCAGAGCCTAAATATCAAACATTGTCAGTGATGATGTGCTTTTACCTTATAGTGATATAAAATAAAACCACCTCATTCAAACAGCATTGTAAAAAGCAGTTCCCTTCCTACTAACAATTGTCAAAATGAAACAAAAAATTTTAATCTGATCATAGGTTTCATGTGTTTTGGCTATATAGACATGGACTTTGATGAGGTTTTTGGTAACAAAGCAGAAAGATGGGAAACTGAACTGACTTTATGATCTGGAGAGGTGAGAAATGCACTCTGCAGGAAATCAACATGATGTAGGATCAATGTGATGATGAAACAGATGAGCATTTCCAGGGCAACTTTTCATGTGCTCCACACAATGTGGTGGTTTGCTTTCCAGTTGATGGATAGGATACATGATTTGGGCTAAGATCCAATTCAATTAAACAAGTATTTATTGCATCACTACTACATTTCCAGCATATTGTATGGTGTTCCCTGACACCATTCATTTATCTATTCTAAAACCCCTTTGACAGTTTTGGGCAAGAATAAGGGATCTATGACATACATGTCCTCCCCTCCTTCGTTCCCTTCCTCCCTTCCTCCCTTCCTCCCTTCCTTCCCCCTAGTTCCAGAAGTGCTTTCTATTCTCTCCCTAGGAGGGGGCATTTAAAATTTAGAAGTCCCTTTCTCTTTTGATGAAGTCTGACTCTCTAGACTATCATTATCAAAATGTCTGAAATATGTGATTTGACAAGCAATGCTGCTTTGTTTTAGCTGATATCTTCCTGCATTTCTTCAGGTCCCTGAAAACCAGATACCAAGATTCCATGAGGCACCCAAGCAGTATATTTTAAGAAGGAGGAACAGTAAGAGGTGAGCTTCCAGGACTGGATATGGGCATGACACCTTTGGAAGGACAGAGGGAAGGAAAAAGGATTGGTAGGATGAGTTTCCAACTGTGGCACAATTCCCAGAATTTGCAACTAAATTGATGGGTGGCCGTAATCCAACTTTAGACTGGGAGACTCCTGCAGCTTGTCAGAATGGGCCTGCTTTAGGAGCTTGACCATGTTCTGTCAATAACTTCAAAGAGCGTTCAGAGAGCAAGACATTTTGTAAACATATGTGGGTATATTAGTTTTCTGTTGCTTTAATAACACATTTCTGCTATTTTAGTGGAATAAACAACATAAAATTATTATCTTACAATTCTTTAGATCTGAAATCTGAGACTGGTCCCACTCAGCTAAAATCAAGGCATTGGCATAGCTATATTCCTTCTGGAGGCTGTAGGGGAAATCTTTCTCCTTGCTAATACAGGTTTTGGTAGAATTCAGTTCCTTGTAGCTGTAGGGGCAAGTTCTTGTCATCTTACTGGATGTGAAATCAAGGCTGTTTCCAATTTCTGGAAGCTGCTTATTCCTTGATTCTAGCCTGTTTCCATCTTTTAAACCAGCAATGGTGTTTTAAGACCTTCATACTTTTTATCGCACTGTTTTTCCCACCTTTTCATCATTCTCTCCCCTAGCCAAGAAACTGTCTCTGCTTAAGGACTCATGTCTTTAGATTGGGTTCACCTGGTAAACCCAGGATACTCTTCCCATCTCAGGTCTCTACCCTTATTTTGATGTAACAAAAACAAAATAGTAACAAAATAATTAAGGCACTTTCTTAAAACTGTAATGGACTCTTTACAATAATTCTGTATATAGACTGTTCTATAGAACATGGAGGGAGACACAGATGCAAATGCACATGGCTACTCAGCTTACAAAATTGAAATAAGTTTAAACTAGTGGGGATAGAGGGCCTAGTCAATAAATGGTGTTATGATAATTATCAGGTTAAAAAGAAAGGAGAATATTTACTTCTGACCTTACACAAAATCAATTACAGATGTTCAGACATTTAAAACTAAATAATTCTATAACCATAAGAGATCTAGAAGAAAGTAGAGAGAAATAGAATATTTGTCTGGAGAAGCCTATCATATGAGGTTATAAAACCTATGACTATAAAACACAACAAAACAAAAAATTATAGCAATATCTTAAGCAAAACACTTGTCCATAAATAGAAATTCCTTTCAGTGAATTAGGGTTTATCTTTAGAATTAGTGAGATAGATCTATGAATTTTAGAATGAAAATATCTCTAAGGTATCTCTAAGGTATACTGCAAAAAAAAAAAACTTCAGTGCAGTAGTGTATGTATAGTACAAATTTATAAATTACTTGTAATTGTATAAATATTATACATGCATGAACCTTGATGGACCATACAAACCTGTTAATAATTAATTCATTCATATTTTGAGAAATGAAGTTTCTTAAGAGCTAACAAACTTCCCTACTCATTTAGAAAGCTCAAAACAAAAACAAGGAAACAGTTACTGCATTAATCTACTGTTCTCATTTTTAAATCATAATTTCTGCTTTGACTGTATTTTCAATTTTCATTAAAGGTGTTTTGAGTAACATATGTAGAGAGATTTTGGTCACAAGAATTCAGAAGTTCATTCCTTGCTTTGGTTTCATTGTGCAATACAGGTAGAGTGTTTTCATCATGTTCTTAGTATGAATCAGCGGAGATGGTGGCAAAGATTGTTCAGTCACTGACTAACTCCAGTGATGACTTAATTTCACTTTATGTTTATGTGTTCATTTATATATCAATACCAAAGTTATGCCACTATGTATGTGATTGAAGTCACCGTGTGATATTTGAATGACTGTGACAGGGATCCTAGAGAAACAAAGCAACAGAGATGCAAAGCCTCCCTATGGTAAATCCAATATGTTTATTCAGTGCTTTATGTAGGATATTTTTAGGCTCTAGACCACAGAGACAACTTCTGATCTGATCCTATTATAAGACTGTGATAGATTGAATTATGTACCCCAATTTAGACATATTCTTCATCTTAATCTGTGTTCCTGGGTGTGTGAACCCATTGTAAATAGAGTCTCTTGAAGATGCTACTTTAGGCAAGGTGTGGTCCAGCTGAATGAGCGTGCATTTTAATTGGATTACTGAGTCTGAACAAAAAAAAAAGTGTCATGGGAAGTATCTGGAAGCAGGAAGTCAAGGGAATCCAGAAAAGAAATCAGAGGACACCACCAAGTTTTGTGAGGCAGGGGTACAAGCCAAGGATCTCAGAATGTTAGAAAATTCTGGGGAGAAAGCATCTCTTACTGATGCTTTGATTTGGATGTCTCCTAGCCTCAGAGCCCTGAACCAATAAATTCCCATTCTTTTAGCCCATCCATTGTACGGTATCTGTGAGAGCAACTCAGGGAAACAAAAAAGAAGGTATAGACCTTACCAGTCAGTATTGTGTTATTTGAAGCCATTCACTGTCAAGGAAGAACTACACATTACTCATCTTTTTATTTGAAGGGTATTATAGGTGACAAGGATGTTTCTCATTGTTCAAATTAGCTGGAGAGATGTGACTTGCAATCACTCTTCTATGGACACATGTATTACATTTATAAATAACAAAGAACAAACGTATCCATTGAATACTAGATGGAAAATACAAGAATTGCTTTTATTTTCATGATCACAAAATTGTCAATGACCCACAATTGTAAATTTAATGTGAGGAAATAACTTTTATTTAGCCTCCATGTTACTTTGTTCTCCTGTCAGTGTAATAAAGAGTAAATGAAAAAGTGGCAATGTGTAATATCATCCTAGCACAGAACAATGGAGTATTTGCCTGCACAAAGACAGATGAATTGAGTGATTTGCCACAAAACTAAATGGAACTAAATTGATTAGTCTTATTGAAGGCTTTTGTTTTCCAAATTAGAAATGACAACTGAGTTTGACACGTGCCATTCTCTTTATTTTGTGGAAATAGCACTTGGCTTTTTAATCTGTCAAAAATAAGCCTTAGAGCAGTCAGTGAAGTTGAAGTTGTTTTTATTTATTTTTAAAGAATTCCATGGAAAAGTAATCCATTTTTTTTTCATTTACCTAGTCATCTACTGACTGTATTTCTAAATTTGAAAGTTATATTTTCAAAAAAAGAAAAAGTCATTCAAAGGGAGTGTGTTTTGAGAATCACACTGGCGAGAATAATTTGAGATTGCTGCCATGTTCTTCATCTTTTACCAATGTAGATAAATGAAGTGATGCTGTAAAGAAAAGACCACAAGGCAGCGGTCAGCAAACCATAACCCATGGACCAAACCTGACCCAATGCCTATTTTGTATGGGCCATGAGCCAAGAATTTTTTTTGTGGGGTCGGGAGGTACATGGTCCAGGAATCAAAATAGAGAATAGATTTTTTTTGTTGTTTTTGTTGCTTTTATTATTTTAAACTTTTATATTGTATAATACAACATATATATATATAAAGCAAAGGAAAAAAAGCTGTAGTTTTCAAAGCACTCTTCAACAAGTAGTTACAGGACAGATCCCAGAGTCTGTCATGGGCTACCATACCATCATCTCAGATTTTTCCTTCTAGCTGCTCCAGAACATTGGAGCCCAAAAGGAATACATGGTTTTTTTAACATTACAATCGACTTTTTTTTTTCTTTTTTGTGAAAAATAGCATATATATGAAAAAACAGTAAATTTCAAAGCACAGCACCACAATTATTTGCAGAACAAATTTCAGAGTTTGGTATGGGTTACAATTCCATAGTCAGGTTTTTACTTCTGGCTGTTCAAAGATGCTGGGAACTAAATGAAATATCAATATAATGATTCAGCACTCATATCAAGAATAGTTTGTATATATATGTTTTGTTTGGTTTTTTGGAACACATGGTCCTGGAATCAAACCTGGGTCTTTGCATGAAAAGCGAGCATTTTACTACTAAACCACCTGCACACACCAGTTTTTATATTTTTTAATAGTGAAAGTAAAAAAAAAATTTTGTGAAAATTATATCAAAATCAAGTTTTGTTCTTCATAAATAAAATTTTATTGGTATGCAATCAGGCTCATACTTTTTTTACATATTATCTATGGTTGCTTTCTTGTTAAAATGGCAGAACTTAGTAGTTGCTAAGCCTAAAGTATTCACAAACTGTCCCTTAAAGAATATGTTTGCCAATCCCTGCCCTAAGGTCACAAATCTCCTGGGATCACTGACTGCTTCTTCTTTGATATCTCCTTCCTTTTCACTCAATCACATATGGTATTTTCTTGATTTCCTTGTCTCTAAGGAGTTTGTGAGCATTAGATTAAGTACCTACAGCATGCTGTCTACGGAGAACCCTTGAGAAGTGTAAGCCTCTGTCCTCTGGTCATTTCTTTTCTCTTCTCCTTTGTACTATTGTGGAGTCAGATTATTCAAATTACTTGTTGGACTCACTTCAGCTGGATTCTCTGTGAGTTTCAACCTTGCTCCTTTTACTTTCACTATTTTAAAAGTATTAAAGATCCATTTGGACATATAATAAAACGTGTGAATTACTTTACCCCTAGGCTATGATATTTTCTTCTTGGGGAAATGGTAGTGCCATTTATACTCTGATAAATCTTGGTCGCAAATACACATTTCTTCAAAATATTGGTGACAAATACACTCTTTCCCCTAGGCACAGTTGTTTTCAGATTCTAAGGCCTGAGATCTAAAATATAAAATAGAGAGTGGTGGGGAAAGCTCATCGGCCATTAGAGAGAAAAAGAGTCAGCTTTTTTAATCTCCTTACTTAAAACCTCCAAAGATCATAATTTCAATAAATACTTCATTTAGTTTTGTTATATTTTCTTCCCAAGACAAGTGAGTAATTTTTTTAGCCGTCTCCAAATTGGTTGAATTCTACTAACCCATTTTATTGACAATATACATGGATTTCCATTTTATATGGACCTGCTGCTTCTTTAAAAAATTGAGTTTATTAAAATTGAAAAAAATACGGCCTACATTTGCATTTTTAAAATATAGATTTCTCTAAGTATGTTTTTCTACTTGTCTGTATGATGTAGAGGAGGGGGATATTTTCAAATTCCAAAGAGATGGTGTACTAATTGTATTACTATACTTTTCAATTGTAGCTCAAACTCTATCTGCAAGACCAAAACCAATTAATGATACATGGCTTTGCTTATAATCCTGTTTGACTTTAAAGGGATGTTAATTTTCAAAATCCCTGCAGATAGATACCTTGCACAGATGTGCACAGCGGTTAAGTGCAAAATATGCAAGCACATACCTTATCTTCCAAAATAGCAGTTTGAAAATGGCACTCCACTAATTAGCTCTCAAAAATGACTTAGAAGGACAGGAATCCAGATTCAGAGCCTGACAATATGTTGTTGCATATTGAAATAGAAATGTGTCTCTACTGGAGTATTAAAAAAATATTCTCAAGTGGAGATGAGAATGACAAAACACCATTCATAGTCATGGCTTACTGTGATTCCATCAGACTCAATCTTCATATTTTCCTATTACCTTGAGAAGACTTAGGTTTGAACCATCCTCTAGCTTGACACAGGGTTGAATTCTACCTATTCCCTTGCTCCCAAACCTTACCTGTTCTGATAGGGTTCTCCAGAGAAGCAGATATGAAAGCATATATTAAAGCTCTCTTGCCTTTTGGCTCGCTCACTCTTCCCCCATGTCCCCGCCCTGTCCCTGCAGGGGGATTGAAAAATCCAAATTCTGTAGGGCAGGCCACATGATGGAAACTTGATAAAGGTGAAGTTAAATTCCTCAGGAGAAGCTGGCTGGTTGAAGTAGAGTCAGTAATTGTTCCTTCCATAATCCTCAGCTCTCCCTTTAAGACTTCCAACTGGTTGGATAAAGTGCTTCTCCTTATTGCTGAGGGTGATCTCCTTTGCTGATTGAAGATTCAATCAGCCATTGAAGCATTCATTTGATTATAGATGCATATCTATCTACAAAATACCGTCCCAGTAATAATCAGGCCGGTGTTTCTTAGACCAAACCACTGGACACCATAACCTAGATGAGTTGATGTGTTGAATTTAGCTATCACATCAGTTTTTTTCCTGCTCATTTTAGAGTTCTTAGTTTTCATCCCCATGATTTACCCAGGGATCCTATCTTCTAACTCCATCCTTTCCCTTTCTTTAACTTAGGACTTTATTCTGTGCTATTTACTTTCATTTAAAGATCAGGGTGGCACTTCCTTGCTTGAGGCTGGACCCCCTAGGCGTTGTTCACATATTCCCTATCCCTTTATAAATATCCAAATAAATGATGATAAGGATAATGTCAGGGATAGTGTGTATTCACGAAGTCTTAAAAATGCACCACCTGAGTTTTGCAGTTGTTTATCGTTTTGCCATTTTTTGTGTTTTTAATATTATTTCACTGGCATGAGAAAGTATTTGGTGTTGTTTCCAAAAGAAAAAAAAAAGGCTAATATTTTCAGATAATTAAGACAAACAAAGAAGGATTAGAGGAAAGGCAAATAACTGCCAACTGCATCATGCCTACATTTGGGGAGAATATTCTTTCCATCATGTGCATAGACACACAAAGAGCAACTATTTAAATACACATTCAAAAAAGCAACATATTATCAAAGCTCCTAAGAATTTTTAGTATGTGATCATTATGTTTCTCAAGAACTGCTGATTTAGAATACTGTAAATTCCAGCAAATACCTTTATTTTTATTTTTGTTGTGTAGAGAAGAAGCCATCAACTTTTATCTTCATGAATAATTTCAACAGATTGGAAGGGCTTCTTTAAGCATGATGAGAAATTCTTTATTCTGCATTATTTAACCTTCTCTTCAGAGTATTATTCTATTTAAGAGAAGCATAGAATCTATTATCTGAACTTGAAAAATCACTGATTTTAAGTTACAACCCAAATTCTAGCCTCAGTATTTATTCTGTGTGCTCATGGAAACTATACCTAACTTTTTTTCTCATGTGTAACACGTGGATGATAAACTTCAAAGAGCTATTGTATACATTAGAGTAAGATAATGTCAGTTAACCACAAAGTAGACAGTAAAAATCACTCCCCTTTCTCTGCCTGTCTTCTAAAAAAGTTTATTATTCCATCCCTTTCAGTTTGACTTGTGATACTTGGATTGCCTGTGAACTCCTTCCCAGTTCTCAGGCTTACACTTTCTGGCTTCTCCTTTTTTCCAGTCTCACTATCCCTACATTTGTACTTCAGGATACCTGGTATCTCTGTAGTGAACTGAAGACTTATTTTGACTATAAAGAAATACCTTGGGTCCATTCCTTCTTGCTATTATTTTTCCATTATGCAAAGGTTGTTACCTTTGTAAAGACTAATACTGCTCTCTTCATTAGAGAATACAATGCTGAGGGGATTTCTACAATCTCTACTTTTCCGCGGAGATATTTACTTAACCTGAATGATATTTATCTAGTTGAGAAAGAATATATTCCCTCTTCTGTCCTCCCAAGAACTTAAGGTAAATATCAGGTTTTGTACAAAAAGTCATTATATTATTCTCCACTACCACTAATTATTGAATTAATTTTGTAAAGAGATTTTTTTCACCACTGACAAATATTTGAACTTATTAATCACTGATGCCTCCATTAAATAAATAAAAATAAATAAATAAATACATTACATATAGTGTCCATGCATGTTTTTTTTATCTAGTGACTTTTTGATAATAATTGTTTTAATAGTGATAACCCCTCTCAAAAGTGGTCTGGAAATGTTTGGATCAGTAGATGTATTAGTTAGGGTTCTCTAGAGAAACAGAATCAACAGGGAACACTTGCAAATATAAAATTTATGAAAGTGTCTCACGTGATCATAAGAATGCAGAGTCCAAAATCCACAGGGCAGGCTGCGAAGCCGATGACTCTGATGGATGGCCTGGATGAACTCCACAGGAGAGGTTCACCAGCCAAAGCAGGAATGGAACTTGTCTCCTCTGAGTCCTCCTTAAAAGGCTTCCCATGATTGCATTTAGCATCACTAATTGCAGAAGACACTCCCCTTTGTCTGATTACAAATGGAATCAGCTGTGGATGTAGCTGACATGATCACGACCTAATCCTATGAAATGTCTTCATTGCAACAGACAGGCCAGCGCTTGCCCAATCAGATGAACAGGTACCACAACTTGGCCAAGTTGACACCTGTCCCTAACCATGACAGTAGACATATATTTTTTTCATCCTTTCCGCTGAATAGCATTGATAGCATAGATGTTGAGTGTTTTACTTTCCAACAGGTTCTTGGGAATCTCTGTTTTGGAGTTTGAAACAGAAATCTAGGGTTACAGTGGCTGCCACTCAAGGTAAAAAGCCAAAAAAAAAAAAAAAAAAAAACTAAAGAGCAGTTTGCTTCATTTGGGTAAGAGGAGTATATTTTCTGTCCTTTTTTATTTTTATTTCTTATTAGAGAACTTGTAGGTGTAGGTATGTGAAAACATCATGCCAAAAAATAGAGTTCCTCCTCATATAGACAACTTTGCCTATTATTAACATTGCCTCAGTGCAGTTGTTGAAACAACATTACCATAATTATACTGTTATCTGTAAACTATAGTTTAAATTAGGATTCACTGTTTTTATTCAAGTAACATATACACAGCCAAAAGTTTTCATTTCTAACCACCTCCAAGTATACAATTCACTGGTGTTAAACACCTTCACAATGTAGTGTTATCACCACCACCTGTTACCAAAACTCTTCCATCATCCCAAACAGAAACTTTGTACTGATAAATCATTCAATTCCCCAGTCCCTATGCTACCTTGACCTTGGTAAAAGCATTCAGACTACTCAACAGGCACCTTAAAGACTAGATGGCAGTGGGATGATATATTTAATATCCTGAAAGAGAAAGACTTCCAGCCAAGAATTCTTTATTCAGCAAGTTGTCCTTCAAAAATAAAGGAAAGATTAAAATTTTCCAAGACAAACAAATGCTAAGGCAATTTTTTTAACAAGAGATCTGCCTTACAAGAAATATTAAAGGGAGTTCTGTTAACTGGACAAAAAAGGAGAGGGTGGTCTGGAGGAGGGCATGGAATTGAACAGTATTATTAAAGGTAACTTAAAGGATTAAAAATAGAGAAGGTGAAAAGAAAATATAGATCTAAAAATAAAAACCAAATTATAAAATGTTAGATTCAAGCACTACTTTTATAGTAATACTATTGAATGTTAACAGACTAAATTCACCAGTTAAAAGACACAGATTGGCAGAATGGATTAAAAACCATGACCCATCTATATGCGGCTTACAAAAGACTCATCTTAGACCTAAGGATACAAATAGATTGAAAGTGAAAGGATGGAAAAAGATGTTTCATGCAAGCTATAACTAAAAGGAAACAAGACTTGCTATACTAATATCAGATAAAATAGACCTTGAATGAAAAGATGTCATAAGAAAAAGGAAGGATGCTAATATTAATAAAAGGGATAATTCATCAAGAAGAAATAACAATAATAAATGTTTATCCTCCCAATGAAAGAGCCCCAAAGTACATGAGAAAACATTGGTAAGAGTGAAGGTACCAACAGATCTTTCCACAATAATGATGGTAGACTTCAGTACACAATTTCCTCTCTAGACAGGACAACCAAATTGAGGATCAGTAAGGAAATAGAGAACCTTAACATTGTAATAAATGAATTCGACCTAAAATACGTATATAGATCATTGCACCCCAAAACACCAGGATATTCATTCTCCTCTAGTGCTCATGGAATGCTCTTAATGATTGATAATATCCTGGGGCATCACTTAGTAAATTTAAAAAGATTTAAATTATTTAAAACACTTTCTCTTATCACAGTCAAATAAAGCTGGAAAATCAATAACCACCAAAGAATCAGAAATTTCATAAATATATGGAGGTAAAATAACACATCCTTAAACAATCAATGAGTCAAAGAAGAAATTGCTAGAGAAAATGGTAAATATCCAGACACCAATGAAAATAGGAATACACCATATCAGAAATTATGGGATGTGGTAAAAGCAGTGCTGAGAGGGCAATTTATTGCCATAAATGTCTATATTAAAAAAAAGAAAGAACAAAAATTAAGGGCTTAACTGCTCACCTGGAGAAACTAGAGAATGAACAGCAAACTAAACTCAAAGCACATAGAAAAGAAATGACAAAAATTAAAGCAGAAATAAATGAATTGGATAACAAAAAAAAGTAGAATCAATAAAACCAAAAATTGGTTGTTTTCAGTAAAATCAGTGGACCCTAGCAAGGACAGAAAGAAAAAAAAAAGAGGGAGGATGCAAATAAACAAAATCAGATGTGAGGAGGGAGTCGTGGACCCTGAAGAAATTAAAAAAAAAAAAAAATCATGTGAAGATACTATGAATAACTATACATCAAAAATTAGAAAATTTAGATGAAATGGACAAATTCTGAGAAATATGCAGACAACTTAAACTGACTGAAGAAGAAATAAAAGATCTCAACATGTCAATTACCAGTAAAGAGAGTCAATCAGTCATTAAAAATATTCCTTCAAAGAAAAGCCCAGGGACAAATGGCTTCACAGGGGAATTTTATTAAAATTCCAAAAGAAGAAGCACCAATCCTGCTCAAACTCTTCCAAAACAACTGAAGAAAAAGGAACTTTACCCTAACTCATTTTATGAAACTAAGAACACTCTAATACCAAAACAGGATAAAGATGCTACAAAAAAGGAAAAATACAAGCCAATCTCCCCAATGAATATCGATGCAAAAATTCTCAACAAAATACTTACAAATTGAATTCAATAATACACTAAAAGAATTATACACCATGATCAAGTGGGATTTATATCAAGAATGAAAGGGTGGCTCAACGCAAGAAAATCAACATAATACAGCACATTAACAAATTGAAAGGGAAAAAATCATATGATCATCAATTGATTCTGAAAAAGCATTCAACGAAATTCAGTATTCCTTTCTGATAAAAGTACTTCAATAGATAAGAATTGAAAGAAACTTCCTTAATGTGATAAAGGGAATATATGAAAAACCCATAGCCAGCATGATAATTAATGGTGAGAAACTGAAAACATTCCCGTTAAGATTGTGAACAAGACAAAGATACCCATTGTCACCACTAATATTGAATACTGTGCTAGAAGTTCTAGCTAGAGCAATCAGGCCAGAAAAAGAAACAAAGTGAATCTAAATCAGAAAAGAAGTAGTAAAACTTTTATTTGCGGATGACATGATCCTATACTTGGAAAACCCTGAGCAATCTATGACAAAAGTACTTGAGTTAATAAACAAATTCAGCAAAGTGTTAGATGTGAGATTATTGTGCAAAAATCAGTAATGTTTCTATATATAGGTAATGACCAGACTGAAGAGACAATTAAGGTAAAATTCCATTCAAAATAGCAACTAAAAGAATCAAGTATTTAAGAATAAACTTAACCAGGAATGTAAAGGAAAACAGAAAAGTAAACAGAAAATTACAAAATATTGCTAAAGAAATCAAGTAGGTGTAAAGACATTCCATATTCGTGGATAGGAAGATTGAATGTCATTAAGTTGTCAATTCTACCCAAATGGATCTACAGATTCAATGCAATACAATCAATCAGTGCAACAACCGTCTTTGAAGACTTGGAAAAGCTAGTCATTAAACTAATTTGGATGTGAAAGAGATCTTGAAAGCCAAAAGTATTCTAGAAATAAAAAATAAGTGGGAGGACTAACACTAATTTTAAATCTTATTACAAAGCCACAGTAGTCAAACAGCATGGTACCACCACAAAGATACACATATGGATCAACGGAATCAAATCAAGAGTGCAGAAGTACACCATCACATTTATAGTCAAAGCCCCAAAAATCACTAAACTTGGAGAGAATATTATTTTCAATAAATGAGCATGGGAGAACTAGATATCAATAGCCGAAAAAAATGAAAAAGGACCCCTACTTAACACCCTATACAAAGATTAACTCAAAATGATCAAAGACCTAAATGTAAGAACCAGCACCATAAAACTCATAGACGAAAATATAGGGAAACATCTTCAAGACCTAGTACCAGGAAGTAACTTCTTAAACTAACACAAAGCATAAGCAATGAAAGAAAAAAGAAATAAATGGGAACTCCTCAATATCAAATATTTCTGTGTCTCCAAGGACTTTATCAAGAAGGTAAGGAGGCAGCCAACTCAATGGAAGAAAATATTTGGAAAACACCCATCAGATAAGGGTTTAATACCTAGTATATATAAAGATATCATGCAACTCAATAACAAAAGAACAAACAGCTCACTTATAAAATGGGCAAAAGCTATAAATGGACATTTTTCTGAAGAGCAAATACAAATGACTAAAAAACACGTGAAGAGATGTTCATCTTTATTAGTTATCAGGGAAATGCAAATCAAAACCATAAAGAGATATCATTTCACACCTATAAGAATGGCTGCTATTAAAAAACAGGAAACTAAAAATTTTGGAGAGGATGTGGAGAAATTGTGATACTAATTTACTACTGATGGGAATATATATTGTTGCAATCACTGTGGAAGACAGTTTGGTTGTTCCACAGAAAACTAAATACTGAGTTGCCCTACGACCTGATAATAACACTGCTCAGTATATACAAAGAAGTTGCCAGTATATACAAAGAAGAGTTGAAAGCAGTGACATGAACAGACATTTGCACATCAATGTTCATAGTGGCATTATTCACAATTGCAAAACATAGAAACAATCCAAGTGCCCATCAACATATGAGTGGAAAACAAAATGAGTTATATCTATGCAATGGAATATTATGCAGCAGTAAGATGAAATGAGATCTTGAAGCATATGACAAGATAGATAAAACTTGAGGACATAATAATGAGTGAAATAAGCCAGATACATAAGGATAGATACTGTATGATTTTACTGTTATGACATGGTAAAGGTAAACTCAGAGTCTTATAATATAGAATATAGGGGACCTAGAGATACATAGAAGGTAGAGAAGGGTGAATGATTACCTAATGAGGTTGGATTTAAATGTATGGGAATGGGTAGAAGTGATGGTAGTTCGTTATTGGGTTTACAAGTAATATTGCCATATTGAAGGTGAACATGATTGAAGGGGGTTGATAGAGCCAAGTATATCATCGATTAACACTACAAATATAAATAAGTTCTTGCACAAACTACTTCAAAATTACAAATCTTGTACAGAGTCAATAATAGAGGCATATGGGTGAAACTGCTATTGCAGGCTATGGAAGAAATCACAAAAATACTAGGGGTAAATAACTGGGGGTGGCGAGACAAGAGTTAAGGACAGTTGTGGATTTTCTCTTTGGTGAGGGTGTGTTAATCTATTGTTTTTCTTTTTGGGGCATTGAAAATTGTCTAAAGTTGAGAGTGATGATGATTGTTCAACTAAGTGAGAATATTGTGACAATTGTTTATTTTGGATATTTCCATGATGCCCAATGGATGGAGGTGACTGAAGGGTACAATGACTGAGAAGCAAAAAACTGATATATAACATATGATGGAATATTGTGCACCTACAGAAAAAGAATGCAGTCATGAGGCAATGCAATGAGGTGAATGAAACTTGGGGGCATTATGTAGTGCAAAATAAGCCAAAAGCAAATGGACAAGAATTTGTGGTCTCTTTTAGAAAATATGTATCAGAAAATTGGAGCCTAGATTGTAAGTTCTTATAGCATTCATATTTATTCTGTTTTAATTGTTATTTCTAGATTCTGATATGCTGTGCTATATGTATGTATAGCCTGATATTTCCCTGGAAATTTGAGTACATGTGTGGCACCTTAGACTCAGAGTTGGAGTTCTGCAGCTCTGAAAGTAAGCATTGCTATATACAACAACTGTTTAAAAAAAAAATGAAAAAGAGACCAGGTTTCAATTCGATTTGGTCGGGACTAAGGTAAATCAGAATACAGGGTAAAGGAAGACAGTGTCTGTATTTTAGAACTTCATCTACCGTATAAGACCAAAGGAAGAGCACTTTACTTTTTCCCAAATCTGGATAGCTCATTTAAACAACCCATATACATGGAAGCCAGAATGGGAATGAGGGCTTATGATTCTGCATAGCTAATGTAATGCCTGAATACTTCCCAGAGTATGTTGGGCAAAGATAAATAAAAAGTAACGGTAGGCCCTCCCTACACCACACCAGGCCCACCACCTGAGTCTTCTGTGCACACCGGGGAGAATGCCAGCTGGAGCCGGCTCCCCACGCTGTGGCGTGCCCCAAGTCCTGGCAGATCAGAGAACAATCGACCATGATGACCGAATCCGGATCCTACTTGGATCCGTGCAGGACCAGCAGGCGGTCCCAGGAAGTGGGGCCCCAGCAAGGGCTCAGTGCTGAGCAGGAGCAGGCCTTGGAGCAATTCTCAGCAGCTGCAGGGCACAGCACCCCCGTGAAGAAGGAGGTCACTGACAAGGGATGGGAGTTTGCTGCAGAAGCTGCAAAAGAACTCGAACAGCAGCAGTTTGAAGATGATAAACTTTCTCAAAAATCATACAGCAGTAAACTATTTCAATCTCCATTAAAAATTGCCGGAGTGCCAAAAAGCATGCAGTGCAAAGTTATACTTCTAGATGGATCAGAAAATACCTGTGATGTAGAGAAACGCTCCAGAGGTCAAGTGCTGTTTGATAAAGTATATGAACACCCGAACCTGCTAGAGAAAGACTACTTTGGACTCACATATCGAGATGATGAAAACTGAAAGAATTGGCTGGACCCTGCTAAGGAAATAGAAAAACAGATTCCAAGTGGTGCATGACACTTTTCATTTAATGTGAAATTTTATCCACTGGACCCCTCCCAGCTCTCTGAAGATATCACCAGGTACTACCTCTACCTGCAATTGTGGGATGAAAGGCTGCCCTGCTCCTTTGTCATGTTGGCCCTATTGGGCTTGTATACCGTACAATTAAAACTCAGAGACTATGATCCTGATAAGTGTGGGAATGATTAAGTTAGCGAGTTCCACTTTGCACCAAACCACATGAAAGAACTGGAAGACAAAGTGATCAAGCTACACAAGAGCCACAGAGGAAAGACAATTAGTAGAAACAGAAGTGCATTTCTTGGAAAATGCTAAAAAACTATCCATGTACGGGATAGATTTACATCACACCAAGAATTCAGAAGGAGTAGAAATTATGTTAGGACTTTGTGCAAGTGGTCTGTTTATATATCACGGCCGTCTGCAAATAAACAGATTGCCTGGCCAAATTCTAAAATTTCATACAAACAGAACAACTTCTACATTAAAATACAGGTAGGGAGAGTTTGAACAATTTGAAAGTACTATTGGGTTTAAGCTACCAAACCATTAAGCTGCCAAGAGTTTATGAAAAGTATATGTTGAACACCATACATTTTCAGACTACTCTTGCTGAAGCACCTCCAAAGAAATTCCTTACTCTGGGTTCCAAGTTTTGTTACAGTGGCAGGATGCAAGTTCAAACAAGAGCCAGTGTATTGACAGATCATCCAGCCTCTTACTTCGAATGTTCATCCAGCAAACGCTACACCATGTCTCGGAGCTTGGATGGAGCATCAGTGAATGAAAACCATGAAATAAACATGAAGGATTCTATATCTGCTGTGGAGATTGGTACTGGCCAGTACACCACAACAAAGCGCATCTCTCAAACCAATTTTATCACTGCTGTGACTGGAGAAGAAGGTGAAGGAGTTGCTGGACAAGGAAAAGGACAAATGGAAAAGGACAAAGGGAGCCACGCTGCATGCTGCAGCCTTCCAGCATGACGACGAGACTGACAGTGAGCGGATGGATACGGCTGCCGACAATGAAACCACTGCCACTGAGGAGCTAGGTAAAATTCAACATGACCCGATGAAACATCACAGCAACATTTGCGAGCTGAAAAGAACTTTTCTAGAAATCTTTCCACAGACACTGCCATAATGAATGAGTGTGAAAAGAGGCTTTTGATATCCACGGTGCAACTGGCTGCCAGGCAGGAGGATGCACCCATGACTGAACTGTTTGTGCCTGAAGAGAAAATGGAAACCAAGATGGGGTCCCACAAAACAGACAGAAACCACCCTGCACTCCCAGCCACTTAGCACTGAGAAGGTTGTGCAGGAAACTGTGTTGGTGGAGGAAAGACACATGATGAATATCCACGCAAGTAGGGATGCTTCTTACGCAGCTGGAGATGATGTGGATGCTGCAGCACAGGTAACGTCTGCCGATGTTTTATTTGGTGGCAAAGGGAAGGAGGGCTCTGCTCTGACTGAGGGGGCTGCAGACAAGAAGAAGGAGGTGGCAGAGAAAGTTGCACTTGAATAGGAAGAAACAGCTACTGCTTCCCATGAGTAAGAGGAGGAGAAGAGTACAACAATCCATGTCACTGGAACTGTGGAGCAAAGACCTCATTTTGAGTCATCAGCTGTGAAGACAAAAACCATCAGTTTTGGTGCAGTGTTTCTCCAGGGAGAGTGAAGCTAGAAATTTCTACCAAAGAAGTGCCAGTAGTTCATACAGAAACCAAAACCATAACATATGAATCATAACAGGTTGATCCTGGTGTTGATTTGGACCCAGGGGTGCTGTTGAGTGTTCAGATGATCACATCCGAAACCACCAGTAAACCATCACCACCCACATCACCAAAACTGTGAAAGGGGGCATTTCAGAAACAACGATTAAGAAGAGACTCTTCATCACAAGAGATGCAGGTATCGACCATGATCAGGCACTGGCTCAGGCAATTAAAGAGGCCAAACAGCAGCACCCTGGCATGTCAGTGACCAAAGCAGTGGTCCATAAAGGGACAGAGACCACACCAGAAGATGGAGCAGATTGATGCAAGAATAACTTAGCTTGCACATGAATCCACTCATGCAAACTGTCAGGAAAACCAGAGCCTCTATGGAGTTTCCCTTCTAACCGAACTGACTTGAATCTGCCCATGGGAAATTTCAATGCAGAAGAATTGACCTTGGCCATTAAACACACTGGCAGAGACATCTTCCCATCATAAAGCAATCTGAATCAGTATCACTAAACTGATATTGCATGAAGCCAGGATAAGTTACAAAAGAGCAACAGTTTTAATTTTCACAAAATGTCCAAGTTTTTAACCAACAATATAAAGAGTGGTTTCATGTAATACGTAAATGATTCATGCCTTTCAGAGTTTAATTATTATTACAGTCTACACAAAATTGCGATCTCTTAGGTGACAAATCTTTTGTTTACAGATAAATCAAGATTACCTTGAAATACTAGAAGCTGTAGAGGTCTGGCATGGCATGTTTATCACAGATCAGTAAACAACTTGAATCTTATAAAAAAAAAAGTAATGGTAAAGTCTCGTGAGGTCTGGAGAAAAAATAAGGAACTATTAAACTCTTCCACCTGGAAACCCCAGATGCTCTCTCTATCACTAGGACTCTCTAGTTAATAGGCCAAGCCCTTGAACTTGAGGCTTGTCCTTATGAAACTTATTTCTGTAGTGGAGAAGCCAAGCCTACCTATAATTATGTCTAAGAGTTACTTGTATAGAACTTCTTTTGTTGCTCAGATGTGGCCTCTTTTTGTCTAAGCCCAATTCTGCAAGTAAAACTTTACCCTTCCCCACCCCCCATGTGGGGAATGATTTCCAGGGGGTTGAGTCTCCCTGGCTTCCCTCCCCACCCTCAGGGACGGTCCTGGCCCTGAAACCATGGATTCAATGATGCCTACCTGACCAAAAGAGGAAAAAGAAATGTAACAAAGAGATTTCAAACAGAATTGAGAAGCTAACCTCGAGGCTCCTCTTACACAAGCTTCAGCTAGATATTGTTAATAGCCATGGTTTGCCAAACCCCAACCAAGATCATTCCTGTTGACCCTAAAGAAAACCCAGGGCTCTATCAGAGATCCTACAAAAGTTGCATGCACTAAGTTTAATTTTCAGAAACTGAAAACCCTTAGGTGATTCCTGGGACAGATAAGTCCTGAAACCCAGAGGGACCAGTCCCTCCGAGAACAATAGCCAGTTCCATTCCTTTATCCCATAAAGATGGCATCCCTTTTCAACATGAAAAAACTTAGAATGGGCATAACCCAAATATTCCTAAAAATTAGAAGAAGGATTGAAGGAGAAGAAGGTATTATAACAGTGGAGTTAGGATTTAACAAATGAGAATGACTACTGAATCATTATATTGATATGTTTAACAACTAGTATTTCAATGCACCCAATTTTTACCCTTTATCTTCTCCTATTATTTATTCATTTTTTCCTTATTTTTTACTTATCTGTCCATATCCTGGATAAATTACATGGTTTTCACAATCACACGGTTTTCACAATCACACAGTCACATTATAAAAGCTATATCATTATACAATCTTCTTCAAGAATCAAGTCTACTGGAATTCAGGTCAACAATTTCAGACATTTCCCTCTAGCCACTCCAATTCACAATAACCTGAAAAGGGATATCTATATAATGCTTACAAATAACCTCCAGGATAACCTCTCAACTCTGTTTCAAATCTCTCAGTCACTGAAACTTTCTTTTGTCTCATTTCTTTCTTCCCCTTTTTGGTCAAGAAATCTTTCCCAAGCCAATGATGCTGGGTGCTTGCTCATCCCGGGAATCTTGTCCCACATTGCCAGGGAGGTTAACGTTCTGAGAGTCATGTCCCTCGTGAGCTCACCTGCCAAGCTGGCTTAGAGAGAGAGGCCTTATCTGAGCAGCAAAAGAGGTTTCTATGGGAGACTCTTAGACATAATTATAAGTAGACTTAATTCTCCTTTGCAAGAATAAGTTTCATTGGAGTGAACCTCAAGATTGAGGGTTCAACCTATTGAATTGTTTGTCCCCACTACCTGTGAGAATATCAGAAATTCCACAGATGGGGTAGTTGAATATTTCTCCTTTTCTACCCCGTCCCCCAAGGGGACTTTGCATATACTTTTTCATTCTCTGCCAAAATTACTCCAGTATATATGCGGGCACCACCCTACCTGTACAAACCAACAAGATCTCATACCCAACTCAAGATTCCATGCAAGTATAATGTTCAAAAAAACTGACCATGTGTGGTAAATTAGATAATGTGCTACCAAACTATAAATTTTGCACTGAATGAACATTTCTCCCTTTGTTCTCACACAGAAGTTGAAGTTTTAAAATATGGACCATATCATCCTTTACCCAGTATTCTTCTTTACCTTAGGCCTATCCAGATCAGTTTCTTTCATATCTCTAGTTGAAGTCTGATCATTTTTCAACTTTTTAAACAGCTGCTATATGCAGAAATATTGACTTTCATAGCTTCAGGGCTCTAACTCAGAGTATCACACAAATACCTGAAGTTTCAGAGAGCAACCAGGTTACAAATAGCATAGTAACTCAGAATTTAAAAATAACAGTTACATCTCCTGAATATATGTGACCGCTGTAACAACTCACAATCTAGGAATTTTACAATAGGTGCCAACCCAATAACCCATCTCTTGACTTCAATTCTCTGAGTTTGTATATGTAGTTAGTCTACATGAGTGAGGTATGATAATATTTGCCTCTTTGTTTCTGCCATTTCATTCAACCATACTGTTTTTTTTGTTTCATTCACCTAGCTGCATGGCTCACAACTTCATTCCTTCTTGCGGCCACTCTGTTTAGACCATTGTATGTATACACCATAGATCCTCCTTCAGTCATTGTACCCTTAGGCCACCTCCATCCATTGGGAATCATAAACACTGCTTCCATAAACACTAGTTTGCAAATGTCCATTATTATCCCCACTCTCATTTATTCTAGGTATATACCTACCAATGGTCTTATAAGTTCATATGGCAACCCCACCCCTAGCCTCCTGTGGAACCACCACACTGGCCTCTGGAGGGGCTGCACCTCTCAGTTTCCCTATCAATATTAAATAGGTACATCACTTTCTCCACATTTTCTCCAGTACTTGTTTCTCTATATGCATTTTTCAACATTTGCACAGCATACAATCTAACTTAAGTAAATAGCCAGGGTTTTACCAACATAACCTATATGAAGATATTTCCTTTTCTTCCACAAAGACTCAATACCCCTGCCCCATGCCCATTACCTGTTGAATTTAGTTTTAGCATAATGCCTTTGTTAAATTCCATGGGAGGATATTACAATGTTACTGTTGACTATAGATCCTAGCTTGCATTGCTTGTACTTTTTCCTGCATATCATGCCATTTTCAACATCTTGCATTGTTGATATTAAATTGCTCTCAGTCTTTATCCTCTATCTTTCCTTCTGGTTTTATACGCACCCCCAGCCTTCTCCCTCAGCCATACTCACATTTAGTTTCATTCAGTGTACATTTATTATTGTGCTACAATCAAGTAGTATTATTCCCTTCATGCAAAAGAGTTTTTATATTTGTATATTTAATCACCATCATTGTCCACTCCAGGCATTCCTAAATTATACCAGCTCAGTCTTTATCCTCTATCTTTCCTTCTGGTTTCATAAAGTGCCCCAGCCCTTTTCCCTCCACCATGCTCACATTCAGCTTCATTCAGTGTACTTATATTATTGTGCTCCCATCAGAAAGTATTGTGCTATCTACATTTGTACGATCAGTTCTGTTGCACATTCTCTATTCTTTCAACACCAAATGTCTTATTTCTACCCTCTTCTATCTCTGGATAACCTATGTTAGTAATTTTAACTCTGAAAATTTCACTCGTTAATGTTAGTTAGTTCATATTAGTGAGACCACACAGTATTTATTCTTTTGTTTCTGGCTAATTTTACTCGGCGTAATGTCCTCAAGGTTCATCCATGTTGTTACATGTGTCATGACTTTATTCTGTCTTACACAATATTCCATTGTATGAATATACCAGAGCTTGTTTTGTCACTAGTCTATTAATGGACAATTGTACTGTTTCCATCTCTTGGCAATTGTAAATAATGCTGCTATAAGCATCAATGTGCAAATGCCCAGTTATGTACTTGCCTTCAGTTCCTCTGAATACATAGCTAGTAATGGGATTGCTGGATCATATGGCAATTCTCTATCTACCTTCTGGAGGAACTGCCAAATTGCCTTCACAGCAGTTGTACCATTTTACATTCCCACCAACAGTGGATAAGTGGGCCGCATTCTCCACATTCTCTCTAGCACTGGTTGTTTTCTGGTTTTGTTTTTGTTTGTATAATGGCTGTTCTAGTGGGCGGGAGATGACATCTCATTGTGGTTTTGATTTACATTTCCCTAACATTTTCTGAGAAATATTTGTTTATGTCTTTTGCCTATTTTTAAAATCGAGTTGTTTGTCCTTTTATTGTTGAGTTATAGAATCTCTTTTTGTATTCTGAATGTTAAACCCTTATCAGATATGTGGTTTCCAAATATTGTCTCACATTGTGTAGGCTGTGTTTTTACTTTCCTGACAATGCACAAAAGTGTTTAATTCTGAGGAGATCCCATTTCTTTCTTTCTTTTTTTCAATACTTGGGCTTTGGGTGTAAGGTCTAGGAAACCACCTCCTATTACAAGATTTATAGGATATTTCCCCACATGGGCTTACCTCTAAATTCTAGGTCTTCAATTCATTTTCAGTTAATTTTTGTATAGGGTGTGAGATATGGATCTTCTTTCATTCTTTTGCATGTGGATATACAGTTCGCCAAACAATATTTATTGAAGAGGCTGCTCTATCCCAGGTGGGTTGGTTGTCTACCTTATCAAAGGTCAGTCCATAGAAAAGAGGGTGTATTTCTGAACATTAAATTCTTTCCTTTGGTCAGTATATCTATCTTTATGCCAGCACCATGCTGTTTTGACCACTGTAGCTTTGTAATATGCTCTAAAGTCATGTGGTGTGAGATCTCCCATTTCATTTTTCTTTCTTAAGATATTTTTAGCTATTTGGGGCATCTTGCCCTTCCAAATAAGTTTGGTTATTAGTTCTTGCAATCCTGCAAAGTAAGTTCTTCTGATTTTAATTGGTATTGAATTGAATCTATAAATCAATTTGGGTGGAATTAACATCTTAACTATGCTTATTCTTCCAAAACATTAATACATAATGCCTTTCCATTTATTTTAGATCTTCCATGATTTCTTTTGGCAATTTTTTTTGTAGTTTTCTGTATATAGGCCTTTTGTGTCTTAGTTAAATTTATTCCTAAATATTTGATTCTTTTGGTTGCTATTGTAAATGAAATATTTTTCTTGATTTCCTCCTCAGACACCTCTTCACTAGTGTATAGAAACACTACTGATTTTTGTGCACTGATTTTGTACCCTTCCACCTTGCCATACTCATTTATTAGCTCTGGTATCTTTATTTAAGAGTTTTTGGGATTTTTCACATATTGTATCATATCATTTGCAAACAGTCAGAGTTTTACTTCTGTACTTCTTTCTTTCCTTTTCTTCTGTAATTGCTCTGGCTAGAACTTCCAGCACAATGTTGAATAACAGTGGTGTCAGAGGGCATCCTTGTCTTGTTCCTGATCTTAGAAGGAAAGCTTTCAGACTTTTCCCATTGAAGATGATATTAGCTGTTGGCTTTTCATATATTCCCTTTATCATGTTGAGGAAATTCCTTTCTATTCTTATCCTTTGAAGTGTTTTCATTAAGAATGGATGATGAATTTTGTCAAATACCTTTTCTGCATCAATTGAGATGATCATGTGTTTTTTCTGCTCTGATTTGTAGATATGATATATTACATTAATTGATTTCTTTATTAACCAGCTTTGCATACCAGGAATAAACCCCACTTAGTCATGGGATTTATTGTGCTGCTGGATTTGATTTGCAAGCATTTTGTTGAGCATTTTTGCATTTATGCTCATTAAAGAGATTGGACCATAATTTCCTTTTCTTTGTGTCTGACTTTGGTACTAGGCTGATGTTAGCTTCCTAGAATGAGTTAGGAGGCTTACCTCCTCTTCAGTTGTTTTGAAGAATTTGTGGAAGATTGGTACTAATTCTTTCTTGAATGCTTGATAAAATTCACATGTGGTCCTGGACACACTTTTAGGAGCTTCTTATTGACTGATTCAATCTCTTTACTTGTGATTGGTTTGTTGATGTCACCTACTTCTTCTTGAGTCAGTGTTGGTTGTTTATGCTTTCCTATGAAGTTGTCCACTTCATCTATGTTGTGTAATGTACTGGTATATAGTTGCTCATAGTATCCTCTTATTATGTCCATTATTTCTGCAGCATCAGAGATTATGTCTCCTCTTCAATTTCTGATTTTATTTATTTGCATCCTCTCTTTTTTGGTCAACTTAGCTAAGAGTCCATCAATTTTATTGTTTTTCTCTAATAACCAACTTTTGGCTTTGCTGATTTTCTCTATTGTGATCATATTCTCAATTTCATTTACTTCTGCTCTAATCTTTATTTCCCTCCCCCCCCCTTTTTTTTGCTTTGTGTTTAGTTTTCTGTCCTTTCTCTAGTTCTTTCAAGTGAACAGTTAATTTCTTGATTTTTGCTTTTTCTTCTTTTTAAAGTAGGCATTTAAGGCAATAAATTTCCCTCTCAGCACCACCTTTGCTAAATCCCATACATTTTGATATGCTATGTTCTCATTTTCATTTGCCTTGAGATACTAACTGATTTCTCTTGTAACTCCTTCCTTAAACCATTGGTTGTTTAAGAGTGTGATGTTTAGCCTACATGTACTATTGAATTGTCTGGCTCTCTGTCTATTATTAATTTCTAACTTCATTCCATTAGGTTCCAATCTTTTTAAATTTATTGAGACTTGCTTTGTGACCCGGCATATGGTCTATCCTTGAGAATGATCCATGAGCACTTGAGAAAAGTGTTTGTCCTGCTGCTGTGGGACAAAGTTCTGTAAACAAATATTAAATCGAGCTCATTTACTACATTACTCAAAATCTCTGTTTCCTTGTTGATCCTCTGTCTTGATGTTCTCTGCACTGATGAGAGCAAGGAATTGAAGTCTCTAAACTATTATGGTAGAGTGTCTACTTCTCACTTCAATGTTGTCAGTATTTGCCTCATATATTTGGAATACATTTTACTTGATTCACCAATACTTAAGATTGTTATGTCTTCTTGTTGAATCGTTCGTTTTATTAATGCACAGCATGGTGTCCTTCCTAGTCTCTTTTCATTGTTTTACATTTGAAGTCTAATTTGTTGGATATTAGTATAACAAATCCTGACTTTTCTATTTGTTGTTTACATGAAATATCTCTTTCCAATCTTTCAGTTTCAACCTATTTTAGCCTTTTGGTCTAAAATGAGTCTCCTTTAATCAGCATATAGATGGGTCCAATTTTTAATCCATTCTGCCAGTCTATGTATTTTGTTTGGGAAATTTAGTCCATTAATATTTAATGCTATTACTGTAACATTCTTCTACCATTTGTCTTTTGGAGTTTATTTGTCATATCTAATTTTTTTCTCTTTTTACCTTTACTGATATAGTCTTCATTTCTACACTCTTCTCCAGACCTCTCTCTTGCCTTTCCTATCTGCCTGTAGTGCTCCCTTTAGTATTTCCCTACAGAGCCAGTCTCTTAGTCACAAATTCTCTCAATGATTATTTGCCTGAAAATATTTTAATGTCCCCCTCATTTTTGAAGGACAATTTTTCTGGATACAGAATTCTTGATGATCAATTTTTCTCTTTCTTTTAGAATCTTAAATATAACATACCACTGTTTTCTCACCTCCATGGTTTCTGCTGAAAAATCCACAAACAGTCTTATTGAGCTTCCCTTTAATGTGATGGATTGATTTTTCTTTTGCTGTTTTCAAAATTCTCTGCCTTTGACATTTGACAATCTGATTAGTAAATGTCTTAAAGTATGTCTATTTGGATCTGTTCTGCTTGGGGTACACTGTACTTCTTGAATCTGTAATTTTATGACTTTCATGAGAGGTGAGAAATTTTCAGTGACTATTTCCTTCATTAGTCTTTCTCCCACTTTTCTATTGTCTTCTCCTTCTAAAATAACCACAACACATATATTTGTACACTTCATGTTGTCATTCAGATCCCTGAGAAATACTTGCCCATATTTTTCCATTCTTTTCCCTATGTTTTGTTTCATGTGTAAGATTTCAGATGTCTAGTCCTCCAGTTCACAAATTCCTTTTTTGTCACTTCACAACTATTGTTGCAGGTTTCCATTGTTTTTTCATATCTTCTCTTGTGCCTTTCTTTCCCGTAAGTTCTGTGATTTGTTTTTTATTTTTTTTCAAACGTCCACATTCTTCTTTTTTGTTCACCCTTTATATACTCCCTCAACTCATTGATTTGATTTTTGATGAGATGGTCCATGTCTGTTTGAACACCATGAATTAGTTGTTTTGACTCCTGTATTTCATTTGAAGTGTTAGTTTGTTCCTTTGACTGGGCCATATTTTTTATTTTCCTACTGTGACTCTTTAATTTTTGCTGGTGTCTAGGGATTTTATTTCCTTAATTAGTTTATTCTGGAGGTTGTATTCACTCTTTATCTGCGATTTCCTTGCTCAATGGCTTTGTTCTCTATTTCTTCTTTAACACTCAGTTCAACTTATTCTAGACCTCTAGCATTGGTTCTATTGAACTGATAAAAATTTTTCAGTTCTTATTTGTTTCTTGTCCTGCTTATATGGTGCCTGTTTTTTATGTCACCTCAGAAATTATAGACCCTAGTCAGATCTTCCAAAACATGTAGGCCCACATCTCAGGAAGAAAGAGTAGCTAACATTTTATTTTTCTGAGGGTGAGACCCAGCAGGGTCAGAATTTTCCTATGAAGTCTCTTGACTCTCTGTTTTCCCTATCCTGTCCAGCATGTGATACTTGTCTACTCATGCCTTCCTGCCAGCTTTAAAGATTGTGGCGCCTTTAATTTCAGCAGACTCTCCTTGCGAGGGAAATGGATAAGGCATTGTGGAGGTAGTAGAATGGCTTTGATTGCTTCTATTTTCTAGTCCTTGGGGCCTGAGTTCCTTGAAGGAGGGATTTCACTTAAGCTGGGCCCAGTCCCCTTTTTCTTGGGGAAGATACACCCTTTAGAGAATTAAGCCCTTTCATCTGACTAGTTACTTTGTCTCTCAGGCAAACTTAATTTCTGCTCTTGCCTGGGGCAATGCTAGGGCCTGAGAATCCTTCTAGCTCTATTTATTGAGATGTTTAGGGAGTACAAAAAGCCTTTTCAGAGCAGGACCCCTGTTTCTAAGATTTGTCAATCAAAAGCTTGAGTTGGTATGTGGTCTATGTATCTCCAGGCTCTACGTGTCCCCTTTTCTTGGGATCCAGCCCTTTTCCAGTGTTTTGTGCTTTTCAACTAAAAAAAAAAAAAAATCTCTTTTTTTCCCCATCAGCCCCACCCCTTCTCTGCCAGGGCTTTTTACTAGTTCCTTTAATGTTTATTCCAAATTTCTCTGTGCTGGTGACCTGGTTTGAGTAGTCAGAATTTGTTAGTCAATTCTGCAATTGAAGCTCATTGAGCTAAGCTTTTGCTGCTAGTACATTATTTTTTCCTTTCCCCTTGGGAAACCAGCTTGCAATGCCATGGCAGGGAGCAGTAGTGTCCTCAGCTTGGGGATTTATGTTTCCGTGTTGGATCTCAGCCATTCCACCTGGTCCAGACTGGTGAAAGTTGTGTGTCCAGTCACTATTCCCCCAACAGTTGTTCTGTACCCTTCCTGGTATTTTCTAGCTGCTCTGGAGGATGAACTAAATTCTGTACTCACTATGCCACCATCTTGCCCCACATCCTTCTTTAAAAAAATTTTTAGACTTGTTTTGTTACCTAATATATGGTCTATCCTGGATAATGACCCATGTGCATTAGAGAAGACTGTGTGTTCTGTTGCTGGGTGAAATCTTCTATACATGCCTATGAAGTCTAGTTGGTTTACAGTATTGATAAAATCTTCTCTTTCCTTGTTGATCTTCTGTTTAGATGTCCTGTCCATTATTACAAGTTGTAAAATGAAGTGTCCTATTATTAAGGTAGATTGTTTCATATTTGAAATAATCTAAAAATGATAACATTCTTATTTGAGACATGACATGATCTGATCTATATTTTAATAATAACATAAAGAAAGCTTGGGTAGTTATATTAATATCAGATTATTAAACCAGTTGGAAGGGCTTTGATTCTGTTAATTCTTAAATAACATGGTTGACAATTTCTTGTTAAGGTTCAGAGACAAAAATAATAATTAAAGGCCTCCATATGATTTTTCCCCCCAGAACAATGAAAATGTTCCATATAAATTCCAATTGTCAGATTTAACAATATGGTATCAAAGTGTGACAGAGCCCTGAAAAAAAAAGAGTGAACAGCTAACATTTGCCTAGCATATCTTGTCTTCCCTTTTCTGCAAGTGAAGTTCAAAAGGAAGATGTGGATTAGAAATGTAAATTTTCGAGAAATTTCATGAATATGAAGTTTGAAGCCCTGACCTTGCATGAAACCACTGAGAGAGAAGGCAGATATAGAATATTGTGATGTGGTGTCTGTCCATATCTCATATCAGGGAGCATAGGTAATTGTCATTAAAATGCAGTTTGACAAATAAATGTGAAATTAGATTTTGAGTATTTCATCCTTTGTTCAAGATAAGGTATGCGTTAATGAGAACATCTTAAAGTGTGTTCCCACAAAGGTGCTTTAAGAATTTTAGCCAAATTCAAAATTTTGTTATAAAATTACAACCCTAAAACATGAAGTTAGATCACCTGAAAACAAGAGAGAAAGAGCATTTTAGCATTTTCAGCTCTTCCTTTCTTCTCTCTGCCTAAAACCATCTCAACCTTAATACAAATTTGCTTTCTTTGAGACACTTTGGGACCAGAAGGAATGAAGTTTCCTTTGACGATTCGAGGCAGCCTTGCAGATAATAGAAGACCTTTTGCTGGGCAAAGTGGTCTCCTTTGTATCAATCTAGTCTCCTCGCCAAAGTAGAGGGATACCACACCTACATACAAGGAGAATGTACATCCTGCCTGTGATTTCAACAAAAGTCAATGCTGGGGGCTGCTTACAGGGGAAACACAATCAGTCAAAAGCTTTCAAGAATAAATTCTAATAGAAAGAAGAAGAGAGAAATGATAGGTTGTAAGAGATTTCAGTACTTTTCAACAAAATGCAATGTGCCAATTTAGCTTCTTTTCTGAACTAGCTAAATTTCAAGAGCTGCTGTACTTGGTGAGGGGAGAGAGAGAAAGAGGAGGAGGTAAAGAAAGAGAAGAAGGGAGAGAAAAAGTGCAAAAGAGAGGATGATAATTGCAGAAAATTGAACATTTACTTCATCTTTGATTCTCCTGAATTCCTTTTAATTTGTTTTGAATGTAGAATGATAATTGTTTTATAGTTGTAATTTTTAAAGTAACAGTTCATATTCTTAGAAATATGAGGTATTAAAGATGGAATGATATGATATCTGGGATTTGGTTCAAAATAATCTATTGGGGGAAGAGTGGACTTGGGGCATGTACAAAATCAGAATGGTCATATATTAAGAATTGTTGAAGCTAGGTTATAGATACATGGAGTCTGATTATGCCATTTTCTCTATTTTTGTGTATGTTTGTAATTTGCATAATTTAAATCACAGTGAGTGTTCAAGGACAAGGCAAATAAATAAGTGGAGGCAAAGAAGAATTGAACCAAATGTTTGTCAGACTATAAAAAATTAAAATTTGCTTAAAACATTGCTTGGCTAAACAGGGGCTTAAACAATACATGACAATGGCTGGATCATGCCAGTATGTCAGAAGTTCTTGATTTTTGGAACATAGAAAGATAAAGTTACAAAAGCTGGCTAGAGTCATAGAGAGATGTTACTCAGAGTTATTAAAAAATGACTTGAGCATGATTAATAGCACTGAATTTTATATTCGAATGGAGTGAAGAGGAAGAATTTTAGGGTGTGTACATATGTTACCAGAATAAAAAGTTTTAAAAACCATAACACTGTGTAATACAGTGAACCCTAAGATAAAGCATGGTTTGTAGTTAATAGTCCAATTATAAAAATGTTCTTTCATCAATTGAACAAATGCACCACACTCATGTAATATGTTAATCGTTGGGAAGTATATGGGGACACTGTATTTTGCACATGCTTTTTCATAAACCTACAACTTTACTAATTAAAAAACATAAAAGGTAGAAAGACTATGTGTTGAGGCAACCCATACTTAAAAAAAAGTGAGTTGAGCAAATGAGGGGAAGATAGTCCAGAGGAAGGACTGAGACAGGTTGGGGCAGATGTGGAATAGGTGAGGAAGGATGACTGTGGACAATGTTACCAGCTGTAAAGGGTACTAAAAGGAAGTGAAGAGCAAGGTGTGTGAGGTAACTAATCCCAAAACTCTGGGCATTCTTGGAGCCCAGAATTTCCTATGCTGACTGGGAAGATCCTTCAAGTACCATGTAGTTTAGGCAGATGTTCCTAATTAGGCTGCTTCAATGAGATAACTTCTTCCTTTGGGAATGAATGATTGATTGTATATCTCAACATATGCAGCTACAAATGTTGATTATCTGCATTGCTAATCAGATAAGTACACCTAGATAAGGCCTTAGGATTTCTTTAGCAGATGGAAAACTTCAATACTCAGTTTCTTTGAGGGGATGAGGAAAATAAACTTCCATGAGTAGCTGTCTTGGGATCCAATTTTTGATGATTTATTGATATTATTTGTGGCTCATTTAAAGTCACTTTTTTTAGTCCATCAAATGGAGCAATTGAAAGGCAGGATGTTGGAGGTCACTGAGCACTTTTGACAATAGGTGTTTGGGCAGCTGGCAGCAAATCCTGCTGATACAGGAAGTGAAATGTAGACTCTGAGACCTGTGGTAAAAGATAAAAGAATTTAATAGCTTTTGTGTTAGGTTTGAAAAATCCAGGAACATTTCATTTTGGAAATCTGAGTTTTGGGAAGATTAGACATTTTGCTATTTGTATTCTGAATATACTAATTTAAAATAAATTCTACTTTCATTTTTTTGTCCAATGAAAAAAAGATACCAATCTTCTCTCACCCATATCTTCTCCAAGAAAATAATTACATATAAAATAGTGCTGATATTGAAGTACTAAAGCATAAGATTTTTCCTGAGAAATAAAACTATGATGAGAAAAGACATCATCCTTCAGAGAGAAACTTCATGATGAGTGACACCTAATGAAGATGCAAGGGCTTCAGAAGGAAAGTGTACAGGAAGAAACACATACAAGGATGTGTACATAAGATATCCTCTGGATGATTCTTTTTTCTTGGAAAGCATACCAGTATATCCGTGAATATAAATGTTGGTATATTGTGAAAAATTGGTTTAGGTTACATGTGAAACTCCAATGAAATTATTTCTTTTTCCCATCCCCTTTATTACAGCTTGGGAACAAAGCTGTATTAAGTGTGTGTTTGGGGGGTGGAGGTGGGGGAGGAGTTAGAGGATGGAATGAGAAATGTTGGCTATAGGATTTGAGGGTTTGTAACTGTTTACTGAGAAGTGACTCACATGCCCCAGGTAGAAGTCATTTGGAGAGAAGCAAGGGCTCTGGCTGCCAATGTCGAAAGAAGACAACAACACTCATAAAAATACTATCCCAATGCCATCCAGCGCTATTATCCAATACACAAAGAGGGTGTGAGCTTGGCTTCTAGACCAGATGATGGTCGGCTGGCCAGGTTTGCTGGTTTGTCCATGACAGTCCCATTTTATGCATTCTATGGTATATATATTTTTAAGAGGAGCACTGTTCTCAGTCTAAAAACATCCTGGTTTGAAAAACACGATTGTACTGTCATCCTGAATTTCTGGGGCTTTTATTTCCCTTTTAAGATTACTTTCAATATTCATTAAAAACTTAAAAAAAATAGGATGGAGATACATTAGAGAAGATTACAGTGGAAACTTTTATAAGAAAAAGAATTTTAGATAAATAGGCCTTGTTAATGTCACTCACAAAGTCACATGTGGGTGAGCACAAAGCATTTGATAAAAAATTTATGTGTATGTGTAAAACCAAACAAACCACACTCATGCGTGTGTCTATATAAAATATGTATACATGCATATGATGAATCCACATATATACAATTGGGTATGATATGCATATACTATGTACATTATACAATATTATATTCATTATTATATCCTTTTGTATATTGTATATATACATATCTATATATCTGCAGATACACTCAACACACACACACATATTCACACATATGCACCTTAAAAGTTGTAAAGGATCAATTTTAACCAAGTTGCTATAGATGCAATTATTTAATTAAAGAAAGAGTTATAGACTTTCAAAAACAGGGATAAATATTTCAGATAATAGACTGTAAGTGGTCTATTTTATTCAAAGATAGTCAAGTGGAATCCTTTCTACAGAATGCATAGAGAAGAAAGAAAGAATTTTCTAGGTAATTTTAGGTAAAAATGTTGTACATATTTATAAGACTATAAGAGATTTATAACTCCAGTCTTTTCTCACATCTCCACATTTAAAAAAAATAATTGGGAGAAGAGATGGCTAGCATAGCAATAAATGTGTTAAATAAGATTTTTTGTAAAGATCAAATTTGAGGGCAGCTGCAAAAAATAACTGAGAATGTGCTGGAATTCTTATTTCAGTAATATTTCAAAGGCATTATTGGTTCAATATGAATTATGTGTAATATGAAACAACAAAATTGATGTGTGCTTCAGAACTAATCATTGAGCTGGTAGATTCCTAGTTAAAAGATTTAGTCTTGTTCTCAGGTGGTTGACGACCATTGTGGGAAACTTGTCCTGTGCATAGAATATGTGAGTATGTACGTAACCATTGCATACTGAGTACAAGCACATGCACTCACAGTGTTCAAAGGGATTTCAGTGAATACAGTACAGATGGTGTTTTAATTGCATAGTAACTCAATGCACAGAATGCATTTTGTCTGAAATTGGTGTGGTGGTCCTTCATGCTCATCTATGTGATTGATAAATGGAAAATTTGTTTAGTTTAATTTGATTCAAAGCATTGTCCAAACCAATATTTTAAACACTCTCTTTAAGTAATGCTGTAATTTTGTCGATACTTTCTCAGTCTCCTAGATTTTGTTCCTTTTCTTATGCTTCTCTCCAGAGTGGTGTCTGAGAGTTTGGGCACAAGGGGCACTTGTGGCCTTGTGGTGTGACATATCGGGGTCCTTGAATTCTCTCAGTGTCTTTGGGGTCCTTGCTAGCTCTGGCTGCAATATGACACGTTTGATTTTCTTTTGGCTATGGTGAGTCTGATCTCATTGTCTGGTATCCTGCTAGTGTCTGCTGCTGATATAAAGCACTCATGACCATCTCTGTCTCAGTTTGGGCATGACTGGTTGCCCCATCTGCAGAGATATCCCCTTAGCTTTTACTCATTTCATATAGACCCCTCTGAATCTCTGCCCATCTCCCTTTTTGCCCCTGGCACAGATGGCCAGCCCCCTCCTCGATGGCTGATGACACTGTCTTTACCACATGCGTTCCATGTGGGCCAATGAAATTTATTCCTAAATAGATGAAACTAATTTTCTCTTGAGGGCTGGTACATGAATTGTCACTATATGATTTTTTTCTGTTGGCAACACTAAAATTAGTGGGAATGCTAATTAATATCACCTATTTAAGATGCAAAAAAAAAAAAACAAATGTAGTTGTCTAAAAGTAAACTATTTGTGAAAAAGGAATCATAGCTTTTTCAATACTCTTCTCTCTCCAGAAGCTGTACAGTAACAAGTATTTTTTTGTGCATATAATTTCAGTATTTAGCATGGTGGGAGTTTGTTATAGTTGAATCAACACTGAATTTGATTTTGCACTTAATGCTTTGTAACTTGGGGTAAATGATTTAGTTTCAATTGGCTGATCTGTTTGTCTGCAAAATGGGTGGTGTAATATTTGTCTCCAATGAGTTCTTGAGCATCAAATGCACAAAAAGGACTTTTTTTGTTAAGTAGTTTCCACCAGCAATAGAAAATAGTACTCTTTTTAGGGAAAGAATCTGACTTTACTAAATGTAAAATAATACCTTTATTGATTTAATTTTTATTTATCTGTAAGCTATTGAGCTTGAAAGTTTTTTCCAAAATTGTCTATGTCTTTAAATTTTGAGAGTTAAAATTAATTGGGAAATAATGTTTTCGACTACATACCCATTTTGCTTCTAAGGTATCTGAAATCCAGAAACTCAAGTGATCAACTTGTTTTCATTGATCAGAGCTGAGAATCCAAGTATCATTAAGCCCAGTTGTGTACATGCTCCCTTAAGAAAAGTTGCACAAAAGCAACCTAGTATGTAGTCTCATGGGGTGAAGGGGTGTTTTATGTCATTTTTCATAATGTCTTCAGTCATATTAATGCTCTTTCTTTTTTATTACAGTTAATACTATTTAAGCCTTTGTGTGGGTCAGTATTTGATTCTCTTTCACCAAGGTTCTGTTAACCCACAGGCTAATGGACCAGTCGGGTTCTGGAAGGGTTTCCCCTGCCCAGGGCTGCGGTATAATCTGGGAGTAAGGTGAGGTCCTGAGCCAGGTGCCTGGGCATTGCATCCTGGCTTTCTCACTTGTTCTCTTCCCCTCCCCAAATCATCTTGATCATAGAATGGCTTACTTCCGCAGGCTGAAAGTGGACACCATAATTGCAGAAACTTCATCTCTGCATTTCATGACATCATCCCTTACAGGTAGACAACATAGAAGGTGCTAATAAATAGTTTAACAAATGAGAGAATAATCTTATGAGAATTAATCTCATTGGTCTTCCAGTTTTCTCAAATGAAAAATAAGGAATCTGTGTCAACAAGGATGAGATGACATGTATAAAGCCACCGACACCAGGATCTAGCACAAATTAGATGCTCAATAAATGGTTTGTTATTACCTCATGGTGGCAGTGGTGGTAAGAACTGTTGGTACTGGAGGGTGGAAGAGAGACATCTGAAAACCATGTCCTGGAAGGATACAGAGTAGTTAACATCAAATCATCATGAAGATTGGAACTGAAACATGAAGTTCCTTGGTGACAAGGACCAGAGTTGGTGGTAGATATGGAGGGTTTCCAGTGATGATGGTTTCTGTACAAATGTCTCATCTTGAACCTCACTGGGCAAGAGGGGCCCCTTGAAAGTGGTCAGAGTGAATGACAATGAGGTTGGAAGAGGTTCAAACTTCAATTCAGAGTTAGTCAGTATTTAGGGATATTAAAAGACCATTGCCCTTAAAAAATGTTAACCCTTAGCCATCTATACAGTTTTCTGATGTTCTATACAGTTTTCTAACCAGCAGAATTACTTCATTATAAATTGGCAGAAAGTCTATTCTTAAAAGCAGAATTAAAGAAGTGCTCACTCCCCCACCCCCCCACACCCCCACATACACACACAATCAATGTGCCAATTGTCTTTGGCATGTCGGTACTGAATCTGTCCTCCATTGGTGCAGTAGAGTGAATATAATCATTCTGGCTATAGACTCAGACAACAGAAGTTCTAATTCCCATTCCTTTTTCTACTTATCATGCAGCCCACAACAGGTTGCTTATCAACCTTAAACCTCAATCTCTCTGTTTATAAAATGAGACCAGTAATGGTGCATGGAAATGTGAAAATTACAAAAGTAAAAATGCAATGCTTGTAAAGCCCTTAGCCTTGTGTCTTGCACATATTAGGCATTCCTTCTAATGGTAGTGCTATTGTTATTCCCAAATTAAACACATGGCCCCTAATCATCACATTTTAACCAATTAGCAATATTATTTATTCATAGTTTATTTCATTTTTTGGCCTTTGACATAATTCCTCCTCCATGTGTGTATATATACAGCTTTGTATTTCCTTCTCAATAATTCCAGTGGGTAGCAGGGAGTGAGTTAGGAGGAAGAAAAGGTGGCCAAGAGAGAAAAATTATTATATCTTTGAGACGGATAACATGGGTTTATTGTACTATTGGGTTTGTCGTACTATTAATGTACAATTGTTTCTTGAGTTTATTGTATTATTCTTTGTACATTTTTGTTTGCTTGAAATTTCTCACAATAGAAGTAAAAAAGAGAGAAAAAAAGAAAGCTTTGGTCAATGATGGTTTTATATATAAACCAACCCTCATGGCTATTTGTAGAGAAGAGATTTCTTGTGAGAGGGTATCTCTGACTCATTGCGCCAGAAGTTTTAGAGTCACTATTAATTAAAATAATAATATTCCCACTGATTATATTGACAAATTGATAATCATAAGCCAAGGTAAGTATCTAACTCAGTCTTTTTAGGTTTGTTGCCCACAGAACCCGATGGAAACAGACCCTCCATTCTTGCTCCATACATCAGACCAGTTTTATATCCTGCAGATTGGCATGCAGTTACTCTATTGGTCCCTGACTTATGTTTTTCCTGAATTCTTGCTTTGCTTCCTGTCTTGACATCCTCTCTTATCCCTCCAATCTAATGCTAGGTGCATCTTCAGTAGTATCAATCCTTACAGCCAATCTTAGTGCTCATTAGAACCTCCTGGGTTGCTTAGTAAGTGCAGGTGTCCAGGTGTCACTCCTAAATATTCTATTCCACTTCGTCTGGTTCAGTTCTGGTTTGGATTCAACAATGAGCTGCTGGTTATGCCTTTTGTAACATCTCCTTCTCCTCCCTTGCTCCCAGTGATTTTGTTGTGGATGCTCCTTGAATTCCTTTTAAAAATACTACCTTTTGCTTTGGCTTATTTTCTGCCAAAGTACAATCTTTTGCGTAAGATGTTTGGTCCCTATTCATCTCAGATAATATCTTCTGTCCCCAGAATGCTATAGCTTACCTTCTTCCTTTCAGACTAAGTGAGCCTCTCAGAGACTGACTTGGATAACATAGTTTTTTCTTGTTTTTCTTTACTCCTTATTTGCAAGAGCCTTCCTCAAGATATTTGAAATAATAATAAGAGAGAATGTAAGATCTGGGGTTAACTTTCATTCGTTCATTCCAAGCACATACAATAGTCACTTATTAAGTGCCTGCATGACACATCAGGGGGAGAAATAATCCCCAGACAAAATAGACAACGATCTCAATCCTTATTGGCCTTACATTCTACTGAGAAGAAAAGTAAAGTAAACTTAATAACTAAGCAAAGTGTATTGGCTGTTTTAAGACGCTAGGCGATGTAAAAATGTCAAGCAGGTAAAGGGAACTGGACCTACAGGATGGAAGCAGGTGAAAATATTGAATCTGGTGGTCAGGGTAACTTCATTAAAAAGGACTAATTGCCTGAAGATTGAAGGAGGTAAGAGAGTGAATGATGTGGGTTTTAGGGGAGGGGGGGTGTGGGGAACAGCCAATGCCAAGGCCTTGGGTGGAAGAGTGGGCTTGGCTGTCTGAATGGAAAGGAGACCAGTGTGTGGACAGTAGAGTAAGTCAGAGGGAATGACTTGGGTTTTAAAAGGACCATTGTGACTGCCTGCATATTTAGAAAGTTGAAAAATTAATAAAGTCTCGGTAATTAGTTGATGACCTGAAAACTAAAAAGCATATTGCTCTTCTGATACTCACGTAAAGTTACCAGAGATTTTGCATAGCAAACCTGAGGCAAAATAAACAGATAGATGAAAAAATACATTAAATTATTTTTTGGCAGAATATCTGAAAATAGAAGAATTTTCCTCACAAAAGGGTATCATTGCCTTTTATTGTTCCCATCTGTACCTGCGTTATTACTCTTTATATTTCTCCTTAATCACTCATTGAAATCAGAGTTAACCTGGCTCTTAGATCTTTATCTTGTGTCATTGATTTTGTTTTCTAAAGACCCCATTTGACTTTTTGCTCCTGTTTTAACATTGATATCCAGTGTTATGGTTCAGAGTCATTTTTCAGCTACAGAGTCGATTCTCAATAATGATTTTTACTTAATCGAAACCTATGTATCCATAAATATTTATGCATGAATTATTGGATTAGGAGAATGAAAAAGGACTCAAATATCCTTTGATCATAGTTAGTCTAATTTAGCAAATAAAACAAAAATTCATCAACTAAAGAACAACATAAATAGCATAATGAAGTACTTAACATAAGTATAAAAAGGACTCTGAGCAGAGATGAGAAATATTTACCAAAATCTGAGTTTTTCTCTTCTTCCCAGCATAGACTAACAGTATACTTCCAAGCTTCTCTTAAGGAGATGTAGAGCCGTGTAACTGCACTCTAGCCAAAAGGATGTGTACCAAAGTGGCATGTCCTGTTTCCTGATAAGTCTATTGCAGAAGTGAAAGTACCTTCCCCAGTGTCCTCTTTCTGTTGGATGCAGACAACATGGAGCAGTGCTACAGGAAATGTTAGAACCTGAGACTGAAAACGTCTAACTTTCTGAAACTTCATGTAGGTAGAAGCTATTTTCTGACCACTAGCATCCTCTTTGGGCTTGCATATGAGCAAAAAATAAACTTTTAATGTGTTGAGATGTTATAACTTTGGAAGTCTATTTGTTGCCAAAGGTGGTACTACATATTTTGGGAAGGAAAATGCCTGTAGTTAAGTTTCATGAAAAAAGTGTCAGGAAGTGGTTCTTGAAGACATAAGAGAGACATTGAAGATTGAAAAATTATGGAAAGATAAACAGAAAGGACAAACAAAAGACTCTTAGGGCATCAGTTCATATTTAATCATAAAATGTCATAATTTGATACTGGAAACAGAATCATAGAGTATGCTGGTTTGAAGCTGTTATGTACCCCAGAATAATTTTCTTTTAATCTGTTACTTTGGGTACAGACCTACTGTAGGTTGGACTTTTTGGTTAGGTTATTTCAAATGAGATGTGAACCAACTCATTCAAGTTGGGTCATTATTAATCCTTTGCTGGTGTCCTCTGTGAGAGAAGGAAAGAGAGAAAAAGGCCAGAAAACTCAGAGAGAAACACCCAGATAAGTTTGAAGAGAGCTTAGAGAGGAAAAGCCTCAGGGATGATAAGAAAGAACCCACAGAAGCTTAGAGAGGAGGCCACTGGGACTAGGAGCTTAAAGCAATGAAATCCAGGAGTGAAGGACCAGTAGACACAAGCTATGTGTCTTTTTATCTGACAGACAAACCCCAGAAACCAGTGGCCCTTCTTTAGAGAAGGTATCATCCTGTAGATACCTTAGTTGGAATATTTACATGGTCTTAGAACTGTAAATTGTAAGCTGGTAAATTCCCATTGTGAAAGCCAACCCGTTTCTGATATATTGCATTGTGGCAGCTTTAATAAACCAAAAACATGTAGGACTTTCATAGAGACATTACTTTTGTAAGTAGCGACTATTTTTAGTATCTGGAGTTGAGAGATCTAAGAATATCGAGAGCTCAGGAGTATGGACAGGAAACATGAAGGAAAAGCTGAACGATGTCAAATTAAGGAACACCAGTAAAAATGTAATAAGACTTCTGTGATGGTTTGAAAGGAAGTATGCTCCTTAGAAAAGCCATGTTTTAATCAAAATCCCATTTCATAAAGGTAGAATAATCCCTATTCAATATTATATGTTTGAAACTGTAATCAGGTCATCTCCCTGCATGATGTGATTTAGTCAAGAGTGGTTGTTAAACTGGATTAGATGACAGCATGTCTCCACCTATTTGGGTGGGTCTTGATTGGTTTATTGGAGTCCTATAAAAGAGGAAGCGTTCTGGAGAATGGGAAATTCAGAGAGAGCAGAGCAGAATGACATAGCCACGAGAAGCAGAGTCCACCAGCCAACGACCTTTGGAGATGAAGAAGGAAAACACCTCCCAGGGAGCTTCATGAAACAGGAAGCCAAGAGAAGAAGCTAGCAGATGATGCCATGTTCCCCATATACCCTTCCAGATGAGAGAGAAACTCTGACTGTGTTTACCATTTGCCCTTCCACTTGAGAGAGAAACCCTGAACTTCATCAGCATTCTTGAACCAAGGTGTCATTCCCTGGATGTCTTTGATTGGACATTTCTATAGACTTGTTTTAATTGGGACATTTTCTCAGCCTTAGAACTGTAAACTAGCAACTTATTAAATTCCTCTTTTTAAATGCCATTCTGTTTCTGGTATTTTGCATTCCGGCAGCTAGCAAACTAGAACAACTTCTGATAGCTCAACCATCTCCGTTTATTTTACTTCTTCTTTTTACATCTCTTTGCAATCCATAATCCATTCTGCAAATTCTAGACCCAGTCTTCCCACATGGGAAACATCTCAAATAGGCTTTCTTTTAACTAAACAATAGGCAGTGAGTTCAAAAAGTCAATAGCCTTATCTTGCTAAAGAGAAGGTGCATCAAATGAGCTTTAACTTTGTCAAAGAGAAGATTTGTTTTTGAGGTCCTCTGTTGACTTTTGTAACCTCTGATGTTTTTCTGTTATCTGAAGTAGAACCCTACCTTTAAGAGGCTCACAGATGACATTTCCCAGATAAGGCCACAAATGGCTCTACAAGCCAGCCTTCTGTGCCTTCATTTCTGAAGATTTTGAGTGCACAGAGAGAGGTGGATATTATCACTACTTTTAGCTGGTAAATATTGAGATTGGCTGGGAACAGGTTCTGCATTTTAATTAGAGGTACTAATTAGTGCAGAAGCTATTACACATTGAGGATACAATATTTGTTAGAGGTTCTCTGTTGGAACCACCACCTGCATTCTGTCCCACTCTCAGAAAAGCAGCCATTTTTGCTCCCTTTATTGAAGTGAGTGACAGACAAAACTGAAAGGCAAAGGACGGGCATTTGACATACCCTAGTGCCTCTCACACGGAAATGGAAGCAGGCCCTTGACCATAGCTACACATATATTTAAAGGTAACTCAGCAACTGTGTGGGTTTGACAGTCAGTAGGGCAGCTTATTAGTTCTATTTTCCTTCTTATCCCATGGATAGGCTTTTATTTTTCCTGTCCTTAGTAAGTTAGGTATAATCAAGGGTCTTGCTCTGGCCAAAGAAATGTGAGTATAAATGATGTGTGTCATTTCAACACAGAAGATAAAAGCACCAGAAGGGGCTTCACCTAGTATTCGTTTTTGTATGCCTTAGTGGACATGGAAGGTTGTGATAAAACTATTTTTGTTTCTTCACTTGCTTGGTTTGATTTTGTTTTTTAACTTCGGCATTATTAAAACTGTTTGAATTAATAAACTGTGAACTTATGATGATGAGAAGTGGAGGGGGGGTTCTGTGGCACCAATTCTTGTTCAATCTACTACAATTCTCATTACTTTACTCTTTTCATTTTTACAAACAAGGGAGAGAGATGCCACACGATCTGGAGGAGAAATGCTACCTACATAAGATTAAGATGTTATCCCCTGAATCTTCCTACACCTCCACAGTTCATGTCTACAAAATAGAAGAACCCGTTTTCATCCAGTGTTTAATATCCCTTAGATTGGTGTTTTCCAAACATGTCTGATGCTAAGACTATTTGGGGGCTTTTAAAGAAATACATATCCTCTCCCTCTAAAAGTTTATTTAGTAAGCATGTGGGAGTTCAAGAATCAAGATTTTTAAGGAAAATGTAGATGCTATTGATAAAAGTTGTGAGCCCTCTGATTGAGAACAAGATAGACATACTCTAGATGAAGTTTCCCTCTTCCATTCATAGATTTATTTAATGATTATTTATGCAAAACTTTTACCCTCTTTATTTAATGGATACACTGTTTTGAATCAGACAAGCCCCAGATGATGTCTTCTGGTTTGTATGGAATACAGCCTGCCCTTATTTTCTTCAAACAATGCAGGGAGAGGGTCAGAATGTGGAGGATTTCTCTAGCCTAATCAGATATCTAGACTAGATTAGTTCTATCTCTCTGCCTACTAAAGAAATGTGTAGCAATATCCTTTTTACTTTTTCATGTACTAGCATGTTGCTGTACTTCACACATCATTCATTCTTTCATCCTTTCAAATATTTTTATTGGGAGTTCACTCTGTGCCAAGTGCTAGGATTATAAAGTTGTGATGGACACTTTTATGCCCTCTTAGTAGAAGAGACTGACACAGAAGTGATGGTGGAAACAAGAAGATTAATGCTTTTAGAAAATCAAGTATATCTCCAGCTGTGTTGAGGACAGAAGAGCAAGCACCTGAACGGTCCTGGTACAGACAGAGGTAGCTTCAGGTTCCTGGGAAACTTCTTTCGAATCATTTAAGTTGGATTTTAAATTTGGGTCTAGGTGGAGGCCAGGTGCAGCACAATGAGAATTCAAGGCCATAATTCAGAAGAAAAAAAATGTGTGTTGCTCATAAATTTGGGGGGAAAGGCATGAAGAATTGGGAAGAAATGTGATGGACTGCTAGGGAGGCTCAACTAGCAGGTGAGGAGCTCAAAAGCAAAGCAATAGAGACCCTTGGGCTGGTACCTTTATTGAGACATAGGGGTAGAGGTAAGTATATTACTCTTAGGAGTAAAAGATTGGTTAAAGTAAAGGCACACAAAAAGGTGGAGGAATTAGGGGTGTGGGGGTGGTCGGGATCATGAGCTTATCATTGGGGTGAAACTGTGGGTTTTGGGACAGGGATGCGGGTGGTATGTGTGGTGGTCATAGTTGAGAATTTAGGCCTCTGGGGAGTTTATGTTCCTGGGCTGAAAAGCTGCTTATTAACTAGAACAAAGTTCAGAATTCAGGCAAATGGGTTGGCCAAAGATGGATGCTGAGGAATCCCATAAAAAATGTTGATGATTATAACAAGAATGAACTTGCAATCTGTTGGCCCCATTATTATTCCCAGTTTTTGGGTCAGGTAAGCACAAGCCTGACCATTGCTGCAAGGATATTTCATGGCTGGTTGATAAACAGAAGGCTTGTGTATTACATCTGGGGAAGGGGTATGTGAATAGACATTTCTGAGTGGGCAAAGAACTTGAAAATATTTGTGTCCCATGAGAATGCTCACCAGATGGTGACTTCAGCAGAGGAAGGTTTTAATAATCAAGTAGATAAGATGGTTCACACTGTGGATGCAAGTCATCTTCTTTCTTCAGCCACTCCTGCCATTGTTCAATAGGGTCATGAACAAAGAAGGCATGGTGGTAGGGATGGAGGTTATACATGGACTCAGCAACATGGGCTTCCACTCACTGGGACTAACCTGGCTACAACTGCTGCTGAGTGCCCAATTTGTCAACAGCAGAGAACCATACTCAGCCCCCAATATGTCACTATTCCCCAAATTGATGAGCTTGCTACCTAATGGCAAGTTGATTACATCAGAGCACTTCCATCATGGAAGGAGCAGCCATTTATTCTAATTGGAATAGATACATACTCTGGATATGGGTTTGATTCCCTGCATGCAATGCTTCTGCAAAAAACACTAGAGGGGGACTTACAGAATGACTTATCTACTGTCTTGGTATTCCACACAGCATTGATTCTGATCATGGAACCCACTTCACAGCAAATGAAGTGTGGAAATGGACACATGCTCATGGAATTCTCTGGTCTTACTATGTTCTTCATCATCCAGAGGCAGCTGGGCTGATACAATGGTGGAATGGCCTTTTGAAGACCCAATTACAGTGCCAACTAAGTGGCAATATCTTGCTAAGCTGGGACAATGTTCTCCAGGAGACTGCGTATGATCTGAATCAGCATCCAATGTGTGGTGCTGTTTCTCCCATAGCCAGGATTCGCAGGTCCAGGAATCAAGGGGTTGAAATGGGAATGGCACCACTCACCATCAACCCTCATTTGATTCACTAGAAAAATTTTTGCTTCCTGTCCCTGAAACCTTAAGCTCTGTTGGTCAACAGGTCTTAGTTCTGAAAGGAGAAGTGCTCCTTCCAGGAGACACAACAATGATTCCATTGAACTGAAATTAAGATGGCCACCTGGCCAGTTTGGGCTTCTCAAACCACTGAATCAATAGGCACAAGAGGGGATTAATGTTCTATGTCCAGAGATTGATCCTGACTGTTAGGAGGAAATAGCACTGCATCTACACAATGGAGGTAAAGAAGAGTTTTCCCAGAATACAAGAGATCCCCTAGGGTGTCTCTTAATACTACCATGTCCTGCGATAAAAGTCAATGGAAAACTGCCACATCCCAATCCAAGCACGACTACCAAAGGCCCAGAAAAGTCAGGAATGAAGGTTTGGGTCACACCATTTGGTAAAGAACCATGGCCTGCTGAAATGCTTGCTGAGGGTGAAGGGAATATGGAACGGTAGTAGAAGAAGATGGTGGCAAATATAAAGCATAATCATATACTAGTTCCAGAAATGAGGACTGTGATTGTATGAATATTTCTTCCCTGTTTTGTTATGAGTATGTTTGCATTTGTAAATAAGCAAATATCTTGTTTTCCTCTTATCATATGACATAAGTTGTATTGTTCATGTTATAGCATTTAAGTCATAAGATATGAAGTTTAAGAGTGAATATTACCTAAGGCTTGAACCCTATTCTGGAGAGATGTAGCACATTTCCAGTTGTATGCAGGACAGTTGAGTATTGTTAGGTGAAGCATATGTCTGTTATTGTGTTTTATTAGGAAATCAAGTGTGTTTCAAGGTGATGTGTGTAACTGCTAAGTTGACAAGGGGTGGACTGTGGTGGTTCGGTTCTGGTATCAACTTGGCCTCATGATGATGCCCAGGTTTTGGTCAGGCAAGCACTGGCCTGACTGTTGCTTCAGTGATAGTTTATGGCTGGTTGATTAAACCACCTGTCAGTTGATTGCACCTGTGGTTGATTACATCTGTGATGAACTAAGGTGTGCCTCCCATAATGAAATAATTGTCAGTGGAATGCTTTTAAGCTCTTTTAGAGCTTCTTTGGCCAGTGAGACTCTCATATTAAGTTTATCCAGACCCTTCATCAGAACCACCAGCTTTATAGCCTGCCCTGAGTATTGTGGATGCTTCCATTTCCACTGTTTTGTGAGCCATCTTTATAAATCTCATATTTACAGATCTCTTGTTGGTTCTGTTTCTCTAGAGAGACCTGACTAACACATATGCTATGTTTCCTTGGCAGTTGAAGACAAGGAAAAATGTTTTGTAGTGAATACTAGACATTCCAGTCCCCTTGCCACTGGTAACATTCTTTTTCTAAATATTACAGGACTTCACATAATTAGACTCAGTAACCATTAGGAAAAACTGTAGGATTGGCCTAAGCAATATTTGTATTTTCAAGAGAGAGTAAATGTTGGAGATGGATAGATTTCTTTACTCAGGTATGAAAATTTGGTTTGGAATGAATTAATGTCCCTGATTGGAATGGACAATGATTCCTAAATGCCTTGTTTTGAACATTCTAGATGAGTCAATATTATATTGGCATAAAATAAATATTTATTGAAGACTCTTTGGGAAATGTAAAAGTGTTCATGCATTTAAAACCACTCATTGTATTTATAAATTTGTTATTTGGTAATAAATGAGTAGAGTAAATGAAAGAGAAACATTATGAGGCAGCTTGTTAAAATCAGTGATATAAGTCACATAACCATGACTCTTATTTTCAACAAAATGATTTTACAGGACCCTAAGGAAGATATTTCAAACAGATTCTCCTCATGGATCAAGAAAAGGGAAACTCTTCCTGTTTTATGATCAATGCAATGCATCTGTTCATGCCACAAATCTTGAACAATATAGAATTGTTCAAATATTGTCCTAAGTAAAGCAACTGTCCTTATTTGTTTCATATTTTAAATGTATTTCTGAAAAAGAAAGAAAACTCATGAAGGCAGGATGATGAGCTAGTTAAATACAGATGTTCAAAGGGCAAGGTTAGTTCATTTTTGGTAAATTTCATTTTCTTGTTATTCTTCTGCCACTGATATTTGATTTGCTTTTCTTTCTTTTTTTAATTTTTTTGCCTTATCTAGCATAAAGCTCTCTTTTAAAATGGAATTTATTCACATGGGAGAATGATTTTTGTACTTCTTTGAAGGTTATTTTTGTTCTTTGTCACCAAATATTTGCTTTGCTTTATTCTTTCAAAGAAACAGTGCATATTAACTTAAGTATTTATATCAACATACAAAATTGTAGCACATATAATATTAATGTGTTATGAAAAGAGTGTACATTCACAAATGTGTAGAAATTTGAATTTAGGCAAGCCAGAAAAGGCCATGCTGCTTAATTTCATTCCTATGAGCACAGACCTATTGTAGGCAGGACATTTTGATTAAGTTATTTCAGTTGAGACATGACCCACCTCATTCAAGGTGGATCTTAATCCTTTTATTAGAGTCCTTTATAAGAGAACGAAATATATACAGAAGCTGAGAGATGAAATTCAGAGAAGGTCACAGAAAAATGCTTCAGAGAAGCTGAGAGACAAGGATACATACAGAGGCTCAGAGAAGAAGCCACTGAAGCCAGAAGTTGAAGCCGTGAGATCCAGGAGAAAAGGACTATTGGAAGACACCACATGTCTTGCTATCTGACAGAGACCAGGCTCACTGGTAACCAGTCTTCAGAGAAGATATTGTCCTGTTGATGCCTTAATTGGGACATTTTCACAGCCTAGAATTGTAAACTTGTAAGCTAATAAATCCCCATTGTAAAGGCCAACATTTTTCTGGTATATTGCATTTCATCATCTTTAGCAAACCAAAAAAGAATGCAAAAGAATATCAATTTAAAAACCTAAATAGTGGGTAAAAGATGGCATTAGAGACAGATTGCCATGTTGGCGTAGAGAGCTGGACTTGGGATCATAAGACCTACGTTTCCATTTATGGATTTTAGGAAAGCTGCTTTTTCTCTCCTTCACTCTGTGTACCCAGTTTATTCAGCTGTTACTTTATTCCTCAAATGGTATTCATTGGAAACCCAAGGTTTCTGTGGAGTTTCCTCAGGGTCTTCCTTAAGCGCAAAGGAGGGCGGGCAGAAATCCACAAGAGTGTCCCATTCCTACTCCAAAAAATCAAGTTTGCTTTGAATTGCTTCATATCTGATTAACTTTCGCATGGCATTTTGCTCATAAGAAAAGTTTTGTGATATAAAATGTTCGAAAATCAAAGTGATAGAAGTTCAAGAAATTTAGATTATTCCTAAGGTCTTGCTGATTAATAATTTTGATTTCCCACTGAATGCCGTCTTGAACACATGTGAAAATTCCACAGGATTTTTAATACTCAAGTTCTAATTCTGGTTAATAAAATTGTATTGAGTGAGAACAGAGGTATTGGTGGAGTTAAGGACCTCTGGAAATCCATTTCTCCTTAAAAGCAAAAAAAATTCTGGAAAAAATGGTCAAAATAAACTTTCTGAGAACTCTGCAACTTAACCAAAGACATGCAAAAACCTGAGGAACATTTATTTGAGAAAAACAGCTGAAACTGAGAGCAGCGGTGTTTTGTGGCATTTTACTTGTTTTTTTGTCGTCACTCTCTCCTTAGCTCCAAGGTAATCTTTAAAAATCACATAGAAATCCATCAACTTACCATGGATTAAAGGGGACAGAATGGGTCTGAAGTACCCAAAAGGAACATTTCTGAAGAATGTCACTATTTGACCTGTCTGACTGTTCCACAGAAACCTCCTCCCAGGGCTTGTCCTTATTTGTCCTGAGTCAGATCTTGGTCAGTGCAGACAGACTTTTACTAGGAGGCATTTGTTCAAAGCATTCAGAGGCAATTGCTTATTATCACAGCAGGAAGCAAAAAAACAGATGGTGCAAACAAGTAATATTGAGAAACAAACTCAAAAAGAAAAGCTGGAGAATTAGATTTCCATAAGGGTTTTGTAAAGCGCCAACATATTCCTGACTATCTAGAAGGCCACACACCTGGACAGGGTTGTGCATATGCTCAAATAAGTCCTGAGAAAGCTTTAAGCTCTCTCCTGTGACTGACCTTGAACTTCTATGCCAGCAGGGAGGGAAGGCAAGGGCAATTATAAACTACCTGGCTGAGAGTTGAAGGTATTACCTAACCAGCACACAGATATCCTTGGCAAAGCTGGGCAATGTACTGGTTCCAGGAATTTAAGTAAATATCTTCCTAATCATTAGCTGAATACTAAGCTAACTGAGAAAAACATGCAGTGACCACATTTGACAATGAATAGACTTTAAAGAAGAATCCAGGAAAGTCACTAAAGCAAACAACTGCAGCAGCAACAAATAACAATAAATGGTAAGAATAATAACCTGAGGGGGGTATCTGATTTCCAGAATTGCCACATTGTATTATTTTAAATGTCTAGATTCAAATATCAATCATGAGACGTTCAAAAAAATAATAATAAAACAAGAATGTATGGCCAATGAGAGGAAAATCAGTGAATAGAAACTCTCTCTAAGGAAACCCAGATATTGGATTTATTAAAGTCTTTAAATTAGATATTTTAAATATGTTTAAAGGAATTAAAGGAAGTTATGTCTAAAGAATTAAAGAAAAAGTATGGGAACGATAACTCTGTAAATAGGTAATATCAGTAAAGAGACAGAATAAATAATAAAAGAACTCAATAGATATTATGGCATTGAAAATTAGAATACATGCAATTAAAAATAATAATAGAAAATCTTAGCATCTGGCATGATATAGTAAAAAAAATAATTACTAAACTTGAAGATAGGTCAATTGATATATCTAGTCTGATGACCAGAAATAGAAAAAATGAAAAAATAAATAAAAAGAGACTCAGAAGCTGTGTTACTTTTCCATGGCTGCTGTAAAAAATTATCACAAGCTAGGTGGCTTTAATATCAGAAGTTTATCATCTCACAGATTTGGAGACTGGAAGTGTGAAATCAAGTTGTTAACAGGGCTGGGCTACCTCTGAATTCTGCAGTAGGTAATCCTTCCCAACCTCTTAGCTTCTGGTGGTGTGCTGACCATCCTCAGCATTCCTGGGCTTGTCACTGTAGCACTTCCATCCCTTCCTGTATCATCCCTTGGCATTCTTCATTGTGAGCCTGCATCTTTTCTCTTTTTATAAGGGCAGAAGTCTTATTCGATTAGGGCTTTCCCTATTCCATCATGGCTTCCTCTTATTTTCAAATAAGTTGATTGACAGGGAATGGGGGATAGGACTTCACAATATCTTTTGGGGGGACATACTTTAACTCAAAATGGAATCTAAGAGACAAATCAAGTGTACCAGCTTAAAATAACAGGAGTCCCAGGATGAGATGAAAGAATATTTTCATCAAATTTGGGAAATTTTCACCCATTGTTTGCTCAAATATTCTTTTTGATCTCTCTCTCATCTCATCTTGGGACTCCAGTCTCTGTGTCTAGAAAGCTCAGCGGTTCAAGGAGTATAGTCTCAAAGAGATCCAAAGATAGACATATTATAATCAAACTTTTGAATACCAATGGCAAAGAGAGAACTTTGAAAACAGCAAGAGAGAAGCAACTCATCATGTATAAAAGATTTTCAGTAAGATCAACAGGTGATTTCTCATCAGAAACCAAGGAGGCCAGAAGGCAATGCAATGACATATTCAAAGTGCTGAAAGAAAAAAAAAAAAAAAAAAACAACCTCAGTTAACACCATCCTTTGATAATAAAGGAGAAATCGAGATATTCCCAGATAAACAACAACAAATGAAAGAATTAATCACAATCAGCCCTGTTTTACAAGAAACACTAAATAGAATCATTCAAGTTGTAATGACTGGACATTATAAAATAATTCAATAAACATGGAGAAATAAAGAACACCAGTAAAGATAACTATACAAGTAAATGCAAAAACCAGCATAAGTGTATTTTTTGTTTGTAATCCTTTTTTATTTGATTTGAAAAATAATTACATATGGCAATAATTATAAACACATTGATTGACATAGAATATATAAAGATGCAATTGGTATGGAAATAATAGCAGAAAAAGTGCAAAAGGTAATGGAGTTATGAGTTAGTCACATTTTTCAGCTATTTAAATTAAGTTAAAATAGATTGTTGTAAGCTGTTGATTATAAGTCTCAAGTCAACTACTAAGAAAACAAAAAAAATATATAGTGAAAGAAATGACAAGGGAATTAAAATGGTAGACTAGAAATATTATTCAGCACACATGCACAAAGATAACAGAGAAATGGAGCACAAAAGCACAGCATACAGAAAAAAAGCATAATGGCAGACATAAATACTGCCTATCAACACATTAAATGTGAATGTATTCAACATTTCCATTCAAAGACAGAGATTGGCAGAGCCTATCTAGTAAAATGATCCAAATATAATCAACATAAACAGATTTAAAGTAAAATATTTGAAAAAGGTATTCAATGCAAATAGTAATTATGCAAACTGATGCCCTAGTAGTAGATTTCAGAGGAAGAGACAAAGCAGATTTTAAGACAAAAACATTTACTAGAGAAAAAGAAGGGAATTTTATAGTGATGAGAGGGTTAATCTATCAAGAAAACATAAAGTATACACATATGCATTTAACAATAGGTACCCAAAATATGCTTAGCAAAAACTCTTGACAGAATTTAAGGGAGAAATAGACAATTGAGAAATAGTTCTATAAAAATCTCCATACACATATGGAAGAATATATATTTTCCTCAAATGCACATGGTATATTCTCCAGGAAAGAGTACATGTTAAGCCATAAGACAAATTTAAATAAATATAAAAAGATTGAAATCATACAAAGTATCTTCTCTATCCCAAAGGAATAAAATTAGAAATCAATAACAGAAGTAAATTTGCAAAATTCATGAATATGTGGAAATAAACAGTTTTAAACACCAAAGAATCAAAGAAGAATTAGAGAATTAGAAAATACTTTGAGGTAAATGAAAGCACAACATACAGAAACTTGTAGAATTCAGTGAAAATAGTGATCAGAGGGATATTTGTAGCTGTAAATGCCTAAGCTATGAAGAAGATCACAAATCAATAACCTAGTTTCATTTCTAAAATAACTAGAAAGAGAAAAGTAAATTAAACCCAAGGTGAACAGAAGGAAGAAAATAATAGAAGAATCCCTAACTGATTCTATGAGGCCAGTATTATCCACATAACAAGGCTAGAAAGATACATCACAAGGAAAGAAAACTAAGAACTGACATCCCTTACGAATATGAGATGCAAAATTCCTCAACAAAATACTAAAAAACTGAAGCTAGCAACATTTTTAAAGGATATAAGCAAAGAAAAACTGAGATTTATCCTAGTGATGCAAAGTTGTTTTGCCATATGAAAATAAATTAAACGGGAATTTACTAGGATGCAAGTTTAAAATTCTAAGGCTAAGAAAACATCCCAGTTAAAACAAATCTATAGAAATGTCCAATCTAAGGCATCCAGGGAAAGATACCTTGGTTCAAGAAGGCCAATGGAGTTCAGGATTTCTCTCTCAAGTGGAAGGGCACATGGCAAATACAGTCAGAGTTTCTTTCTCATCTGGAAAGGCACTTGGTGAACACGGCATCATCTGCTAGCTTCTTCACCTGGTTTCCCATTTCATGAAGCTCCCTGGGAGGCATTTTCCTTCTTCATCTCCACCACTGGCTGGTGGGCTCTGCCTCTAGTGACTTTGTCGTTCTACTCTGCTCTCTCTGAATCTCCTTCATTCTCCAAAATGTTTCCTCTTTTATAGGACTCCAGAAACTTATCAAGACCCACCCGAATGGGTGGAGACTTGTTGCTACCTAATCCAGTTTAACAACCACTCTTGATTACATCACATCTCCAGGGAGTTTCAGACATACAATGCTGAATAGGGATTAGAAGAAACGGCTGCCTTTACAAAATGGGATTAGGATTAAAACATGATTTTTCTAGGGGACATACATCTTTTCAAACCAGCACACATAGTAAATATTTTGAGAACTGTGGACAATTTGAATTCTATCACAACTACCCAACTGTGCTTTTTTAGTGCAAAAGCAATACACAATTTAGTACAATACATAAATAAAAGAGCTCAACTCTGTACGAATAAAACTTTATCTAGAAAAATATGTAACAGGCATGGTTTGGGCTATAGTTTGCTACCAGCTGCACCAAATTAACCAATTAATATGGAGAGAGAAGTGACCTGAAATAAGAATATATTTAGATCCTGAGGCAAGGGAAAAGGTCTTGAGTTGTTGATCAGGAGCATGGAAGCAACAGATTGGAAGATCAGAGATGAGCAGTTTTATAGACCTATGAGCATAAAATCTGAGAATCACTGAAAATGTTGACAATGCTCATCAAAGAGCATCTATTAACAGGATGCACAAAGCAGCTAGGTAGATAAGATGGCTTTTCCAGTGAAGGTGAACCATCTCCTGTCTTTGTCCACCCTGGGGACAGAAGCACAAGCCCGGTGCCCATGGAAAGAGTAACTATGGCAAGCAAGGCAAAATGTTCATCAATCCATACAACTGTTTGCTCTCATTCTCACTGAAGCAGGTAGAGCTACTACTGCAACTGACTGTTCAATCTATTAACAAAAGAGACCTCCACAGATATCTCCTTATACCCTGAAGGAGAGCAGGCAGTTTCTTAGTGGCACAATGAGTACATTTAATTCCTTCCAATACTTAAAGCTATGACTACTGTCTGGTAATTTTGAGATCTTCATGCTAGGAAATCAGTAGGCACAGAAAGGAGTTACTATACCTTAGATAATAAGATAATAAGATACCCCTTATTACGAAGGGATAGAATTTTTATTATATATAGCTACATGGGACTTACAGAAGTGCTTCTGGTGCTCTCATGCCAGAGAATAACCATGAATGAGCAATTGAAGCAAATTAGCCTGGTAATTGTGTGATAAATTGAGGGGCTGAAATACTTAAGAATGCAGGTATGGGTTATTTCACTGCACAAGTAACTGAGACTGGCAGAAACAGTCAAGGATGTGAATAATATGGAATAAGTGTTAGAGGATGGAGATGATCCTCAACTATAGTTTGGGAATGAAATGCGTTAGCAGGGTCTGTAGCTGTTCCCATTGAAACTCCTATCATGACACTTGTTAAAAGTTTATTGTGGGCATACCTTGAAAAATAAGTGACCCAATGGAATGAACATAACAGGAATTGAACAGCACTACTGGTGAAATATAGTAGATGTTTAGCTTTCCCTTATCACATCAGTGTATACCTCTACATACTAAACTTGCTTAGTGGAAATATTTGAGACTTTCTTTGAGCAATTTTTTTCTGGCTTTTGGAGCATCCTCAACTTCTGTACAGGACAAACAGAAGTGACAAACTTTACTTATGTCACTCACACTTCTAATGAATATGTTTAACTAGAGTTTCCTCAAGTCGTTGCCAGTGGAATTGAGCTCCACTGCCCACAAGGAGTAACTGGCTTGATCATGTACCATGTCATGTCTCTAAATCCTGCTCCTTTATAGGTATTTTATGAGATATATCCCAAATAAACTGCTTCCCAAATAAACTTGAGTCCTTTCCCAGGCTCTGTTTCTGGAGGACCCCACTTTAAAGCACTGCTCTGTTTAGACTGAAGAGAGCAAATTCTGGGTTTGCATTTTGAGGGAACCATTGCACCTTCAGGTACAGAATTTCAGAAAAGCACGATTGGAGGGATTCTAGGACTTTTTAAATCCAGTGATTCTGAAAAATGTATCTAATGAACCAACTTCTGTGTTCACATCTTATAAGTAGAGCAACCACAGCTCACATTAGTAGTGGCTAAGCCTGAACTAGAAATATGCTCTTCCAACTTCTAGTTGGCTGGGCTGCAGTAACCTCCCCTCCTAACTCTTATTTTTAATTCACTGAGATTTCAAAGAACAACTAAATCCACTTTCTGTAAAAGCCACAATTATTCGCAAAAAGATAGAAAAGGAAAAATTAATGTTCCCATAATTTTGATGAATTGTATAAAAAATTACTCAGATTGTTGAAACATGAAATTCTTATTCATTGATGTGTATATGCACATTCATTATAGCAGTCTATGATATATTTGCCATTAAGGGTAAAATCAGAAACAAAATTCCTATCTCTCTACTAAATTATATCTTCTAACCCGAGAGGTTTTACAGTCATCCCCTTTCAAGTAAATAGGTATTTCATTTGTGGGCTTTTAAGGCCCTCATTTTTCTTTTAATCCCCAAAGTAATACATAGCCTTTACAAGGAATATTTATGTACAGGCAAAACATAAAGGACACGCTAATTTTCCTCTCTTCCCAGTCTTCCATTCCATTATCCTGAAGTAGCCACTTTTCCCAGTTCCTTGGCTATATTCCAGATATGTTTCTATAGATGTATGCACATATATATAACAACACACCCGCATGAACGTACCTTCCATATATAAACATGCACATATGTAATTACATAAGATCATACTGTCTATAGTATTTAGCGATTTGCATTTTTGATGTTAAAAACTATTAGAGATGATTTATGCCAGTGTGTTGGGAAACACCTATTTTTAACCCATCATTTTCATTGTATTATATCAGAGCTGTTTTACATCTTTTGACTATTTATGTATTGATGGATTTTGAGGTACTTTCTTATTCAGTTCTTATTATAAACATTGATGTAATCAAAATTCTTATATGTTTAACTTGCAATATATCAGGACAGATTATTGGAAGGGGAATTGGAGTGAGATAGTATAGCCATTTTATACTCAAATAATATTTATAATATATATACAACATTGTACTCACATAAAATTTTCCTAAAATTTTTCATAACATTTTGTAAATCCTACTCATCTATTTTTGAGATTTCTTATTTCATTATATCTATGAATACTATTATAAATGCTTTACTCTTTCCATGTATTAGATAAAATGGTATTATCAGTAAAGTTTAGCTTCATTTTAATGTATTTATATTTTATTTGCTTTTCTTTTACTATGAATTGTATGTTCAGATAGTTTGCTCTTTTTCTATTGTGCTGTTTGTATTTAATTATTTTTGTTTTTGAGAGGTTTCATGTATTAGAGATGCTTATATATGGATAAGTATATAGTGATAAATATTAATTTTAATATAGAAACTTGGCCCATGTTTCTCTAATAGCATTTAATTTTCACATCTTCAAACCAATCCATCTTTTCCTTTGGTACTAGTAGTCTCCATATTTTCTTTTAGAAGATCTTCTTTATCCAGTATTTTAAATATTAATTTTTATTTTAGTATGTTTATGATTTTTTATTCTGTATGGGGCTTAGATTTGTAAAACATCTGGTGTTTTATTTATTGATGGTGTACCAGAAATTGGAAACCCACTGTTCTCTGTTTTTTACCCTTATTATAAAAAGATAGCATTTGATTCTACATCTTCTATTGCCATGAAGATAAAGTTGAAGTTAGGGAGAAAGTGTGTGGTAATCCTGACAGCCCATACATTTCAGGACATCAGAAAAGTCATTTGAAATTCAGTTATATATTTAAGTATTAGATTTTCTCCAGCAATACTGTCTTTTCCATCATTGGGTAGTTCCATTTTCCCAATTTTATACATCAAAAATTCTAAATTAGTTTTAAATAGTGAAGTCAGCACACAAGCAACAAAATAAAAATTAGATACATGGAGCTTCAGGAAAATTAAAAACATTTGCAACTCAAAGGACTTTATCATGACAATAAAATGAAAACATATAGAATGGGAGAAAATATTTGGAAGCCACATACTGAATAAAGCTTAATATTTAGGCTATATTAAAAAGACTATAACTAAAAAACAAGAAATGCAAACAACCTAACTTAAAAATGGGCAAACCCTTCAATAGATATTTCTCTAAAGATGATATACAAATGGCCAAATGCACATAAAATGATACCGAATATCATTAGCCGTTAAGGAAATGCAGATCAAAACCACAGTGAGATATCATTTCATACTCACAAGAAATTTCTGCACTGATGTTCTTAATAACATTATTCACAATTGCTAAGAGATGGAAGCAACCAAGTGTCCATGAACAGATGAATAGCGAAATATGGTCTACGCTTACAACGGACTATTATTCAACTATTAAAAGGAATATATTTCTGATCCATGCAACAACATGAACGCAACTTGAAGATGTCATGTTGAGTGAAATAAGTTAGATATAAAAGGACAAACACTAATATGATCTCTTTCAAATGAAATAATTAGAATAAACAAATTCATAGAGTCAGAAATTAGAATACAATTACCAGGTGTTCTACTTTGCTAGCTGCTGGAATACAATATGCCAGAAATTGAACGGTTTTTAAAAAAAGGGAATTAATAAATTGCCAGATTATAGCTCTAAGGCTGAGAAAATGTCCCAATTAAAAACAAGTCTATAGAAATGTTCAATCTAAGGCATCCAGGGAAAGATACCCTGGTTCAAGAAGGCTGATGAAGTTCAGGGTTTCTCTCTCAAGTGGAAATGCACATGGTGAACATGGCATCATCTGTTAGCTTCCTCTCCAGCTCCCCAGGAGGCATTTTCCTTCTTCATTTCCAAAAGTTACTGGCTCGTGGACACCCTGCTTCATGGTTCTGCAGCATTCTGCTGTGGATTTCTCATCATTTTCAAAAGGCATTCTCTCCAAAATATGTCTGTTCCCAGTAAACTAATCAAGACTCATGTAGAATGGGTGGAGACATGTCTCCATTGAAGAAGTTTAATACTCACAATTCATTGAGTCACTACTACTCCTTGGAGATAACTTAATCAAATTTCCAACCTATAATGCTGAATAGGGATTAGAAGAAATCATTGCTCCCACAAAATACTACTAAGCTTATAACATGGCTTTTCTATGGTACATAAACCTTTTCAAACCAGGGTACAGGGTGAAGGTAGGGAATGGGGAATTACTGCTTAACTGGTACAGAATTTCTGTTTGGAGTGATAGAAAACAATTGGTAATGGATGATGGGAATTTTAACACAACATCGTGAAAGTTATTAAAATTGAAATATATATTTGAATGTGATTAAAAGTGGAAACTTTAGGTTGCATATATGTTACTAGAATTATTTTTTAAAAAAATAGGACTATACAAACCATGAGTCCTTATATAAACTATAAACTATTGTTAATAATATAATAATGATAAGGCTGTTTCAATTGTAACAAGGGTACCACACTATTGCAAAGTAATAATAATAGAGACAATAGAGTGTGTGTATGTGGGGGAGTTGGTATATGGAAACTCTGTATTTTCTGTAATCTTACAATTTCCCTAAAAATAAAAGAAACAGTAAAGGTCCATTCAAGATTAAAGGAGACTAAGAAGACATGACTACTAAATACAATGTGTAATTGTAGATGTATTCTGGACCAGGAAAAAAGAAAAAAAGGCAAAGTTTGAACGAGATCTATGGATTGGATAATTTATTTACTGTATAAATATTCATTTTCCTGCTGTGGTGCCATAAGATGTTAACAATTGGGGAATCTGGATGAAGGGACTAAGGGGATTCTTTTATTAGCTTTGCATTTTTTTTTTGTAAATCTGAAATTATTTCAGATGAAAAGCTAAACAAATAAAAAAAAAAGTCATGCAAAAAATTTAGTAATATCTTTTAAAAATTGACCCCCTTCTAAGCTTTTAATTGCATCTGAGTCTTCTTCAGACTCTTAATTAATATTCTTTTGTTCCTTATTCAAATCTGCTACTTTTTTTGCCTTTAAGATCAGCCTTAAAGATAAACCATCGTTGAAGTAAAAAAAAATTAAAGCAAATCAAAGCATTCAAATAGTAACAGTAATTCTAAAAATAACAGGATAGCTATCTAAACATATATACTGACATGTTAAGCTAGAGAAGACTGTGGTTTCTTTCTGGTAAGAATTAGGACAAAGTGGTAAAGTCTCAGCCTTTTAGATCCTTCAAGTTGAGGTATCCAAATAGTATACCTTGATTATAATTGAGCATTTTGTTTCCTAGGAAAACAACTAATAAAGAGATAACCTTAAATTAGGCCAATTTCCATCTTTCTTGAAACCCAATCTCCAAAACCAAAATCAATTAAGATAATATTAGAAGCAAGGGAATTAAAGTGGATAATTGGAAAACATAATAAAACAGTTTATTGAATCAATTTCATGAAATAAACACACAGCTAAGTATAAATATACCCATACAGATTTCATATTCTGGTTAAGCCAGATTAATTTGTTTGATAACCATCTGCTAACAATTAGGAAGGCTTGATATGATTTTTAAAAGCATCTATTGGAAGATATAGGGGACCATCAAGCCAGCTAGAACCTGAACAATCAAGCTTCTTCAAGGAAAAGAAACACATTGGAATAAGCACAATATTTTACCAAGCTTCATAAGTGGTATAGATTGAGGTAGATCACCCAGGCAAAAGCAAAAGTTGAGAGACTGAGTTGATTAGAAGGGTTTTTGGAAGTTTCACAGTGCTGGGGAGATGAAAACTGGAAGTCAGGGGGAGCCAAGAAGGATGGGACATGATGCACACTCCAGGGTTATGTAGTGACCAGAAAGAATTCAGTCCAAATAAAGATCAGTAAACTATGTTAATTTAGCTCATCCTAATTGGATTAATGTGACATGCCTTTAAGCAAACTGAGTGCCTCAGGCTAAAGACTTATTGGAACCCTACAATTTTTTTTAGACAGAATGTCCAGCATTCACTAAACAAACAAAGGAAACAGATCACCAAATAAGAAAACCAAAAGGAAATTCAGACAATAGAAGTTGGTCCACAAGTGGCCTAGGTCGTGGCATTCCCATGCACAGACTTTAAAATAACCACCATTAATATGATAAGAAATTAGGTGGAAAGATAGGTATTTTAAAGAGACTACTACAGTCTACACGAAGGTAACAGATGGAAATCCAAGGATTGAATAATTCATCACAGAATAATTTTAATACTAGTTGGGTGCAAGAGATTGGACACCATGGACAGGTGTTTATTGAGAAAAAGGTAGATTTGTAGGAATATATCAATATGGAAACACTGAGATATGAATGGAAGCCACATAGTGAGAGGGTAAAATTCTTAAAGGCTTGCAGTTGGGCTCTTGAGAAAAGAGAGAAGAAGAGAGAAAGAGATTAGGTTAGAGACAATATTTGAAGAGATAATGGTCAAGAGTTTTCAAAAGTTCCTAAAAGAAATTGAGGAGTGCTGCCAAACCTAACAGGATAGACACACACACATATACACATGACTAAATAAATAAAAAAAAAAACACTTAGGCACATTGTAATAAAACTGAAAAAAAATTAGTAAGAAGTGAAATCTTAGAAGTCAGAGCAGAAAAAAAAGACATTTAATTTTTAAAAAAGCAACAATGGAAACAAACCTAATTTCTAAGAAGAAAATATGGGAACACAAAGATGATGGCATGGCATGTAAAATGTTTGTTTTTCCACATTTATGGGTTTTTCTGAAGATACTTCCCAGACAGCCAGTAAGACAAGAATTAGGTAATAATTATATAGAAAGAATAAGTACCTTACGTTGATAGACTTAATCATGTAAACTCTCAAAAATAGTTGAGTTCAGAGAAAATAAGCCACAGATCAGGCATTGCCTAAGTTAAATAGTGATTAGAAAGGCAAGAAATATCTGACATATAAGGTTGTACCCAGAGAAAATGTTCAATGTGTGACAGAATAAACTTATGTTACCATACCTTTCTTTAAAGTATTGCTTACATACTTTGGCCATTTTATATTTCTGTGCCTTTCTTAATGCTTAACACTTAAATGTTTTAATTTTTCCCTTGTCCAGTCCCAGGAAAATGAACCTTAATTGACTTTATTCTTATATTCTTGTTTCCCTCCTGAATTGTCTGTGTAATGTTAGCTCAGTGCTCTTCTGGTTAATAGGAAGACTGCAGCTCTACACCTGTTTTATTCTCAACTGAAGTTTACATCTGTGTTCTCTTTGTGAGCTTCTTCTCTTCATAAGTCAATCAGGCTGCGAAATAGGGTGAGAGGAGGCACTTTAAAACCCTTTCAGTTGGAAGAGTCCCTGGCGCATTCAATTCTTTTTATTTCGATTTTTCTCATTTCCCCCCCTTAAAACCAAGGCAGAGAAAAAAGTGAACAATCATGCATTTAGTGCAAAACATTAGTTTGGCTTTAACTATAATTGAGGGAGTTCTCTTGACCTAGAATTAAACACCATTGTAGTATTTCTCAGAGTCCTTAGATAAAAGCAATGGAAATTGATACAAGTTCATTTACAGAGGAAATGAGTTTGTTGAAAGCATGTTGTGGAACTCAGGAATTGCCAAGAAGGCTAAAGAATCAGGCTCAAAAGAAAAAGGGATGAGAAAAGTATGTATGGTCAGAACCACAATCAAAATTATACCCAAGAATCAGTAGGATGAAAACACCCCTGCCTCCACCAAGCTCTTCTGCTCTCTGCAGCTTATACTCCCGCGCACAGGGCCAGAGAAGTTACTGGGTACAACCCTCCAGGGTCTGAAAACCATATGTGACCCCTTCTAGAAAAAATTCTTGTTCTTCATTACGTATTCATTTCTGAACCCCAAATAGATCCTCCCCCTTTTCTTGGTGATTGCTTCCTGGGTAAAACATCAAATCACGATGGTCTAACCACTAAATGGTTTTAATCAGTCTGTGGAAGCAGGAAATAAGTGGAAATGAAAGGCAGGCGATAAAAAGGAGAGGAGTCATAATAAATAAGAACGACAAAAGGAAGAGAACCCCCCTTAAGGAGCCCAATCCATCACAAATTTTATTGACCACCTGTTATATACTGTTCTCATACAATAAATCTCTAATGTAGATGTTAAATTTGATCTGTCAAAGTGATATAACTAATTCGCGGATGGGTTAGAATCCAGATACAAGATTATTTGAACCTAAAACTTCTTGCTCTAAGAAAAAATGACTGTAATGTGGTTTCCATCTATTTCTGCCTTACTACTGAATATATAGGTCTTCTCCTATTTCTAACAGACATGTAACATCAGCAGGGCTAGTATAGACTGTGCCTTAAATAACTCATTAAAAGATGAAGTTTATCATTGTTTTGAGCATGCTTGCCTTCAAATAAATAAAATTTATCTCATGTTGAATGACAGTAGAAACCCTCTGCAGTTTTGTTTTTTTTTAAGTCATCCATGATTATATCACCTGTAGGCCATGGTTTTGTTTCCTTCTCCCTAATTCCAGAAGATTCCTTTTGACACAGCTATAAGTATGAAGGCTAGTTATTTGTGATCTCATTTGTTCCACTATCCATGTATCCTATTTCATTTTGTATAGATTATCAGCACTCTGGTTTGTTGTGGCTGTTGTTGGTTTTTACCTACTATACAACTCTTCTCAATGAAGCATTGTGCTCTTTATATTTAATCACTTACAATTTCTTTTGTAGGTGGACCAAGCTCCTTTATAACAAATACTGTGCTTCCAGGCTGGCACAATGCTTGGTAGGTAGAAAACACCCAGTAACCAGTATTGATTGCTTTCATTACGTCTTCCTTATTCACTTAGCACTATCTAGTTACTCAAAGCTTTGCGTGCTAGCCAAAACCTGGTGCAAATTAATTTTAAGTCTTCTAAAATAGCAAACAAAGAGGGAACTTTATGACAGAGGAAACTTTAGTCGGAGGTTAGGTAAATTGCCACTGCATTTGATCCTTTAACCAATTGATATTAAACAACAATCAGATAATACCCACACTCAATTCAAAAATTCAAGCCTCTACTGAAATGATTTGGCCTTTCACTTTGTGAAGGCTTTTGTTTTGTTTTCCAGAAGTCTGAGCAATTCTTGACTCCCTTTTTTTGGGGGGGAGGGGAGAAACAAAGACAAAATCCTTCACTCTCCTATTGGAGCAAATGCTTCAAGTTCTCTTTGGGCAGAAGCAGTTGGTTTTGTTGAGTTCAGCTGTGAACTACTGTAAGGCATCCAAGGAAGTACAGTGGGCAGGTCCTGCCTGTGCTCACGGCAGCAGTAACCAGAGAATAAATACACAGATAGGGCACACTACTGACAGGAACTCTGTAAGCATTACAAGCTTCTCATGTCGCAAGAGGAAAAATCCATCTTCCAAAAAAAGTAGCAGACAGATCTTGGCATAACTTCCTTAATAGATGCAATTGATCTATTTCATGTTGTATTTTGAGTAAAGAAAATATCATTAATTATAGAATGGGTGTCAGGAGACCTGTCTAAGGAAAAATAACTGAGATTCCTCCAGAATAGAAAATCAGTCTCCATCATTGAATATAAAATTGTGAGCAAAACAGTCATCACCACCAACAAGGAACTTACACATATGTGAAGATGGCTGAATATTAATTGTTTGTTCAACAAATAATTTAAAAAGTAACTGCAAGGGTGCCAAGCTCATTGAAGAAGATAATCAGGTGGCTTGCTGGCCTGGAGTTTCAGTGAAATGCATGTGTAGAAGTGCTTTTGTGGGATTTATGCATGATTCATGTCTCCAGGTTGATCCTTGCCACCTTGGAAAGTCCCATCCATTCTTCCCAATGCAGCTCCTGGGTGATCCTACTGCCACACTCACAGCCTGATGGTTAGTCTCTCTCTCATCTGCATAGGCTCCGCTTACTGGTATGCTTCCTGTGAGAATTTAACTGCAATGGGCTGCAATGAGAAATTGTTTTCCATGGACATCTGCAGTAGACTATGAACTGCCCTGAGTGTCCAGAACAGAGCTTTCCACAGAAAATGCCGTCAAAATCTACTATCAATTTCAAGGGTGTGTCCATAATGGAGGAATGACACTTACTAACTTCATTTTTTTTTTTTTTAATTTCCTTAGCTATTGTGTATTAGTATGTTCAAGGAAGTAGCATGGGATGAGTGTCAGAGGGCAAATAGGGATGTTAACTTGAAGTAGAAAGAAGACTTTAACCATTAGGAGGTGAAGTCCCCTCTGAGGAGCACAAATTAATTGTTTGGATGGGAAACATTTTCATACAGCATGATTTCCATGTGCTTGCTTCTGTTAGCAATGGTCTCAGGTGTTTACTTCGAACTCATCAGTTTCTTCTCTTGACTCTCCTTTCCCCAGGCTTTTGAAATATTAGCCAAATCTTCTGATGGGCATCAGAATTACCAGCTTTATCAAGCATGACATCTCCTCCCAGTCTCTGATATTCCTCACAGATGGTGTTTCTCAACGTGAACTACTTTGTCAAACATGACATTTACTTGCAAGGTTGCTGAGGGGTAGATTCGAGGCTTCCTCATAATTTTTACTGCTACAGGTCATTTTTTTCTTAATTCCCACTGATAACTTATTAGTTACACCAACTTGCTTTTCTTGAAGTCCAGCGCGAAACAGTTTAAAATGTGTGCTTCAGAGATTAGTGTAAATAAGCTGCTTCTGCTTTCATTTCCGTTTTCATTACCATCTGGAAAGGGGTCTTTCTAACAGTTTCTATAAATCAAGCAGAAACTCCAATTCTTTCTCAATGTGAGAGTATGTGTGTATAGGTTTACACGTGCCTGTGTCTGCATATATGTAGAACTGCATGCTCCAAGTATTTAGTTATCAACATGTGTGGCTGACATATTAAACACTGAAGTGTTTGGGAATGGGAGCTGAAAAGACTGCAAAACACAGAACACAAAAATCTTTATGTGTGGTGTGTATGTGTGTGTGTTTACTCTAACGGACCTGAGAAAAATAGGAAAATGCATAAAAAATACAGATCATTTAGTCTGCATTTTTTAAACTCTGAAGTCATTTGGAACTATCACTTAACTTTTAAACAGATGTTTAGTGTCATGTGGAGATAGCTTCTGGCAATGTTAAAGATTTGTTATTGGGCTCTGAAGGCCTAGGCTAAGTCCCCAATCCTTTCTTTTCTGTGCTCAGTTCTGACATCAGTACTATATGGGCATGGGCCTTTTGGTGATATTGGTTTTTTATTTCTCAGGAGGAAGTAAAAGATCCCAGCTCCCGTTCCGTTAGTGCCTTCTATTACCAGCCCCCACCGACTGATTTCCTCTAATCTCATCCAAGGAGTCAGGAAACACTGCTTTCCACCCTTTCCCTGTGCCAATGAGAAGTGAGCTGAGCAAATGTTCTTGAGCCATTAAACTGCTTTGGGTCACACATGACTAAATTAACATTTCAAGAAATATTATTTGGGGAGAAAAAGTAATTGCAAGGATAGAAAAGATATAAAAGGCTTCCTAGACAACCAATGACCCTTTACATATTGGATTTTTAAATTCAATACACACTTTGATTTTCCTTGCGAATCCACAGAGAAAGAGAAAATATGTTTAGCAAAATAGTACATGGACTCTCCAGAGTTCTTAAAAATATTATTTAAAAAACTTAAAAAACATCTAAAATACTAAGTTCATTAGCCTTTATGAAAACCAGAGCACCTTTGTTCATAAAAAGAAAAAATAATGAAAAACAAATTGCGAGTGTTATGAATAATTAAACTCAAGCCACACAAAGAGAAAATGTAACAGCAATTTAAAAAATTACAATAGTCACTTAATTGCAATTTTCATGACACACTAACGATGGTGTGAGAAGTGAGGCATTAACTACAATTTACTGCAAATGGATTTTACATGAATAGTTACAATGGGTCAATTCTAGGGCTGGATGTTAACTGTTTTAATCATTTTAATTCATTAATTTTCCATGGCCTTAATTTTCGTCTTTACTCTTCTCAGGATCAGAAATCTGAAACTTGCCTGCTTATCAAAACAGTATCTTAAGAATTATTTCCTTCATTCTGGTTCTTTTTTATTTCTGGAAGCATTCTGAAGTAGAAGTAGCTTTGCATTCCAGGTAATATTATATGAATTCTAACTTATACTCATGTGCAAATAAGATATCACTTACAGTTTTCCTGTGATCAGTACCATCCTTTTCCTAGTGAGGGCAGATATGAGAAGATATCTTAAAGATTCACTGACTTGCCCTTGTCTCAGTCCTTCTCTATTAGTTACCTTCACTCACCTGCCTCCTTTGTCTTCCACAGTCAGTCGACTGTACCAAATCAGGAAATGAAATAAGGGAGGAGTGGTTAATTCACAATTGACTGAATTAATTATTTATTCACTCAGGAAGTACTTTTTATTCATCTCCATATTTATTGTATTAATTTTTTGTGTCCATTTTGACTGATAATACCATTCCAGTTTTTTATTTTAAAATAATAAAATTTTAAAATCATTCCTTCACTTTTAGAATATTCTGTTAACTTTTCAACAATTTCCCTGAATCTAGTCTCTCCTATATAAATACTTAAACCGTGTACTTTCATCAGATTAATCCTGCTATATTGTGATTATGCATTAAACAACAACAACAACAAACCTGATGGTTCTCTATTGCCTAATAAATAAAATGAGGGCATTCTTTCGTCTGCCAGTTTGAAGCTATCATGTACCCCAGAAAAGCCACGTCCTTTAATCCTCATTCAATATTACTGAGTGGGATCCTTTTTTATTGTTTCCGTGGAGATGTGACCCACCCAATTGGTGGTGGTAACTTTTGATTAAGTAGTTTCCATGGAGATGTGTCCCCACCCATTCAAAGTGGGGTTGCTTACTGGAGCCCTTTAACAGGGAACCATTTTGGAAGAAGCTTTAGAACAAAACAGAGCCCATACAGCTGGAGACATTTGGAGATGCATAAAGAAAATGGCCCTAGGGAAGCTAATGAAGAATCCTGAAGAGAAAGCTGGCAGACATCACCATGCACCCTTCTAGCTGACAGAGAAACCATGAATGGCTTTGGCCTTCTTGAGCCAGAATATCTTTCCCTGGAAGTTTTTATAGCTTTGCCTTAATTTGGAAATTTCCATGGCCTTAGAACTGTAAGCTTGTAACTTAATAAATTCCCCTTTTAAAAGCTCATTCCATTGCTGGTGTACTGTATTCCAGCAGCTTGCAAACTAATACATTTGGACAGTCAATATTCTCCAGGACACCTCAACTCACCTTTCTGGATGTGTTTCCAAATATTCCACCTTATCAAGATATTTCTCAAAAATAGGTTAGTAGGCTTCCTAGCTACAAAATGATATGGCAGGTTGAATGGGCTGCAAAATGTGATCTGTATAGTGGAAATAATAGACAAACTGCAGCCCATCCCCAAGGGGAAAGTCTAGAATAAGTCAGTTCCTATCTATGCTGAATATATAGAGGGTTAACGGAAAATATGCCCATAGGTAGATAATTGAAATGTAGCTCTGAGAGTATGGTATGAATTGGTATAAGAACAATGATTGAGCTGGGTCACTCTAGAGGAAGACATTGACCAAGTAGAGCAGAATTTAGAAACTTGTAGTATGGGACCTAACAGGTGCCTTTCCCATCTTATTTATTCATTATTTATCTCCAATGCCTGACACATAGTGCTCATTAAATATAGGTTGAATGGAGAAATGAAGGGATGAAAATATCATAATGTACAAACCTTTGCAAATTGCTTGAGGTTTCAGGTTGGATTTTTTTTTCCTGGGAATTCAAGATATCCATGAGCAGCAAATGAATGACTGGGTAATTTGGGAAAAGGTGGGTCTAACAGCAACCTGGCAACTCTAGGGAGGGCATTCAGGAGAAGCTACTGCCTGAGGTTGCAAGATGGTGCCTGAAAGGTAGTAATCCAGAATTTCAATATGATCTAAAGACATATATGATTTTCCAGAAAAAAGAAGGGTTATCAGTAAAGGTAAGAGAGGAACTCAAGACGTATGGTTTGAGCATGTGGGTCCAGCAACCAGGCAGGGCAGAGAAACAGTAAAAGAAGATTCAAGATGAATTAGTAAGGCCTTAATCATAGCTTTACTTATACATCCCACAGGACAACAAGGTGACCCTGCTCACATTTCAGGCCTTGCAAGCAAATTCCTCCAGATTGAAACACATCATAACCAGGATGGGGGCGACCTGCAGAAAGGGCACAAAATATCTTGGGTGGAAAATCAACTCATCTGTCCTTATAAATAAATATATTAGAACTTTGTTTTGTTTTAATTATCAGTGTTTAACTATAGTCTTTGTTCTAGTTTGCTAGCTGCCGGAATGCAACACACCAGAGATGGATTGGCTTTTAATAAAAGGGGATTTATTTTGTTGGTTCTTCAGAGGAAAGGCAGCTAACTTTCCACTGAGGTTCTTTCTTACGTGGAAGGCACAGGATGGTCTCTGCTGGCCTTCTCTCCAGGCCCCTGGGTTCCAACAACTTTCCCCAGGGTGACTTCTTTCTGCATCTCCAAAGGCCTGGGCTGAGCTGCGAGTGCTGAGATGAGGAATGCTGAGCTGCTTGGACTGTGCTACGTTGGGCTCTCTCATTTAAGCACCAGCCAATTAAGTCAAACGTCACTCATTGCAGCAGACACGCCTCCTAGCTGACTGCAGATGTAATTAGCAACAGATGAGGTTCACCTACCATTGGCTTATGTCCGCAGCAACAAGTCTAGGTATGCTCACCTGGCCAAGTTGACAACTGAATCTAACTAACACAGTCTTATACACCTGTGACTACAGATAAAAAGGATTTTCTGGGTGGGTCTCCAAGCATTTAAAGATACAGGACAGACCATGGCAAACACAAGGTCATGTAATTCACTGGGGCCTCTTGGCCAACCACTTCCACACCTTTATCTTGGTTTTCTCTCCACCTCACCACTTGTAGTCTTCTTATAAACATTATAAATAGCTCTCAAGGATAAATATTCATATTTTCCACCATTCATTCTTTGTTTCATATAATATTAAAGGCATTGAGTGTTCCTTAAATTAAACTTGAAGAGGTTTCTTTGTAAGGCAAGTAATGAGCAGTGAGAAGGAAACATATTTTCAGTGCACTTCACCTTTGGAAAGCCTGAAAGGGAAAATGCAGCCACTTCAGAAAGGAATATTAGATGGGTCCCCAAGGCCAAAGCTGCCACAGGACATGATTGTCCAGTTTAATTTGTCTATTGAGTAAACTCTGTTAGCAGAATGACCCAAGGGGACTGGATTAAAAATAGAGACATTAGTCTTCTGTTACAATTATTTTGATTTGAATTGCACAGGTTTGCCTTTTTTAAAAGTAGTTTTTGTATTGCTCCCCTCTAAGGAGCTTGTTGCATTGTAATGCTGGACTAAGCCATAGTCTTGCTGCCTTTAGATGTTTATCTCATCAGGGATAGGGACCAAGCAGTTATGTAACCAAAGAGAAGAGCTAGGGCAATCTCAGAGCATTGGAAAATCTAAATACCAAAGCTACAGTGGTCTGGAGGGATGCCCTTGTATCTTAGACAGTTTACACCATCCATGAATGCAGTAGACTGAGCCTTAAGTAGAAGCCTTTGCAGTATTTTATAATTCAAGTAAATTGCTGTTGAATACATGTTTGGGTCAGTTAGAGATTATAGAGAATTACACTGGCATATTTTAGATGGACCAGTAATTAGTTATCCACAGTAACTCGATTTCATGTCACTGCACTCCAGAGGTCTTCATGTTCTCTCTGCCCTGAGCTTTGGGACCAGATTAATGCTTTCTCACAGTATGCTTGTCATTAAACTAATTACTGGGAGATGCAAATGGGAGACACGATGAGAAATGGATTGAGGAAGAAGGTCTATTGCTAATGATTCATGGAAAAAGAAAAAAAAGAAGATGGAATCACACATCAATATATACATCCACGGATGGTATAGCTTAATTAAAAGAATATATTGGGTTTGTACAGTTGGGGAAGGGTAGAAGTACAGAAGCCATGTGCCAGAGGCCCTGGATACGGGCGCTCCTAGGACTGAGACTTAATAAGAAAACATGCCCAACCCACCCCCATATAGTAATTCAAAGGTGTTACGTACCCCAGAAATGATCATTCTCTTGTAATCCATTCCTGTGGATTAGTCCTATTTTGATGGGACCTTTTGATTAGTCTATTTCAGTTGAGCAGTGCCATAGGTTGGGTCTTAATCCTTGTACTGGAGTGCTTTGTAAGAGGTAAAACACATATAGAAGCTAAGAGATTAAATGAAAGAAGTTCACAGAAAAAGCCCCAGAGAAGCTGAGAGGAAGCTACTGAAGCCAGAAGCTGGAAGCAATGAAACTCAGGAGAAAAGGACTAGCAGATGCCAGCCATGCACCTTCTCAAGTGATAGAGGTTTTTCAAATGCTGGCAGCCTGTCTTCAGAGTCTGGGTTTTGTCTGTTGATGTGTGAGTTGGACATTTTCATGGCCTAAGAACCATAAATTCCCCATTCCCACTAGAGCCTTTATTTATTGCTATGGGGACATCAAGCACGATCAGGTAAGTGATTTCAGCAAAGAGACAAATACCATGAGGAAGAATCAAATGGAAATGTAGAAATGAAACAGAAGACACGGTAGCAAAAGGAAATAATGCTCAAATCAGCAAATTCAAGACAAACAAGGAAAATAATTAAGGAACTTGAAGATGTCAATACATGCCTGTGTTTTTGTGTCCGTCATTAATTTTGGAAAATTCTTGACCATAATTAATTTTTCTACTATGTTCTCTTTCTTTTCTACTCCTGGCATTCCAGTTGCATGCATGTTATTTGATCTCTCCCAGTTCTTGGTTGCTCTGTGAATTGTTTTTCTCTCTGTTTCTGTATCAGACTTTTTAATTGTATCTGGAACGTAAGTGGGAAATACATACATTACATAGATGCAATCAAGAAATTAGGATTTAAAGAATGATTTTGATTACTGAATTATTTCATAGATATTCCTTTATGCTTTCTGGTATACTGGAGTAGACAGAGGGAAACACCTGAAATCTCTAAATTGTAGTCCAGCTGCCTCGATCTCTGATAATGACTATATAGCCTTTATCTTCTGCTCCTGTGATTGTAAAAACTGTGACTAACTTTCACTTATGTTCATTTATTTAGTTTTTCAACTTTAGAGTCTTGTTATCACTAAAGACAGCCTCTAAGTTTTATTAATGCTGGGTCTTGGGTCAGCCCAGACGTAAACCGCCCCACATCCAAAGCTAACTTGATAACAGAGAATGGATGTAACCAAAATGGGACCACCTGATGTGTACAGTAGCTTAGACCTTAATCTATAAGTGACTTATACCTCGTTATAATACCAAAAATCATGCTCATCATCATATTAAGGGCACCATTTTCTTACATACTTTCTATGACTAAGCATGTAATCAATCTGTGAGTGGTCAATAATTGGATTACCTCTAATTACATTATTGCGGCCACTGTGCTTATCATCCTAAACCCTGACCATCTTTTGATACTATAAGATTGTTAGAATTACTGCAGCTCAGGAAGACAGATTGGGGGCTGATAAACCATCAGATCTCCTGCTAGACATCTAGTAACAAACTTTTTCTCACTTTGAAACCCCAGTGTCTCAGGAATTGGTCATTTGTGTGCATAGGGCAAAAGAAACCTCAACCTTTCTCTTGTAACATGGAGAGGAATGAAGGTAGACCTTATAGCAGATTTTTTTTGCAAGAAAATATACAAACCAGAAGCCAATGGAGTGTCATATTCATATTTCTGGGAAAAATCTGTGAACTTTGAATTCTTTATCCAGAAAAAATACATTTCAAAGATGAAGGAGAAATATAACTTTCTAAAATGAATAAAAGTTAGAAAATTATTGTGGTTCAAGAAATGTTCAAGGAAGTTCTTCAGTCAGAAAAATATAATATCATTTGGAAACTTGGCTTGCCAGAAGAAGTGAAAAGCACTGGAAATTAAATAAATAAGTATAAAATTAAAATTCTTTATATTCTTATTGTAATTGATCTAGAAACAACTAACTTTCTCAAAGAAAAATAGTGGTGATATATTGTTTTCTGTAAGTATATATAAAAGGAAACTATATGACAAAAATGGCAAAAAGAATAGAGGAAAGAATAGAAGCTGTAAGTTCCTTAAAATATATGCCAAATACCATAATATTATTTTATTTGAAATCAAATTCTGATAAGTTAAGTACGTATTTTGCAGCCTTAGAAAAAATACAAAAAATTAGAAGAGGTATAAATAATAAGGTGATACTGGATATGAAATATGAGTATTGAAAATGTTGAATTAATAAAAAAATTAGTCATACAAAGAAGAAACAAGAAAAAAAGAATGGATGGAAAATAGCAAAATACTAGACTTTAATCTAGCTTTACATAGTAGCATTAACAAAAATCTAAATATGCCAAGAAAAGGAAATACCAACATTAAAATTATAGTTCAAAACCAACTATAATTTACCCATAAGTAATCTCTTCAAATGTTAAGAAGTATGTAGAATGAAAAAAAGGAGGAAATAAGATATACATGTACATGCTGATTTTAAAAAAATGGAATAACTGTATTAAGATCAGAAAACTAGTCTTCGGAACAAGAAATGTTTCCAGGGAAAAAGAGTGGCAGTACATAATGATAAAAGGAACAATCCTCCAACAGGTCAAAATGATCCCAAATGTATATGCAACTGATAATACAGAGAAAATATTTTCCAATCACATATTTGATGAAGAATTTGTAGCCAGAATATATAAAGAACTCTTCAAAACTCAAGGTTAAGAATACTAAAAAAAAAAGTCCAATTAGAAAATGGACAAAATCCTTCAACAAATACTTTACCAAAGAAGTTCACACATGGAAAATGAGCAAATGATGGGATGTTCAACATTATTTGTTAAATACAAATTGATATCTCATTGGGATTGTGCTATGTACTCACCGTGCTGATTTGAGAATATTATCTACCCTGCAAAAGCCATGCTTTAATCTTGATCCAATCTTGTGGGAGAAACCTTTCTTTTAATCCCTAATTCAATATTGTAGGTTGGAATCTCTTGATTAGATTATCTCCTTGGGGAAGTGACACACCCAATTGTGATTACATGGAGGTGTGACTCTACCCATTCCAGATGGGTCTTAATTAGCTTACTGGAATCCTTTAAAAGAGGAAACATTTTGAAGCAAGAACAGGGATGACAGGAACCTTAGAGCTGACAGTCTCAGAGCCGACAAAGCCCAGAGCCTACACAGATGCCTGGATGCCTGGAGATGTTTGGAGCCCAGCAGCCGTCACCAGGAGATGTTAAGCAAGCCAGAAACTGGAGAGAGCCAAGAGAAACCATGAGATGAACGCCAGCCCCAGAGAAGTAAAGTGAGGAACCCCCACAAAAACAGAGCTGACACGCAGAGAACCAGCAGATGACAGCCACGTGACCGCCCAACTGAAAGAGGTGTTCCTGACTCGGTGACCTTTCTTAAGTGAAGGCAACCTCTTATGGGTGCCTTACTTTGGACACCTTCATTTCCTTAGAACTGTAAACTTGTAACTTATCAAATTTCCCTTTTTAAAAACTATTCCATTTCAGGTATATTGCACTCCAGCAGCTTGCAAACTAACACACCCATTAAAATGGTCACAATTGAATTCGCACACGTACACATATTTGACAATACCAAATATTGGTGAGTTTGTAGAACAGTGGGAGGTCTCAGGTATTCCTGGTGGGATTGCAAAATGGAGTAGCCACTTTGGTAAATAATTGGGTAGTTTTGTATAAAGAGACGCGTACATTGACCAGAAGCTCCAGCAACTGCCCTGTAAGTATTTACCCAAGAGAAATGAAAACTTACGTTCACGCAACAGTTTATTACATTGTGCAAATGGCAAAATTATAGGGGCAGAGATCAGACCTGGTGATTGTCAGGATTTGTAGTTGGGGGATATTCTGGACACAAAAGGGCAGCATGAGGAATATTTTGGGGTGATGGAACTGTTCTTGATTGTGTACATGAAACTATACATTTATTAAAATCCACAGAACTGTATACCACAAAAGAGTTCGTGTTACTCCATGAAAATTTAAAACTAAAGCAATCACAAAACATATCATGGGTTAGTTTGACAAAAGGTGATGTTTGCCTTAGTTTGCTGTTTGTCTAAATATCTGTGCTGATGATGTCTGGATCATGTGCTGATGATGGTACGATAGAGAAAAGTTATACTGAGGGATTTAAGTCCATGGAACTGACAGGAAGAAAGGAAAAAGCAAGAAAAGGAGATTGGTATTTATTATGTGCTAATATATCTTGTGCTCTTGTCTAAGCTTTTGTGCACAATTGATCTATTTTCATGTTCATAAGTATTGCTACTTTAATTTGTCATATAATAAAATAGAGGCTTGTCCAAAGAAATAGAGTCTTTTCTAAAGACACACTCCCTCTATATACTGAATCTATAACACTAATCTAGATCTACAAATCGGGGCACACATGAAGATGAAGGGGAAGATATAGATATACTGAACAAAATTCTGCTTTAGGTTTAACAATTTCCATTGTTATGACTCTAACACTCTTGCAAACCTGATGGAGAAACAATGACTCGTTTGTTATAAAGGAATATGGAATTAAAGACGCATGTTAAAACAGCCACACCTAAAGAACATTTCACTTTCTAATGGGCAGGAATATATCCTGTTGATGTGCCACAAGGCTCTATGCTGTTCTAAAATCTAAACTACAGCTTAAGTGAAGGCAAATTATGAAACCTTGTCAAATTCACTTATGATACAAAGCCGGAAAAATGTTTTGTATATTGGATGGTATATTCAAAATATCTCACCAGTGTAGAAATATGGGAAGAAATAGACACTTAAAATTCAGAAAGGATCAATATAAGTTTGTGAGTTTTGGTTAAAATTTTTAACTGTGAAAACTGAGAGTATGCTGCTAAATTTTTGTGGGAAGAATAAGACAAGCACAGAGAATGCGCTTTTCTAAGTACTTGTCTGTACCTTTTAGATTTCACAAAATTAAAAAATAAATAAATAAATAAAGGATGAAGCCCCTGGTTTCATCACAAGTTTGGGGGACACCAATCTGAATACTTTTGTTGTTTGAATTATAAAGTCAATCATGTGACTTTGCCTAATCTCAAGCTGTATTAATGGATGTGTAGAATAGAATCAACCTCAATGGAGATGTTGGAGCTGTTTCTTTCCTTTGATCTGACCCTAGTGAGGTTGGCTTTCAGAGCAGTATAAGGCATGTGGGTGTGCCCATGTGTGTATGCCTGTGTTTGGATGTTGGCAGAAGATGTGATCTCATGGGCAAATTAGATCCATGCAGCATCCCTGGGAGAAAGTAAGACTTAGCAGTGAGATAGTCAAATTCAGTTTTCTCAACTATTAATTTAAATAATTAATCCAGCCTATATGTGCTCAGAGTTTACCATATATGCCAGACACTGTTCTCAGGCTAGGGTCAAATCATTGAGTTTTTAAAAGTAAAGATTACAAGATCTGCCATTTTACATGCTTGTGAGGATTTGAGACAACTGGTTATTATAAGTGCTAAGTCATTGTTAGGTGTGATAGTTACTGACAGAGTGAACTAGTCAGGTTAAAAACAAATTTTATGTCCTGAAGACTTTTAGATACTTCTTACAAAGGTGTTGCTTTGCAAAGATGGAATTAAAAAGTATTGCTAGTCTAGACTGTTACTTCAATGATCACTTGGGCATTTTAGTGAAAACTCCATTAAAATGTCTCTTTCTGATCAGTGATGCATTCTGACTGCAGTGTATGCATGGCAAATTTCATATTTGAAAGCTTTTTGAATTTGACAGAAAAGAGGCTTACAAAAAAAAATGGGCCTGTTTAAATTGTCAGGTCTCTGAAAATGGCTATATTTCTGGCATGGGAAAAAACACTCCTTTTGGCAGTCAGCCAGCCGTTGAGTGCCAACACGAGTGGTCATAGTCACATAATGGCCCTGGCATCTGAGAGCACAGGCAGGCTCACAGGGCCTGCACAGGAGCCTCATTAGGACATCATTAGAAGCTCTTCTGTCAGACTGAGAAGTCAGAGAAAGGGTCCCCAATGGGTGTTGTTCCATACTGGCCAGAATAAAGACCTTAGAAAGCTAAGAAAGAAAGATGATTTCAGTCCTTCTGGAAAGATTATGGAGGTACTTGTAACCCAAATCCAATTATACATGGAGAGAGCCACATTTTAAGGAAAAAATGGCAGGTTGATCTTCTTTTCACATAATTTTTCATACCAAGGAAAGGATGTGATGGCCCCAGTGTTTCTATGCCAAGTCAAGTGCTCTACTGGGCAGGTCTGGGACACTTTTTTTTTTTTTGAATAGATGTTTGCCTTTTATTTATGTGTATTTCCTTTTTCTATTTTGGGGGGCATGGGCAGGCTCCAGGAATTGAACCTGGGTCTCAGGCATGGCAGGTGAGAATTCTACCAGTGAGCTATCATTGCACCACCCTATGTGTATTTTAATAGTTCTAGTAATAGGTTATTGTATTTATCCCACAGTCAGAGAATCAGGCCATGGATTCTAGCTGGAGTAAAATAAGAATGATATGAATAAGACAGATATTTCATAAATAGCTGCTTCACTACAAGTCATTTGATACTTTACAGTATTTTTACAACTTTCAGTGCATAGCATACATACATACATTCAAATCATGACTAAGAGAAGAGTCTGTATCACCATCACTGACTATGAATCTTTTTTAACATTTAGTGAGCATCTATGATTTTGTAGTCACTGCAAATCCCTACTTGTTGTGAATATATCGTTGTTTTCCTCAAGCTATCCAGTCTCTAATAGGAAAGAAGAATCCACAGATAATTACAATGTATCATAGTAAATTATAAATTTTATGGCAAATTTTATCTTGAGCTGGGTAATGGCAGTGGAGAGGCATCAGAAAGCCATCTCAGAGATTACGTTTAAATCTGAAGATCCAAAAGCAAGTGTACTTTACCCAGATGCATATGAGTGAAGGTAAGGGACAAAGATGAAATTCTGTATGGGAAAAATAATATGAGGAATGCCAGATGCATTCCGAGAATTTTACTTAAAAGACAGGTTTTTATCTCCAGAGGCACATAGTAAATGGATCAGAGCATTCAGCAGAACATTCTTTGGTGGCAGCGTGGTATGAAAATTATCTCGGGATACAGCAAACATCAGGCAATGACTACCCCTAAGAATCTCTATTTGGGGACTGTTCTAAGGTATAAATCTGTATTATCTATGAAAGGCAGGACTTCCCATTACTGTCACTTTTATGCTAAGCTCCAAGTGTTGAATATGTAAATGAGTTGGGATTCAATGTTGCAGTTTTTTTAAATTGGTCATGATAGAAACATAGGATAACTGTGACATAAGTGATTGAATAATGTCAATATCTGTGATATTAGTAAGATCTGCAGAGCACAGATTTAACTCTTATTTGGAGGCCAGAAAAGCAGGCAGTAAGGCTGAGGTGAGAATGTCTAGCACAGACCTCATCTGATTCTGTGGGCTGGTTGAGGAAACCTCTAGGACATGGGCTGGAAGAAGCTGAAAAGAGTCCACTAAGAGCAAGAGATTCAATTTCTTGGAATGGTTTTCACATAAGTAAGGAAAAGTTGACAGAAGTGAATCTTCAAAGCCTTGGCAAAGAGGTCCTATTTATTTTGAGCCAGTTCCAGCCTTTTGCAAGAGTGACCTTTCCTGTGCCACTCACTGGTGGTCATCACAGTCCCCCTCATGACCCCACAGAGTTCCCTGTGAGGCAGTCTGTTTTGTAAGTTTGCCTGGATTTCCATAAGGGGAGAGGGCATCATCATTGCACTTGTGACTGCCCCAAGGAATTGCTGAGAGATGCCATGTGACATACCCTGATCTCTGGTTTGTGACGGATGGCTACAGAGAATGTAGGCTTTGGCCCCATATAATGAAAGGGCATGAAATTACAAGTTTTCTTAGTCTTAAGGTAGACCTCAGTTTCTCTCCTGTAGACCTTTGCATCTTTCAGTGACTCCTTTGCTTAAATCATCTTCATGTGAAAATGAAATCATCATATTGGTTGAGTTTTGTTCTAGGATTCTGTACTTCCCTGAATGTAATGACCTCAGCTGATGTGAAAGCAGGGGGGGAGTTGCAAAATGGCATGTCTAAGTCATCTGAGCTCTCCTAGACCTGGCCACCACAAAGAATCTAGGAAGGGATGGGAGCTTAGTGATGTGCCAATTCAAGACTCAGATCTTGTGACTGTGCCCTGTGTCAGGCCATAGTTTCCACTTTTGGCAGAAGGAGCCTGAGCTTAGGTCTAATTTAAAACTTTTTTTGTTGTATCGCCCCAGATAACTGACCTACCTTCCCCCTGGAACTGGGCTGTCTCTAAGCAAAGCTCTTGAAATAAGATGTCATGAACTTGCAAAGGACTTCTTGCTCTGGAGTGCGCTTCTTATGGACTCTACCAAGACTTTCTCTTTAGAATACCGAGTTACCCCAGGGCTTCCACATTTGGGTCATGCCTGTACCACCCTCACAACTTTTTGGCACTTGAACCAATTTTTACTTAATATTTTTCCTTGTTTTCTTTTTTATTTTAAATACATTTTAAAAAGGAAATACTTTGTCACTCATAAATATAAAATTGAACATAGTAATTAGATTGGTAGAAGACAATTTTATGACTACATAAAAGGGAAAAAGAATGATTAAAATAAACTGTAATTGCAGATGGGGCACTCCCAAATTTGGGTCCATTGTTCAGTGTGGCCAAATATATAGACAAACCAAACAGCTGAGGAGCAAAAAGAGGTCTATTCATTCCAGCAGGAGGACAGGGGTCTTTTACTCCCCAGTCTGCCTCTACATAATGATTTTTCAATTGGCTTTTGCACCAGTCACAGACAAAGAGAGATAATCATCTTTTTAAAAAAGTAACAGAGGTCTAGAGAACTTCAGTAGTTTATTTCAGTATTTCCTAATTCCTTCAGGATGTACATTCTCTGCAACACCTGGGAAAGGTGACCACAAGTCTATGGAGATAGATGAAAAACTTTAATCATATCTGGGAGGTCTGGGGCAATAGATGAAAACTTATTCAAATCTGTGTGCAGACTTTACTTTTCATTTTGCTCCTTATAAGACTAAGGGTTCTCATTCACAGCTTGCTTCCAGATTTAAAGTTACATTTAAAGGCTATTTGAAAGATTACATTTTAAGGCTACTATTGCAATTTCCAGCTTGCTTACAGTTTTAAGAATGCTTTTAAAAATTTACTGTTATGTAACCATCTATTAATACACAAAATCACTTCTCAAATACAGAGCTAAAACTCAGCTAGGAGTATTTAATCCCAAATACAAGGTTAGGGGTCAGGAGCACAAAGATAAATCAATATAATTCCTGCCATCAAGGTATTCAAAATATAGAGAGGGAGAAAGACACAAAAATAGATCATAACTTAATGTCAGAATATGTGGGATGAAGATATTTGCAGACCATTTGATAGCCACAAAAGAACTTTGGGTCAGGGAAGAACTTGCAGGGGTGTCTGGCATCAGATCTGAGTGTTGGATAAGGGGCACGTGGAGGCAATGTCTCAATGATGAAGGGGCAGCATGAACAAAGCCTGGATCCCAGCAAGGGCTTGGGATGAGCAGGAAGGTAAATGCCATTAGAATGAGTAATTGTGAGTAGAGAGTGATGGGAAGGTGTCAAGGTTGGCTGGGAGGTCAACAACTCATACTGCATTTTGAGAGTAGTGATGTGGGAAGGATGCTTCTTATATTTTTAAACAGGAAGAGTTTTGAAGAATGTTAGAATTGCAGTCTTACAAGTAAATATCATTTGCTGAACAAAAAACACAAAGGGGAGAAGGAACTGGAAGGAAAGAGACCCTGTCCTTTAAGTGGCAGCATGCAGAAGCATTTGCAGAATAATACTGGAGAGCAAAGCATGACATTGTCTGAGAATAATGCACTCTAGACTGGCCTTTCCTCCTGGTCCAGACAAAGTTTGCTGCATGGATATAGTGTGTGAGGGTGGTTATGGTGGTGGTGGGGTTATTTGTTCTGAGATTGTGAGCTGTCGATTTTGATGCCTGGTCTTGTTGAGACTGAGTCAATTCTTCCTGGTAGCTGATATTTTCAAAGACTCTAGTAATATTTCTTTTTCTTTTTTTTTTTCTTCTTAAAGTTTCCAGGCAAGAATTCCTTCCAGGATCAGGATTGAAAGGCTTAATTTTCTCATATATAAAATGGTACCAATAAAAGTCAGCTTGTGAGGTCCTTGTGAGGTTCTTTTTATACAAACTGCATGTAAACACCTCATGCTGGGATTGGTGTGATGCAGGTTCTCAGCATTTATTAGTTTTCTCTTTCATATGCTATGAAACAGGAAGCGTGTGACACATTTGATGATCATGGCAACTTTTGACAGGGTTAATGGGACATGATTTTGAGATTTGAAAATGTGGTTATGGAAACCAAATGGACTTCAGACATTCTGGATGGCAGAATCTCAAATAACTATGTTCTCTGGGCCTTCCATTGAACCCAAAGCTCTCATAGAATGCCCCCGGCTTTTGCATGACAAAGTGGCAAAAGGGAGCCCACTCTAAAAGTATCATCAGTTCTCCATAACCCTGAGAGTGGTCATAATTATGCTGCTAATAGACGCCCTCTCCATCAGCTCTTAGTCCAAGAGCCTATAATGAGGTCTGGGCAGGGAAATGCCAATTCCCATTAACACTTTGGAACCATTGCAAGAGAATCCCACAGCTGCTGCTGAACAACAGATCCTGCATCCTGCTGGCCTTAGAAGACATATCTTCAGAATAATTTGGAGGAAAACTAAACAGTTCATGAATAGCATATACCCAAGATTCATTTTCCTTTTCAATGGCTGTTTCATGCCAGTGTGATTTAAAGAATAGAAAACAGCAAAGACTCACACATGGAATGAAGTGCAAAGTGAAATCTATTTCATGCACATATTTTACATCAGCCCAGGTGGCAATGTTGATCTTTCAGTTATTGAAAATTTTTGCTTGTAAGGTATTTTGCTAAGTGTTTTACATTTATCATTTCGATTAATATTTCCAGTAAGCTTATGGTATATGCAGTTATTATCCAGTTTTGGAGTTGAAACAAACTGAGAATGAGAGAAGTTAAATAAATTTCCTACTGTTACACTGCCAGTTAGGAAGCAAACTAGCTATTCCCTTGGTCTGTCTGCAGCCAACACTCAGGGAAATAGCTAAATCCTTTGTCAGGTGATGAACAAAAGATATTTCCCCTGACATAAAACTCACAGGGGAACCATGAAAATTGCATGTGAATATATGTGTAGATGGTTACAAAAAAAACGATCTGAATTTTTCAACATGGGAGCACAGGAAAGAATGTCTAGAGCAGCTAATCACACAAGGGGAGGTCATAAAAATACTTGTAAGTTGAATATGACTGCTCATTAAACAAAAAGTGCAAACTAGAAACATCAAGTATAGTAAAAGTAGTTGGGGCTGGGACTTCTGATGAATATGATTTTCAGGTTGGTGGAATTGCCATGCCCAGTGGGTGTATTGTCCATTTTCCAAAACTAAGTGGACCTCAAACACTTTCTACCCCACCCATATCCTGGAATGGAATGACATCTTCGTTGGATTATTCCTGCAGCATAGGATGCCTCCCATCCTCCAGAGGTATCTGGAGCAGCCTTGGCAGAAAGCGTCTCTAAATGTCTTCAATCAGATATCTCTTTTCTTTTCTTTGAGGTTCAAATAGTATGCTAGTAGATATAGGAAAATATTATAGCTGACTTGTTTTCAACATTTTTTCTGAATTTTAACTTTCTTCAGAGTAGTAATGCACAAAACATACACACACAAATAATGTCACACGGCTTAGCGGGTAGAAGTGATCAATGTTTTTTTTTTTACTGAATTTAAGTTATTGCAAATTTCAATTATGTTTCTCTTATAGAGATGTATATATGCTGAATGGATTAGGCTACATTCCGGTTTTCCAGTGGCACAAAGTCACTCTCCCCCTCACTGGCATTCACCATTATTGCACTCCTGGAATAAAATTGCCAGTCATGAATGCCTTACTTGGCCTTGATTTGTGTGTGTGTGGTCTGAAATGCAGAGGAACTGGCCTAGAAATAGGTTCATTCTGCAGACTTGCTCAATTTGATTAATGAGATTAATTTTGCAGAGGCACTCCTTGCCACTGGAGTGGATTAAATCACCAGACCAAATTTGAGCAAATTTGAACACTAGACCTTAGTGAGGGAGGATGTACTGGCAAGAGAAGATACATATTTTGCGGGTCCTGAATCTTAAAAAGTTTTGTGAATCCTCTTTAAGGAAAATAATACAGAATTATAAAAACACAATGATGCCCATGGATAGCCCTAGAGTTGACAAAGCTGACTTGGGTTCTATTGGGAAGGGAGAAGATTGCCATACCCTGACTTAGAAACATTGTAAAAGAGACACGTGTATCAGGGTCTACTTATGCCTTAGACATTTTTAGTAAAAGATGCCTTAACATTTCTTTGCATTCCCTGCTGATACAAATATAGGCCTAGATTTGAGTCTGACAGGGATAGAGTTGAGACACCAACGTGACTATTGGAAAACAAGCTATGAACAGATTCCCCTGTCCTGTGATTAGATTTTGTTCTCAGATGCAGCTAGTTGTGCCTGATTTCTCACTCCTAATGGGGCATGATGATCATTAATGGTGTTCTATAAATATTTCCAGCACAGGGTCCCATTGAACTTTCTGGATCCTTGTAGTTTGGTGTGTCATCATAATTATTTGTAGCCAAAGGCTAGTGAGTAGAAGTGAAGTAGGACACTTCTAGACACGATCATTTAATTAGTAGTCCACGAGTAAACGGTCTTTTTCAGAGCTCTCTACTCCTCTGCCATAGAGACTGACTGACAATGTGGGATGGATGTCTTGTCATCCTGGCTAGAGTGAGGACACAGGGAGCTGAGCCCGCAGGCTGACCCAGAATGGGAAAGAGGCTTGAGTGAGAAATAGATCTTTCTTGTTATAGGTAGAACACTCATTTTTGAGGTGGTTTATCATGACAGACTAGCCAATCTTAACTCATGGTACGTGGAGATGCTCAGAGCCTCATAGAAAAAAAAAACTTTGGGTAGCTCTGCCATAGCAGTTCATCTATTCGATGAATGATTTATTGAGTACTGCTTTAATACAGGCATCTTCTACGCATCAGGAATAGGGCATTGGACGAAGTGGAGGAATCATGTTCACACTGCTTGTGTCTAATGTGTTGGGAGTTCATTTTTAAGACATTTGCTGGTATCACTGAATCTCATTCCTGGGCACGAGTTGGGCTTAAGTGCATATTGGGTCCAAAACTTTTTGTAGGCATGAAAATATTAGTGGGAAGTAAGAAAATATATGCATCCATAAAATTATCATGTGCTCTTTTTCTGTGCCAAGTACCTTACAAGATCTTGACCTAAAGACCAGGAGAATTTTAAATGTAGTATATGTGAATCTGGTGCTACTTGGATAAATTTTTGGCAATAAAGACAAGGACTGGGTCCTTTTTCTCTTTTTCCTCTGGATATCTCTAGGCTGAGTATACCTTGAACTTCCGGATACCTTGGAATTGGGAGAAATGAAAGGAACTGGAGCATGTCTAGGAAAAGAAGATGCTTTTAATATCCAGAGAAAGAAGTTAAAGAGCCTTTGAATTTTGGCTTTGATCCAGTCAATCTTCCACACTAATTAATTGGACAGGGATTTAGGAATGTAGGATGCTTATCTGACTAAGCATCTCCTGCTTCGCATATCTTAGAAACCCAGCCTAAATGCATTCTGGTCCAGAAAAGCAAATACACATGGCCAAAACAGGGGACCTTGAGGGCTGCAGGCATCCCTTGGGCAGGCTATTTGGCCTTGTGACTTGACTAGAAGGTGAATTTTCAACCTCAGTATAGATTTTTTCTCTGGCAATTCACAAAATCACTAATTGGAAAGATGTAACTTTATTTTTGCTGCAAACTGTAAAATTTTCTGCTCTGAGCTTACATTGACCCTTTGCTCTCTGGTACCAGGAAACTAATATGCTCCCTTTCAGTTTCTTCTTTGAGTTAGCAATTCTGAGAGCAGTTATGTAAGTTTCTGAAAGGTTGCAAGGAAGGCCTGATAAAACCCCCCAAATCACAGCTTGTTTCTTTTCAATCTGAAGCCCTTTTCATCCAATATGTTCAGGAAGACACCCACTGGGAGTGCCCTCTCTGTTGCTACAGCCTGAATTGAAGAGACCAGGTGGAAGTGAAGACCCTATTACTATAGTCTGAATGAAGACACACACCGGGAGTGCACTCTCTGTTCCTACAGCCTGAATGGAGACATCTGCAGGGTGTGACTACCCTATTAATACAGTCTGAATGAAGACACAGCTAGAAGTGCCCTCCCTGTTTCTACCATCTCTATATGGAGACACCAGCTGGGACTGTCATCCTTATTGCTGCAGCCTGAATGCAGACACCTGCGGTGAATGTGCTCCCTGTTGTTACAGGCTGAATAGAGTCACCCACTGGGAGGGCCCTCTGACTCCGTTGCTACAGCTTGAATGGAGACACCCATGGGAGTCTCTCCTTATTGCTAAAGGCTGAATGGAGTCACCCACTGACAGTACCTCTCTGTTGCTGCAGCCTGAAAGGTGACATCCTCTGGGAGTGTACTCCCTGTTGCTACTACCTGAGAGAAGACACCCCCTTGGAGTGTTCTTCTTATTGCTACAGCCTGAATGAAGTCTCCATTCTCTTACATTTTGGGTCTAGGATAAATTTGGAAAGATTGACAGTTTCTAGGAGGTGTAAACTCCTAGCAGTCTTAAAAAAGGAAAAACTTCTTAGAAAGAGACACATGGTCTATGACCAGGGAACCTTTCAGAATGGTTGATTGACTCATTACACAATTTTTTTCTATTAAACTATAAGGAAGTCACACCTTTTTTTACAACATGAAGATTCTTATTAGACTTCAAACACTTAAAAATGACACAAAAGTAGACTTTCTGAATATCCTTGAATGTAGCAACAATAATAGTAGGTTCTGCTTGCAGAGTACCTGTTGTGGAGGACTGCTCACAAGTTGAAAGCTGATCTGGCCAATAATAGTTCAGATGCTCAATGCAATTTATTTGCTTGCTTATTAGCAAGCTGCCAATATTACCGATATGCCATAGACTGGTCAAAGGCATGTAACATAATTAAAGGTGAAGGGCACCACAGTCCTTAAAGGTCATTGGTCTGAATGAAAATTGACCAAGGTGGATACTTGATGTGAAGTCTCAGGAGCTGGTCCACCATGGTGTCAGCAGAGGATTCAAAGCGATTGCGGGTAGGTGCTGGCTGAGGTAGAGTGAGCAGTGTGGACGGCAACAGGTCTTGCAGTCCAGCATGGGCAACTGAGCCAGAAGTCAGAGTGACAGCGTCTCAGCCTGCCTCTACCTGACACTCAGCAAAAAGGCCTCTGCATTGGGCTTTCCTCCCCCAGGGCTCTGGCAAGCATCTAGGGAGTCTATTCATATCCTCGCATGAACTTTTCAGTATCACTTGTTATGCAAACATGTTTTCCTCAATTTGTTTAATCCTGGATGTGATCAACATGTTTACACTATTTTGGAGCTTCAAGTTCATAATATCATTCCAGTACTCAACATACCTGTAGGGGACATCAATGAAATGCATACCATTTAATCTGGAATTGTGCTTCTACGGAAGGAAAAACTAGTATGCGTAAGTTTTTTATTGCTGCATGACAAGTTATTACAAACAGAGAAGCTCATCATAAAGCTCATTTAATATCTCTTTCAAATTCTAGGAGTCTAGGAGGGCTCTAGTGGTCTCTATTCACAAGGCTGAAACCAGGTGTCAATAAGACTGGGCTCTTATCTCAAGGCCCTGGAGAAGAATCTGCTTCCAGGCTCATTCAGGTATTTGGCAGAATATATTTCTGATGTCCACATTTGCTTGTCGGGGGCGGGGGGGACGTCACTCCTCTCTCCTAGAGGCTGCCTGCCTTCCTTCTGTTACCCATATGGTCCTCTCCATTGTCACACCAGCAACAGCACTTTGAGTCTTCCTTGTATTTCACATCTCTCTGAATTCCCTGCTACCTTCCTCCTCTGCCTTTTAAAGCCTGAACTTTTAGCTCAGATAATGCATATGATCTCCATGTATGAAGGTCTACTGACTTGGGACTTTAAATAAAAACTGCAAGATTACTTCATACCAGCATCTTGATTAGTGTTTGATTGAAAAACCAAAGGTGGACATCTGGAGGATGGGGGAGGGGAGTTCTTGGAATTCAGCCTACCAAATAGTAATATTCTCCTATTACTTCTGAAAGCCTTGCAGTGTTTGGATATGCACATCTAGCTAAATTCTTATTCTGATAATTTTGTCATCTGTTTGTCACAGCTTAAATCTGACCCATGAAGTCATTGGGCTAAGAAAATCCTTCTCTTTATTAATAACACCTCCATCACCTCCTCATCTCCTCAAATACAAAATACACAGGCACACATATGCCAACACACACACACCTTTAATTCAAAGTTCATTTTGAATTTAGAATTTTCTCATTCTGGTGAGGAACATTTTGCCACATAGCCCATTAGCAGAAAGAGCATCACCAGCAGCAAAATAGAGCACTAGGCAAATGATATGACATTGATTTGCGTTTGGAACTAATTTGTAAAGTGAAGCACAGACCTTATCACTTGACGACATGCTCAAGACCATTACAAATCAGCACTAAATCATATAGCTTCACAGTAGCCATCGCTATGAATCCTATGCCAAAAGGTCAAAGCATTTCAGTGGATATTTCCATCGATTGGCTTTGGGATCACACCCGTCATGAGAGCCCACTGAAGAGCAGGTGCCACAGTTTGTGAACAAATCATCTCCTTCTCTTTCTCTTGCTGACTTCCAAGATGCAGGCAATCAACTGATGTTAGTTTCCTGGTCAACTGCTCATGTAAGCAAGTGTGAAATGTCCCCTAGAGAGACCCTGGCCTATAGCTCCAAATCTCAATAGGGAGGAAATAGCTAAGTGGCATCTGTTAGCAGGCATAGACTTTCCTTAAGTGTTACTATTTCCCTTTATTTCTCTTCTCTGCTTTAATCTGATATTTTTCCTGCTCACACTTAATCAATTTCCATCAAGGGACTTTATGTTCTTCCCCTGTCTGCAAACTAACTTCCTTTCTCCATAATTAGAAGATTATTAACAATTTATTCCCTTTCTTCGATTGATGTAAACCTATGCAAATGGTCTGTTTTCCCTTCTGTGTTTTGGTATCCTGTGTGTTCCAAGGAAATGGGCCATTTCATCTGTAAGTTTGTGGATGTAAACTTGTTCATAGTATTCTTTTATTATCCTTTTAGTATCCCCGGGCCAGAAGTGATGACTCATCTGTATTGTTGATATCAGTAATTTGTGTCCTTTCTTTATTTCCTTGGTTAGACTAGCTGGGGTTTATCAATTTTATTGATCTTTTCAAAGATGCATCTTTTGGCTTCATTGATTTTCTATGTTGTTTTCTTGTTTCAATTATATTGATTTCTTCTCCAATCTTTGTTATTTATTTTCTTCTGCCTGCTTTATATCAAACAAAAAGTTCTTCTTTCTCTTATTTCCTTAAGTGAGATCTTAGATTACTTATTTAATTTTTTTTTCTAATGTATGCATTTAATGCTGTAAATTTTCCTCTAAGCCCTCTTTTTGGTGCATGCCACAATTCTAAATAAGTTGTCCTTTCATTTTTCTTTAGTTAAAAATATTTTTACATTTTCTTGAGATTTCTTTGACCCCTGAGCTATTTAGAAGTTTGTTGTTTAATCTTCACATATTTGAGGATTTCCAGCTATCTTTCTGTTGTTATTTTTAGTTTGAATATATTGTGGTCTGAAGGTATTTAAAATGTTAAAAAAAAATTTTTTTTTTAGTTCCTAAGGTATGCTTGATACCCTAGAATAGTGTCTATTATGGTGAATGCTTCAGGTGCCCTGGAGAAGTATGTGTATTCTGCTATTGCTGGATGGACTATTCTATAAATACCAATTAGACCAAGTGGATTGATGGTTTGCTTAGGTCAGCTAGCCTTACTGCTGTGTCTGCTTGATCTTTCATCAGTTATGAAAGGGGGTGTGGAAGTCTCCAGCTGTTCACTGAATTTGTCTACTTCTCCTTGTGGTTCTATCAGATTTTTGTCTCAAGTATTTTGACGCTCTGTTCTTAGATGTGAGCACATTAAGGATTATTTTTTCTTGAGCGAATTTACTCCTTTTTCATTGTACCATGCCCCTCTTTTACCCTGAATAAGTATACTAATTCTTAAGTCTGCTTTTTCAGAAATTAATTAATTGTTTTGATTAATGTTAGCATCATAGTATACCTTTGTCTACCCCTTATGTTTAAAAAATGCTATTGTAGTAATACACACACATGTGACTCAAAATCTCCCATTTCAACTATTTGTAAATGTACATACAATAAGGTGGTATTAGATGTATTCTCAAAATTGTGCTATTCTCACCAACCTTCAGTACCCTAATTTTTCATCACCCCAGACAAATGGGTGCAGAGGCACCCACTGAACAATAACACCAGTTTCCTTTACCCTTGCCCTTGGTAACCTATAAACTACTGTCTGTTTCTATGCATTTGCATGTTGTACATATTTTAAATAAGAGAGATCATGGAATACTTGCCTCCTTTTATTTTATTTTTGTTTTTATTTATTTATTTATTTTTGCATGGGCAGGCACCAGGAAACGAATCCGGGTCTCTGACATGGCAGATGAAAACTCTGCCTGCTGAGTCACCGTGGCCTGCCCCTCCTTTTGTTTTAATCTGAGTATTTTTCTTTCTTCCTTTTTTAGAAATCAGATAATTTTAAATTTATAGAAAAATCATTCAGAAAGTACACAGTTCCCATGTACTTCTCTCAAACACACACAGCTTTCCTTATAGCAACACTTTTCATTAGTATGGTGCTTTTGTTGCAATTGATGAAAAAATATTATTGTAATTATACTATTAACTATAATGCATCATTTACATTAGGGGTCACTGTTTGAGTTCTATAGTCCTATATTTGCTTGTTTGTTTAGATTTTTATTCTGTTCATATGCAGTCCATTGGTGTTAGCTGCATTCACAATGTTGTGCTGGCATCACCACCATCCATTACCTAAACTTTCCCATCACCCCAAACAAAAGCTCTGTACCAATTAAGCATTAAGATACCCATTCCCTGCCCCTGCCCCAATCCCTGATGATCTGTACATTTGTTTATGACTCTGTGAATTCGCTTCTTCCTGTTATTTCACATCAGCAAGATCATATCATATTTGTCCTATTGTGTCTGGCTTATTTCACTCAATATGGTGTCTTCAAGGTCCATCCATGTCTTTATTTTTAAAGTGGGTTTCTTGTAAAATAACACACAGTTGGGTGTTGTATTTTCATTCACTCTGACAAACACTGGCTTTTTTTTTATGCTGTATGGCCGTGTCACATTTCATTCTTTTTCCATGTGAATATCCCATTATTGCAGCACCATTTGTTGATTTTTTTTGGTTTGGTTGGGTTTTTTTTATTTGTTTGTTTGTTTGTTTATTTGTTTTTTGGGGAAGTGCATGGGCCAGGAATTGACCCTGGGTCTCCTGCATGGCAGGCGAGAATTCTACCACTGAACTGCCCTCTCACCCTACCCCATTGTCTTTTAATTGTATTTCTTCTAGTCTGGAGCTAATTCTTTGTGATAGACAGCATAAGGTCCCACCAGAGAGACCCCAGCTCTAGTAACTGGAACCTATGGATATGTTATCTTTCATGGCAAAACAGACTTTGCAGATGCAACTAAATTAGAGATGGGGAGATTATCATGGATTATCTAGGCACGCCTTATTTAAATCATATGAGTTCTTAAAATTGGAAAGGAAAGCAGAAAAGTAAATGTGAGTGATATATTGTGAAGCTCAACCTGACCTTGCTGGTTTTGATGAAGGAGGAAGGGGGTCACAAGTCAAGGAATGTGAACACACTCTAGAAATTGGGAAAGGCAAGGGAATGGGTCCAACACAGTGTCTACAGAAAGAAATACTGACTGCCTACTCTTCGATTTTAGCTCAGTGATGCTGTATACAACTTGTGACTTACAGAAGTGTAATTAATAAATTTGCATTTGGGCATTTTACTTTACATATGTGAGGCAGAGTGAATGTCTATTTATGGTTTTGTATTTTTTGTTATACACCTAACCTAAACCCCAATTGTTTTAGTTTTTTACTTGTTTTTTTGTTTGTTTGTTTTATTGGTTCCCCCCCTAGATGTATATCAGATTTATATGCTACCTAAGGTTTGGGGGGAATCTATGTGCTGATGATAGGCAAGCACAGATTCTAGTTCCAACTTTCTCATGTTACTTTATCTCACCACGTTCTAGTTTGCTAGCTGCCAGAATGCAATATACCAGAAACGGAATGGCTTTTAAAAAGGGGAATTTAGTAAGTTACATCTCAGGCCACAAAAATGTTCCAATTAAAATGAGTCTATAGACAAGTCCAATCTAAGGCATCCATGGAAAGATACCTTGATTCAAGAAGGCCAGTGAGGTTCAGAGTTTCTCTCTCAAGTGGAAGGGTACATTGTGAACACAGTCAGGGTTTCTGTTTTGGCTGGAAGGTTTCTCTCTTGGCTGGAAGGGCACAGGGTGAGCATGGCATCATCTGCTAGCTTTCTCTCCAGATCCCTGGAAGGTGTTTTCCTTTTTCATCTCCAAAGTCACTTGTTGGGGAACTCTGCTTTGTGGTTCTGCAGCATTCTCTGTTGTGGTTTTCCTGTGTCTCTGTTGTTCTTCTCTGCTCTCTCTGAATCTCCCCTTTCTCCATAATGTTTCCTCTTTTATAGGATTCCAGTAAACTAATCAAGACTCTACTGGAATGCGTGGAGACACGACTCCACCTAATCCAGTTTAACAACCACTCTTGATGAGTCACATCTCCAGGGAGATGATCTAATTAAAGTTTCAAACAGACAGTACTGAATAGGAATTAGAAGAAACGGCTGCTTTTATACAATGAGATTAGGATTAAAACATGGCTTTTCTAAGATACGTATATCCTTTTAAACTGGCACACACCAATACTTGGATTTCCTCATCTTTAAAATAGGGATCAAAATGCCTACCTGAGGGAGTATTTGCAAGGATTAAAGGCAGAAACATATGTGTTTCTTGTCACTTTGTAGATGTCTGGGTGCTTGATTTTCTTATTAGAAATGGAATAAAGGAAACAGTTATGGACATGGATGCTTCATTTCTGATTCTCTTTAAAAAGTAGTAGTAAGGGACAAGGAAATTTATAAGCTGGCATTTTCTTGAGTGATTATGCAAAAATATTGTAATTCTTGAGGGTCAACAATCCTATCCTTTCAAGGATCTAATGCTCAATCCAATTGCATATGAGTAAATATGACATGTGGGCATATATTGCTCATTTCCATGGTCTGAAAGACAACACTTTAATTGTTTTCCCTTCATTTAGTTCATACTCATTAGCTAATTGGACATGCATTGCATTATTTCAAAATTTAATCTTGTTGACAAGAGCAGGCACTTCATATGATCATTTCCATTTTAATCTATTTTTGGACAGCTGGGCATGTGACATTTTACTAAAATGGATTTTGTTTTCTCAGCGTACAAAAATGTTTTTATTAATTTGGGTGTTATGGGCTTTTGAAATTAATTCAATTAGATATAATTGATATAATACTTACTTGGCAATAATGAGAACAGATGCACAAAGAAGATTGAGAAGGGAGTTTAAAAATCACCAATGTATCTTCAAATTTAATCATTCCTTTAGTATATAAATATATATGTTTACACACACATAGACATCACTATATTTTTCCAAATGAGTTTATCTATAATTGATGGTATTTTCACAGATGGAGAGTGATTATCTAAATATTCTATGCTATTTGAAAATCTCTGAATTAAGGAAAGCTAAATTGCAGGTTTGGGTATCAAATTAAAAGATTTTCCATCTCAAAAATATTTTTGAGTTTTGGCTAAGGTTCAATATAATCCAATGTTAAAATAGCTGTTCTTCAAACTAAGGACAGCCTGGGAATATGCCCAGGCTCTATCTCCATAAGTATTGGGTTGAGGTAGAAGGAGGTTATAGCTGTATGGCTGTAGTCAATTCTTTTGATTATATTGCTAGGAGAACGGATAAAGACCAGTCTCCAATTGTGAGGAATTTGAGAACATGATCTTGGAGAATAGGAGACTCAGAAAGGCATAGAAAGGATCAGGAGTATAAACCTACTTGGTTCCAAGGCAGAACCAATAACTGTAGACTTAACAAGGGGATGAGAACCATTCCTATAATATTCAAAACTGTCCCACAAGGAAAAGGAATGACTTCACAGGTGATGAGTTCACCTTTACTGCTGATGTGCAAGTATAGCATGGGTAGACCACCTGTCATCAGTGATATGGAAAGCATTCCTGCTTAAAGATCTCAGATCAGCTTAACAAAAATACTAGTCTCGACTGATACAAATCTTTGTGGAAGATAGCTAGCTAGCTAGATAATAGTCAATAAATATGAAACTCATATTTCCTATTATAAAATATGCCTTCAAATTGCTATTTCCAAAGTTGACACTATCTTACAATCAACATGTGTGTTTAATGCATCCTTCTTTCCAAAAAATTTGTTATTCAAGCAGTGCCATTTTTAAATAAGTAAAATGGAGTATGTGATTCAGGAAGTCTTTGGTAATTCATATTTCATCTTACATATGATTCATTAGAGTATATGTTTAATTTTTTAATGGATCTAAATAAGTTGAAGATATATATATTTTAAATCTCTGATAATCATTTCTGTCAGTGTCCTTCCACTCATCTCTAACACTTCACTAAAATTTTCCAAAAGCATCAGCCAAGACTTAACAATCCATTAGCGAGATTTTTTTTCTCAAGCATTGGTCCCAGGTCAAAATAAAATGGAACATTCAATTAGAGTTCTAAGCAATTTGTTACTAAAGGACAAGAAACTTGTTTAAAAATTGCTCTGGTTAATACCTCTGCCTTTTCCATCAGAAATTGTTATATTCTTCTATAATACTCCGTTTCCTCACATATTAAACAAGGTCACCTAGTGTTAAATTGTATGATTATTCATATAATAACATTTATTTTCACCTTTCCTCTAGTTGGTACAATTTTTGCAATTTTCATGTTGTCCATTGTATATTCATTCTGGATGTGGGATGGTGGGAGTAATATGAGATGGTGGAGAGGAACAAGCCTCAGTTGACAGTGTTAAGTATAGCTCAGATATTATTGGAAAACTTAGTGTTCTTAGGGATGTCCTGTGTGTCACAAGAGTCCAATAGTTCACTAGTGGAAGACATAACAACTCTAAGCAAAGACCACATGAGCTGTATGCTTCTCCTGACAAGATGCGTACTCTGTGTCATGGGATATAGATATAATGCAGTTAGTTTTGAGGGTAGGATCATACACCTAAATGCTCGTGAAGAGTCACAGTAGGAAGGAAAGTTTTGCATTTATTCTTTTTACTTAACCTGAAGTTGTATATGTTACCCTCTCATAAGAGTAGCAGCTATGCTGTTAACTAGAGTCTTAAAATATTCTGTATTTTGGTTATTTTGATGGTTACGTTGCTGCATATCTGTCAACAGCCATTGACCTGTACTTCTAAATTGTGTGAATTTTATGTGTGCAAACTACATATCATAAAATAAATTTTAAAACATTTTCTGAGATGTCATATAACTGAAGGTCATTGTAGTCTCTATGACACCCCAAATTCCAGAGAAGCTCCAACTTTTTTTCTATTTTTATTTTTTTATTTTTTACATGGGCAGGCACCAGGAATCAAACCCGAGTCCTCTGGCATGGCAGGCAAGCGTTCTTGCCACTGAGCCACTATGGCCCACCTGAGAAGTTCCAACTTTTAAAGGGAATAACTTGTGGTCAGGATGCCAGGGAATCATCTATTAGAAGTGAAAGCAATGTAAGATTTAATGTACTATGCTTAGCAGATTTTCTCCCCTGCAAACAAATTTTATTTGAAAGAGAAAGGAAGTGATCAGTGATTGTTATTAGAGTTAACATTTGTATTTATCATCCTCATCCTCATCATTATCTCTTCATTTGTGTTTCTTTTAAAGTACAGTTCTTAATATATAACAGGATCTTAAAAAGTGTCTTCCCTCTCATTCTTCTTCCACAACCACAAAGAAGGTTATGAACTGTGATATTCTGATTTGATTCAGTTCATGAGGTTGAGCATCTGCATTGCTGTGGGAAGTGCAGGGTAACAGGTTCCCATTTAAGGCTGGCTGTGCAAACCTCAAGACCAGGGGTTTTAGCGTTATGCTGCAATTGTTCCAAAGATAGGACAGGATCTACTGAGGTGCTTGATCACAATAATCAGAATAAAATGAAGGGGAATCAAGAGTAGCACCCTAAGTTTAGTGGAAATGATTATGGCAAATATCGCTGATAATAAGGTACACTGACATCATGAAACCCTTGATTTGACACACTTACAAAGATTTAACTATTTTTCATGTTCCTGCCAATGAGGATAAATGCATTCAAAATTCTTCAAATGTGAAGTTTGTGAAAGATGAGAAAAATAACCTTGTGACAGATTTAGAGTAAAGTTTAGTGGAATGACAGAGTACCAATTTCCAGACCCATTTGGAGATATTTCTGAGACAAGAGTTTTGGAATAGAGAGAGAATCTTCACTTAAACAAACATCTCAAGTAGACAGGTTATAGATCCAGTGTATTAAATGTAGATATTAAATTCAATATAGCATGATTATCATTGTTGAATGTTTTTGTATTTTCAAAATATACTTAGAGATTAACTTATGAATCTGATGCAGTTTATCTCACAGGCATTGGTGATCTTCAGGCAAAATAGTATGGTAAAAAGAACAAATTCTTGAAATTAAAAATATGTAAGGTAAAATCCTGTTTTTGATATTTATTAGTTATTTAAACACGTCAAGCTTCAGCTCTGAAATCTGTAAAAGTGGGAATAGTGGTGCTTAAATTACAGAATAATTTGCATGGTTAAAGGGATGCTGGATGAATAACAAATGCACAGAATAAAGCAGATATTTTACAAGTGTGATTCTCCAACCAGGCAAACTGACAGACTTTCATACATCCACAGCAGTTTGTTTCAATATGTTGATATTCTTTTTTAAAGTTTTTATTTTAAGCTCATTTTAGACCTGGAGAAAAGTTGAAGATTTAGTAGTGTTTCATTAGATCCCTCATCTGCCCTCCTTACTTTCAAACTGATAACCATAGTACAATCATAAATTGCAGAGAAGTAACATTAGTATAATATCATAAACTAGAGAACCAACTTTTTTGTGTTTTATCAATCATTCAACTTTTTCTCTTTCTGGATCATTTCCAGGATCCCACTTTGCATTTAGTTTTGTAATTTCTACTTTGTCAATTTTATTCTTCAAGCATTACTCAGTTTTTTCTCATCTTTCACAAACTTCACATTTGAAGAATTTTGAATGCATTTATCCTCATTGGCAGGAACATGAAAAATAGTTAAATCTTTGTAAGTGTGTCAAATCAAGGGTTTCATGATATCAGTGTACCTTATTATCAGCGATATTTGCCATAATCATTTGGTTAAGTTGTTGTATGCCAGGTTTCTCTACTGTAAGTTATGATCTCTTACTTTGTAGTTACTAGGTATCTTGAGGAAGGGGAACACCTTGGGACTTTGCAAATCCTGTAACAATGGAAACTTCCACTCTCTGATTTTTGCATCCATCATTATACCACACATTACTGCAGAGTTTGCTTAACAGTGATTCTCTCTTTTCCTATTTCTATTTTTGGAATTGTACTGTAAGGAAAAGCTGTCCCCCCATGTATTAATTTATTTGATTATTAATCTATGTTACTCTGAACTCATGGATATTTATTTATTTCTATGGATTAAAATCCAGCACTTGAACTGAGTCTTTTATTAGATACTTTGATTAGGCTTTCCGCAATAAAATGATGGAAGAAGTGGTTAGAAATAGAATGATTTTTCTACCAAAACAGTCTTTTCCAAAATGGCATCCAATTATTGTAGAAATAAAATTAAAAAGAAAAACAACAGAGAAATCACACAACTACTTAAAGCAATAGCTTTGAAAGACTAGAAATATCCAATTGAGATAGTCCTGGGTTTGATTCCCAATTGCACAACTCTTCTATCAGTGTGACAATGAACAATTCTTGATGGCTCAAATACTCAAAATCTTCCTTTTAAATACAAAGATAAATGCATCTTTACAAAATTATTATTAGAACAAATGCATAAAAAGCCATTATAACTGGTATATAATGGGTGCAAAATAAATGGTATCTATTATTTTTGCATGTGATGATGAATTTTCTTAACTTTTTGACAATGAAAGAAAGCATTTAACTTTTTCCCATATTTTCCTAGCAGTAAGGGTGAAATAATATTTGCCTTACCTAACCAACTTGGAGAATTTCTAAGGGCTCCATAGTCTAGAGAATGTTATAAAAATTCTCTTCAAAGGAAGGAAAAGGTAAGTCTTACCCTTAACATTCTAGGTAGTCCATTTCAGATTTTGGAAGACATGTGTTTGCACAATCAATTTGACCCAGTGCAAGAAAATATTTTCCAGGTGGTTGAGGCCATTGAACACGTGGGCCCATGGACTCAGGTAGATTTGATGGAGATTAATTGTGGTGACCATGGCAAGCCACAAAGAAGATTCAGAGAGAACTTCCTTAGGGTTTTGAGGCAAGACCTATTCCAAACTGTTAGGTGAGAAACACCTCCTGGCTCGATACTTACTTTTGGTGGAGCTTGAGGACTTAATATTTTGTACCCCAGTTGGCTTTATCATATGAAATGTCCATCACGAATCACGTGTTACCTGATTAGGGTAATCAGTTTGCCTACCAAAGATATGGTTTAGGCTGAATGTCTCAGCATGATTAGTAATAATTTCTTCTTTTGTCCCAAAGTGTTTCAGATATGGACATACTATATGTGACCCACCTAACTATGAAGATGAGTTTGATACATCACACCATCATCAGATTTGAGAAGTATATATGGGATTTTACCAACACACATCCTAAAGTCCCAAATGAGAAGCTTTATAAGAAGCTTTCACCTGAAGATTATGGATCTGTCAGCATTTTGGCAGCAGGCAGAATGAATATTTATATCTCACGTGGTTTCCAATACAACGTTGTTCCAAACAAAGAAAGTTTATGTCACATTTAAGGAGTAAAATGGAATGATGTCAATGGAAGTCCTTGGTAGTACTAGAGGAGAGCGAATCAGGCAGAGAGAGAGAGAGAAAGAATTCGCTAAGAGCCTGGTTTTTGAAGATAGATTATTTAGGTTCAAATTCTGAGTCTAATAAGCTGTGTGACCTTGGACAACTTGCTTCACCCCTCTGTGTCTTATTTATCTGCAAAAATCATGTCATTATGATACTATCAGTAGATTTTCTGTGCACATTAAATAAGTTGACATTTATAAAGTTCTTAGAATTGTTCTTGGGATAGAGTTAAAATATGTTTTCTTTTATATATATATATACTATATGGCGAGGGCCACATTTCATTCTTTTTCCATATGAAAGTCCTATTATTGCAGCACCACTGTTGAATTTTTTGTCTGTTTGTTTTTTGGGGGGAAGTGCATGGGAACATATTAGTTTTTTTTTAATCATTATTATATGTTAATCTTCTGAATTGTTTACTGTAGACCTAGATTTAATGCCAACTAAAGACAATCTAACAGTCTCCACTATTTTGGGTGATACTGTCTTCTACACTACTTAATAGGCTCTGGTTTGGCAGCCTATATATAGCCCAGATATATGGGACCAAGAAAAAGGAAATGGAATTGAGGGTCAAGGGACTGATATTTCTCTACTGCATCTATTGACCTACTCTAAAAACATTTTTTCCCCTAGTCCCTATGCAACTGTGCTCTGTTTAGGTACATGCTTTATTAACCCTAGGGAGGGATGCTTTCACCACTAACCTCAATAAATTACAGCATTCAACCCAGCAGCTAAATCTGTCACAATGTTATTTCAGGTTTCTCATGGCATTGAGAGATGCAAGTTAAAAAAAAGAAAGGATCCACATGGAACCGAGGTTTACAGCACATATTGGAAGGAAGTGCTTCTTGAAATTCTTTGACCAGTGTTAAAAATGATAAGCACTATTACGACGTTTACAGTCAGAACACTGGCCTTTTGAAAATGCAGTCTTATTGTATCTAAATCACAAAAGTAAAATTTTGTACTGAGCTGGTACAATGGAAAATGGCAAAGAGACACAGAAGTGGTAGCAAATTTATAATGGGTTTTTTTAATTTTCAAAACTTATTCAACTCTATACTTTATATCTGTGTCTCAGTCTTTCTCTCTCTCTCTAATATATATAATATATAAATAAACATGTAATATATAATAAATGCATAAAGCTTTTATATATGTATATATAAAATATTATGCATATAAATATATGCACAAATAAATATATAGCAAAAATTGAAAGAACTAAAAGCAGAAATAGACAAATTCACAATCCTAGTTGGACATTGTAACATAGCTATCAATGTAATGACTGACTTTAAGCCAGTATTAGCAAAGGAAATCCAGCTATAGGTATAAATTGTGTAGTATAACATGATCTAATGAGTTTTATTTCAGGTGTACAAGGATGGCTTGACATTCAAAAATCAATTAAAATTAACATTCAAATATTGATTCAGTGAACACTGAATGAACATCTGTAGACAGTGCCAAGCCAGTAAAAAGAAAATTCAAATAAGCTAATGACAAATTAAATCAATTAGATTTTTCCATATCATAACCACTGGAAATATTAGGCTGAAAAAAATTACCATTTATTTAGTACATGTTTTTGCAGATTTACATTTCGGGTTGGGCCCAGCTGTGCAGTCCTTTTGTCTGATTCCAGCTCAGATGACCCCCTTGAAGTTCAAGCATAGCGCTCATGCAGATTTTTCTTCTCTTGCATCTGTGGGTAAATAAAATCACAATCCAGCCTCAATTCAAAGTGTGATTTGGGGTGCAAATCTTTGTGATAATTTTTGTGACTTTCCACACAAGCTATTAGAATTAATAAATAAATAACAAGTTCACAGGAACAAATTTATATTTAAAAAATCCATTCTATTTCTACATTTCAGCCATGTATAGATATATAATGGCATTTTAAAATTATTCAACTTCTAAAATGAGTGTCTTCTCAGGAAGACAGAATAGGCATAATTTTCCCTATACCTCCGAACAAGTACAAATAAAAACCCTGGTCATTGTATGTAAAATAAGACTGATAAGAGAGAAGAAGAAAGACCAGTTAGAGATAACAGGACCCAAGGAATGATAGGTGGTGAGATCCCTAGGTTTTCTTTTTTCTTGTATATCCCAGACTTGGAGCTGAAGAATCCAGCTCCTCAGGAAACATATAGGCACAGACACAATAAAGTCCAACAAAACCCTGTTTTCTTCAGTTGGAAAACTAGGAAAGAAGCAGGCTAGCAAGTCAAGAAACTTTTAGGAAAGAGTTGTTTTTCTCAAGCCAAACATCACTGGAAAAAAACAACTGTGGTCACAACTCTACCCATGTCAGCAAAGACCAAGTAGGAAACTAGACATGCATGCTTGCCAGGCAATAATGAAGTATAGAAATACCTCATAAGGGATAGTATCAGAAAAGTCTGAGGAGGGAGCTGGGATTTTCACCCTCACTGGGTAAAAATCCCACCCCTGACCTCCCCCGCCCCCATTCTTGCTGCGTTGTATTGTCAGTGGAAACCATAAGCAGAACCTGGACTTCCACCCCTACTTGAGGGAATGAGGTGCCCATCCCCCTTCTTACTGGCTATGGTGGATGGAAGGCGTATGTACCCTAGAAGAACATGTTATTAAATTGAATCCATTCCCAAGGGCATGAGTCCATTGCAAGCAGGACATTTTGATGAGATTACTTAAATTAAGGTGTGGCCCAACTCAATCAGTATGGATTTTAATCCTATTACTGCAGTCCTTTGCAAGAGAATGAAATTCAGAGAGAGAAAGCAATGGAAGCAAGAAGCTGAAAAAAGCAAAACCTAGAAGAGAAGAGAGAGACCAGCAGGTGCTGCCATGTGCCTTGCCACATGACAGAGGAACCAAGGTGATGAAGAAAGCATCACCTTAATGATGCCTTGATTTGGACAATTTCTTGGCCTCAAAAAATTACCATTGTTTAACCTGACCCATTTAAAAATATTTGCTTTAGGCAGCCTAAGAAACTGAAACACTGGGACAATGTAGCAGGACGTTTAGTAGAAAATCAGAATGCTCACCATCACTCAGAAGTAACAAAAGTGTCTCTCCTATGGTGTCAGTGGAAGCCTAATGAGGAGCAGTAACTAAGAACTCCTTTCATTTGCCCAAGAGGATTTCCTACTGGTGAGCTGAAACTCCCACCTCCATCCAACAGTAGTAAGAAGAACACTCTTCACCCTTGTTGCCAGAGTGTCAATGGAAGACAAAAGGGGAAACTCAACTTCTGCAACAAACTGGCAAGTGATGAGGGATAGCGTTCATTTGTCCTGCCAGATTTATGTGAGAGGGACTCTTATAAAGTAGCAAGTTTAAATAAGATCCAGAATCCCATACAAAATATCCAGGTCTCAATCTACAACCATTAAGCATACCAAAACTTGGGGAGATCGTTAACTGATTGAGAAAGACAAGTGGCAGGTGTCAACAAGCCAACACTAAGATGACAGAGATGTTAGAATTATCTGATATATATGTATATCAGATATACATATATTTTTGTTCTTTTTAATTTGTTTTGTATGCTGGATGGTGGGGTAACATTTCATTCTCTTTATATGTGAGTATCTTCTTTTTGCAGCATCATTTGTTGAATTTTTCTTTATTTGGTATTTTGTTTGTTTGCTTGTTTCTTTGTTTGGGAAGTGCATGGGCCAGGAATTGAACCTGGGTCTCCCACATGGCAGGTGAGAACTCTACCACTGAGCTACCCTTGCACTCCCCTTATCTGGTAACCTTAATTTAAAATAATATATATCAGAATTTGCGGGTGGTGCCACAGTGGCCCAGTGGCAGAATTTTCACCTGCCATACCAGAGACCCAGGTCTGATTGCTGGAGCCTGCACACGCCAAAAAAAATTACAAAACACATTAAAGTAGTACCGAGATAGATATTCACAGCACCAAAAGCATACATTCGAGAAGAGGAAGAGTCTTAAATCAATAATCTGAGCTCCCACCACAAGAATGTGGGAAAAGCAGAGGAAAATAAACTCAAGCAAGCAGAAGGAAGGACAAAATAAAAATAAGACAGTATTGAAATAAAAACCAGAATGAACAAGGGAGAATATCAACATATCAAAGAGCTGTTTTTCTGAAAAGATAAATGAGATTGACAGACCTGTAAGGAGCCTGACAAAAGGAAAGGTGGAGGGAGGGAAGTAGGAGGAGCATGTAACTAAGGAGGGGATGAAAGAAGGGATATCACTAAAGATCTTGCAGGCATCAAAAGGATAATAAGGTTAAAAAAAAATCTGCAAACATAAATTAGAGACTTAGATACTTAGAAGAATGGATCAATTCCTCCAAAAGCATAAACCTTCATGTATCACACAATATGAAATAGCTAATTTGAATAGCAGCATAATTTTTAAGAAAATTGCATTTGTAGTTAAGAAACACCCCTGAAAGAGAAATTTCTAGCTCAAAAAGTTTCACCAGATAACTCTTCCAAAGATGTAAAGGAGGATTAACACCAACTACAAAAAATCTCATTCAGAAAATAGAAAAAAAGGTAAGACTCACAATTTATTTTATGATACCAGCCTCACCACGATTTCAAAAAGACGAAACTGTACACAAAAATAAAACTATCTGTATTTTAATGAATATAGATTCAAATAGCCTTAAAAATATATTATCAAATAGATTTCAGCTGTATATATAAATAATCATAGACTATGAACAAGGGAGGTTTTTCCAGGGATGCACTGCTCATTCGGTATTGGAAACTCAATTAATGTAGTTTTTCTCCCGTATTAATATGCTACAGAAGAAAATTCACATGATTGTAGGAGTTGATGCTGCAAAAGCATCTAACACCACTCAACCCTCATTCGTGATAAAAACTGTATTTGTTAGGGTTCTTTAGAGAAACAGAATTAACAGGAAATATCCATAAACATAAAATTTGTAAAAGTGTCTCATGTAACCTTGGGAACGTAGAGTCCAAAATCCATAGGGCAGTCTGTGAAGCTGATGACTCCAATGGAGGATCTGGACAAACTCCACAGGAGAGGCTCACTGACCAAAACAGGAAGAGAGCCTGTCTTTTCTGAATCTTCCTTAAAAGCCTTCCAATGATTAGATTAAGTGTCACTCATTGCAGAAGACATTCCTCTTGGCTGATTACAAATGGAATCAGCTGTGGATGCAGCTGACGTGACCATAATTTAATTCTATGAAATGCACTCATAGTAACAGATCGGCCAGCACTTGCCCAACAAGAAAAACCACCTGGCCAAGTTGACACATGAACCTGACCATGACAGTCCAACCCACTTGGCAGCTATACACATCACCTTAAACTATACTTCATCTCTAAATAGAAAACAATAAAAGATGCATTTGTTTTTCCTCACCTAACAATACTCAAACTGTCCCACATGCAACTAGAAACACATCAAATCTCCTCAGAATAAGGTGCAAGTCCTTGGTTAATATTCATTCTTAAACTTGATACCTTATAACTTAAATAGTATAACATGAACAAAACAGTATTACAATACTCGTTTCTGTAACTGATCATGTGCTCAATAGTTCACATTGATCAATGCCTTCTTCTATTACACGTTCCACGTTCCCTTTATGCTCAGCAAGCATTTCAGCTGGTTTTGGTTCTTTGCCTGGTTGGGTGACCCAAACCTTTATTCCTGAAGTTTCAGAGCCATTGGTAGTCCTGCCTGGATTGGGTTGTTGTACTTTTCCATTGATTTTAATCACAGGGCATGGTAGTACTGAAAGACACCCTAAGGGATCTCCTATATTCCAGGAAAACTCTTTACCTCCATTGTGTAGTTGCAGTCCTATTTCCCCCGATAGGGTCAATCACCCCAGCTAGTAATGTAATCCCCTTCTTGGCTTGTTGATCTGGGGGCATGAGTAGTCCAAAGTGACCAGGTGGCAGTCTTAGATTCCGGGTGGAAGTACTCCCCCTTTTGGAACTAAAACCTGCAGACCAACAGAGCTCAAGCTCACAAGGACAGAAAGCAAAAAAAAAAAGAAAGGAAAGTGTTGGGGACAATTAAAGTAACATGTATAAATTCCACCCTCAGCAATGCCGGAAACATGTAACATGGCTGCCAGGGCTGAAACAAAAAACAGCCTAAGCTATAATTAGCTTTCTTCACGGAAGTAGTAATAGTTTACACCAAAAAAAACTAACTGTACATCTGCCCTCCACCCTAACAACAGCAGTCACCAACCCCAAATCATCCCTTTGTCCTTATTCACCCAATTAGAGATCGCCACCTATCCCTACTGCTACCCTCTCTCCTAGAGTATATATATACCCAGCCTTTTCGATAAACTTTTGCAGCTTGATCAGAATATTTGTCTTGCTGCCATTCTTCGTGTAGAGCCTCAGTTGATCGTCCCGCGGGTCAGGACAGGAAAGGACAGGATCACTAGGGGTAATAGTGAGTGGTGTCACTCCCATTTCCACCCCTTGGTAACTGGACCCGTGGATCCTGGTTATTGGAGAAACAGCACTATAAAGTGGATGCTGATTCAGAGCATATGCAGCTTCCTGGAGAACATTCCTCTAGCCCTTCAAGGTATTGCCACCTAGTTGGCCCTTTAATTGAGTTTTCAAAAGGCCATTCCACCATTCTATCAATCCAGCTGCCCCTGGATGATGGGGAACATGGTAAGACCAGATAATTCCATGAGCATGTGCCCATTCTTGCACTTCATTTGCTGTGAAGTGTGTTCCTTGATCAGAAGCAATGCTGTGTGGAATACCATGACGATGGAAAAGTCATTCTGTAAGTCCAATGATGGTTGTTTTGGCAGAAGCATTGCATTCAGGAAAAGTAAACCCATATTCAGAGTTTGTGTCTATTCCTGTTAGAACAAATTGCTGCCCTTCCATGAAGGGAGTGGTCCTATGTAATCAACCTGCCACAATGTAGCCGGCTGGTCACCTAAGGGAATGGTGCCATATCGAGGGCTGAGTGTGGGTCTCTGCTGCTGGTTGTAGCCAGGTCAGCCTTGGTGAGTGGAAGTCCATGTTGCTGAGTTCATGCATAACCTCCATCCCTACCACTATGACTACTTTGTTCATGAGCACATTGGGCAATGACAGGAGTTGCTGGGGTAAGAAGATGACTGGTATCCACAGAATGGGTCATTTTATCCACTTGGTCTTTCTAAGTCCCTGACCATCCAGCCAACCATTAGCAACAGCCCATTACTCAATATACAAAGGCATCTCTGGCCAGTTTTCCTTCCAAGCAAAATGAACAACCAGGTGCACTGCTCAAAGTTCTTCCCACTGAGATGATTTCCCCACATCACTGTCTTCCAGAACACCCCAGAAAGGGGTTGTAGTGCTGCAGCTGTCCACTTTTGGGTGGTACCTGCATATTGTGCAGAATCATCTGTAAACCAGGCCCAAGTTTTCTCTTCCTCAATCAATTCACTGCAAAGAACTCCCCAAGATGCCATAGGTCTGGTCTGTGGAAGAGAAGGTAATGTGGCAGGAGTGGAGACCATGGGCATTTGGGCCACTTCCTCATGTAACTTACTTGTGCCTTCAGGACCTGCTCAGGCCCTATCTCATATATAACATTTCCACTTTATGCTAGAGTGCTGCATGGGCCCAACTTTATGACTTGGTGTGTCAGACAACATCCAGCTCATGATAGGCAACTCAGGTCTCATGGTAACTTGGTGGCCGATGGTTAAGTATTCAATTTCTACTAAGGCCCAGTAGCAGGCCAAAAGCTGTTTCTCAAAAGGAGAGTAGTTTGTAAGGCTTTGCTCCAAAATCCTAAGTGTCTGCTTTGTGATTCCCCTATAGGGGCCTGCCAAAGGCTCCAGACAGCATCTCTATTTGCCACTGACACTTCCAGCACCATTGGATCTGTTGGATCATATGGCCCAAGTGGCAAAGAAGCTTGTACAGCAGCCTAGACTTGTTACAGAGCCTCCTCTTGTTCAGGTCTCCACTCAAAATTAGCAGCTTTTCTAGTCACTCAAAAAATGGGCTGGAGTAGCACACCCAAATGAGGAATACGTTGTCGCCAAAATCCGGAGAGACCAACTAGGCATTGTGCCTCTTTTTGGGTTGTAGGAGGGGCCAGATGCAGCACCTTATCCTTCACCTTAGAAGGGATCTCTTGACATGCCCCACATCACTGGACACCTAGACATTTCACTGAGGTGGAAGGCCCCTGTAGTTTTGTTGGATTTATTTTCCAGCCTCTGACATGCAAATGCCTTCCAAGTAAGTCTAGAGTAGTTGCTACTTCTTGCTCACTAGGTCCAGTCAACATGATATCATCAATATAATGGACCAGTGTGATGTCTTTTGAGATGGAGAAATGATCAAGATCCCTGCCAACAAGGTTATGACATAGGGTAGGAGAATTTACACACCCCTGAGGTAGGACAGTGAAAGTATATTGCTGACTTTGCCAGCTGAAAGCAAGCTGTTTCTGGTGGTCCTTACTAACAGCTATTGAGAAAAAGCATTTGCCAAATCAATAGCTACAGAGCAGGTATAAGGAGATATGCTGATTTGCTCAAGCAATGATACCACATCCAAAACAGTAGCTACAATTGGAGTTACCACCTGGTTGAGCTCATGATAATCTGCTGTCATCTTCCAAGACCCATCTGTTTTCTGCACAGGCAAAATGGGAGAGTTGAGTGGGGATGTGGTGGGAATCACCACCCCCTGCAACCTTCAAGTCCTTAAGAGTGACAGTGATCTCTGCAATCCCCCCAGGAATCCAGTATTGCTTCTGATTTGCTGTTTTGCTAAGTAAAGGCAGTTCTAGTGGCTTCCACTTGGCTTTTCTCATCATAATAGCCCTCACTCCACAAGTTACAGAGCCAATGTGGGGATATTGCTAGTTGTTCATTATGTCTATTCCAATTATGAATCTAGAACTGGGGAAACTACTGCAGAATGGGTCCAGGGGCTTGCTGGACCCATGGTGAGATGGATCTGAACTAAAATTCCATTGATCACCTGACATCCATAAGCTCCAACACTGACTCGTGGACCAGAGTGATGTTATGGGTCCCCTGGAATTAATGTCACTTCTGAACAAGTATCTAATAATTCCCCAAAATATCTGATCATTTCCTTTCCCCCAATTTACAGTTATACTGGTAAAAAGGCCATCAATCTCCTTGGGAAAGGCTTTGAGGAATATTAGCAGTATAAATTATGGCAGTGTAACAGGGTCCTCCCCCAAAGGGAACTGGCTTCCCATTCAAAGGGCTCTGGATCTATAAAATGTCTCAAGTCTGGAAATTGACTAAGTGACCATCACTTTTTGTTTTTGTAATTCAAGTTTGACCTCTGTTTCCTTGACCTAGAACTCTTTCACTTATACAGCTCAAACAAGAATTTGGTAGACTGTCCATCTCTTGTACTTCTAGGTATCCAATGATTTACTAGCCAATGCTACAAGTCCCTATGAGTCAGATTATTTTGACTCTTGCTTTAAGTCTGCTGTCTATTATGATAGCCAAGTCCACCTTGTTTTTGGCAATTAAGTGTTGCCACCTGGCTTTTGCTAACTTGGGATCCCATCATCCCCATTGTGTTTAAGGATTCCAGCTCAGTTACAGCTGTTTCCACAGTAATATCTGACCTACAGAGAAGTGCAAGTACAGAGCTTTTCAAGGATGATGGCAATAGTCTCACAAATTTATTTCTCACAGTTCTGATAAAAGGCACATCCTCCAGACATTTCTGGGGGGTAAGAGCAGGCTTTGCATGATAAACCCACTTGAACATTCCAACCTCTCTAAGCCTCTGGATCCTCTCATTTATATTCTATCAGGGCAGTTCTGGCATTTCAACCTCAGGTAATGTTGGCCACCTTTGGATCCATGTTTCAGCCAAGCATCAAAACAAACTGTTAATACCTTTTGTAACCCCTCAAACTATAACATTGAATGCAGAATCTCTGCTTAGTGGGCCCATATCAAAAAATTCAGCCTGATCGAGCTTTATATTCTTCCCACTTTTGTCCCACACCCTTAAAATCCATTGCCACACATATTCCCCTGATTTCTGTCTGTATAAATTGGAAAACTCACACAGTTCTTTTGGAGTATAACATACCTCCTCATTGGTGACATTTTGTACCTCACCTTTCAGGTTCTGTTGGGACTTAAGTCTAGTTATAGGTCTGGAAGAAATGAGGGGTGGTGGGGCTGGGTCATGAAACGAATTAGAAGTATCTTCCAAGCCTTTTGCTTCAGGGCATTCATTTGGTCATTTCATCTGGTGCAAAAAGATTAATCATTCTAGGACTAATTCCTTTAAGTGGAGGTTGGGTGGTCAACACCTCAGGGCAGGCTGGAGGTGGGGCAGTTATGTCCTCAGGGCAGACTGCTACAGGGTTATCTAGAGAAGACTCGGTATGACCTAGGTTTTCAACCTCTCTACCAACAACGCAAATCCATACATTGCCATCCTGTTTTTCAGGGTTCCATTCCTTTCCACTTAATACCTTTACTTTAACGGCAGACACCATGCAAGATTGAGATTTGTTTATGTTGTAAAATTGCTACTCTAACAATAAGATTCTGTGTCTGATTTTTGGAGATCTCAATTCTACAGTTACAGGAAGTAAGATCTTCCTTCAGCTTACAGAGCATAAACTTCTCATTTGAAGCCTTAAGCCCATCCCTTTCACTCGTTAATGTATAAAGTGTATCTAGCAACAACCAGCCAACATCTCTATATCTCCTATTTCCACAAAACCCCGTAAAGGTGTTAAAAATATTATCTCCTAGAGCCTGGCTTCATACAAGCGAAGCATTAGAAGAATCAAATGGTGATATTTTGACTATCTCTTTTGCCAACTCACTCCATGAATTGGCAGTATCATTCTGATTATGGGAATCAGAGTCCTTAGTGCCTTTGAATCCAGGCAGAGTAGAAAATCAATTGTAAAAACCCTTAAGATTCTGTTTCTTAAGAACCATTCCTGGTACCAAGCTATATTAAGTAGGACTCTCTATGAACTCCACAGGAGTAGATCTGGACGAACTCCATAGGAGAGGCTTGCTGGTTGAAGAAGGAAGAGAGCCTGTCTCTTCTGAATCCTCCTTAAAAGCATCACTCATTGCAGAAGACACATCCCCTTGGCTGATTAAAATAGAATCAGCTGTGGATGCAGCTGATGTGATCATGATTTAATTCTATGAAATGTCCTCATAGTTACAGAAAGGCCAGCACTTGCCCAGCCAGACAAACTACCTGGCCAAGTTGACACATGAGCCTGACCATGACAAAAACTCTAAGAAAAAAAAATAATAGAGGAGAGATTCCTCAAGTTGATAAAAGCATCTAAAGAACAGCCTTCTACTAATTTTAGACTTTATTGTAAAAGACTGAGTAAGACTAGAAAAAGCATGGATGATCATTCTTAAAACTCTTATCCAAGATGGGGCTAAAAGTTACTTGCAGCAAAATAAAGCAAGAAAAGGAAATGTTACTGATTAAACACAGGGTTCTCTGGCTGATGGGCATTAGAGCCAATCTATGACCCCAGGGGTTTAAAAGGAGAAAGAGTTTATTGCTTCATATACAAAGCAAAGAAAACACATGATGTATGGGCCTAAAATATGTCTCCCTGACCAGAGTAACTTTGATGGTTTACAGCATCTAAACATAGGTAGGCTTATGATAATAAATATAATGTCTCAGGATGATGAGGTTAGAGATTATCTAATTATTTGAGCAGGCACAGATTGATTACATGCTTGGTCACACAATAGGTGTAAGAAAATGGTGGCCTTAATTAATGACAGGTATGATTTTTTTGTATCATAATGAGGTGTAATTCACTTGAAGTTTAAAGTTTAAGCTACTATGCATGTCAGGTGGGACAATTTGGGTTAGTTTCAATTGTGACTAGTAAGATAATTTAGTAATTAAGGAGGGTTATTTCTAGGCTGAATAAAGTTCCTTCATTAATAAACATTAAGGAGTTGTCTTTGTGATCATCATCAAAGATCAAGGCATCTGGGCTACAGTTCAGTGAGTTTCAGTAATTTCAGGTATTTCCTTTCGACTATTTTGCAATATATTAGAAAGGAAGAAAAAAATCTGTATAATAACTCAGTCATCATAATTATTTGTTAACTCTTAATTTCTTAGTTACAGAAATGGCAGTGATACAGATCAGAAAGGAAGAAATAAAAGCAGTTCCTGTTGATGATAAAACTGTCTGCATACAGACTCCCACAGGGTTTACAAGAAAAACTTTCAGAACTAATAGAGTTCAACAAGGTTGGAGGATGCAAAATAAACATAAAACATAATTTGTATTTCAGTATAGTAGCAATGAACACCTAAGGGAAACAGCATTTAAAAAATGCGAGAACATTTACAATTAACCAAAAAATGAAATAGGTATAAATCTAGCAAAATCCTAACAGGTTTTGTAGCTGAAAACTGCAAAGCATTCTCAAATCAAATAACAAATGAGTATATGTAGAGACCTACCATGTTTATGGGTCTTAAGACTCAAGATCGTGGTTATCTCACTTTTCCCAAAACTGGGAAAATATCTGGGTTTAGTGAAATTTGTATCAAAATTCAATAAAAAATTGTGTAGCTATGTACAAAATAATTCTAAAGTTAAGTGAAAGGCAAAGTAACTAGAATAGCTAAAACAATTTTGTAACAGTTGTATTAAGAGTGAAGAACCAATCTGCACATTTATTAAGACTCATTACCTGGTCACAACAATTAAGACAGTGTAATATTGGAGGAAGGACAGAAAACTAAATCAACAGAACAAAATAGACCCACATAAATATTTGCAACTGATATTTGACAAAGGTGAAAAGGCAATTCAATAGTGAAGGGATACCTGTCTAAATAAATGTTCCTGGAGCAATTAGACATTTACAAGTTCAAACAAACAAACAAAAACAATCTTGACTGAAGTTTCACACTTTGTCTAAGTTAACTCATAATCGATCATGACTTAAATGTCAAATGTAAAGCTATACAACTTTTAGGAAAAACATAGGAAAGAAATCTATGCATAAAGCCAAATTCTTAGATGACACCAATAACATGATCCATAAAAAAAAAAATGTATACCTCATCAAAATTTAAAACTTTTGCTTTATGGAAGAACTTATTAAGAGAATAAGAAGACAAGTTATACTCTGGGAGAAAATATTTGCAAGCCACACACATTTGACAGAGGTCTAGTACTTACAGTTTATAATTAAAGAGACACACAATATCAACTTGTGTTTTAGAATGTGCAACGACAGATCTCAAAATGTAAGGTTTCAAATGGTTACAACATCTGTTACAGTCACCACTAAAGGTGAACATGTTTACACACTGTAACCCAGAAATTTCAGTCCTAGGTATATTTCCAAAAGAACTGTATCTATATGCTCACTAAAGACATATATAAAAATGTTTATATTACCTTTATGTAATGGGCCAAACTTACTACTATCCAAATTCCTATCAACAATAAGGCAAATAAACATATTGTGGTATATTCACACCACAGGCTAAATACAACTTTGAGACTGTAGAATCTAAGTTGGGTGAAATTATTTGGATGCTTTGCTAAAACATAATAATGAGAACCTAAAGAATACAGAACAAAAAGGAACACATACTATATGTTTATATTTCAAAAGTGCAACTGATCCAATTACCTTATGCTGTTATTGGTGTGAATAGTGATTTCCCATGGAGGGTAATAAGTGGAAGGGAGTATGAGATAGGTCTTTTGTGATGCTGGAAGTTATACTTCTTCAGCTAGATGCTACTAAAATAGACATGTTCACTTGGAAAAAATTCACTATATATGCAATTTTCAGTGTGTATGATATAGTTCAAAAAGTATTAAAATATTTCAACTTTATTTCACAGAGTTTATGTGAACATTCTATAAAACATAATATATAAATGAAAGTTAAAAATATAATACATTTTGACATTTATTCATATGAAGAGTGGTATTATTGTTATTTACTTTTTGGTAACAATGTAGTTTTTTTGTACTTCTTGTATTAAGAAATGCTTTTGGCTTGAAAATATTATTAATTATATATCAAATAGTATACACTGCTTTATAATAGGAATTAATACAAAACAACAATTTATTCCTTTTATCATAATTTATATAAGTGCTTCATTTATCAAATGAAATCACATTTAAATTATTGAATGATATATTTAATTCTAGAATAATTATATATAATATTTCCTAATATAAAATTTTGTACTAGTTTTATAACTAAATGTTAATATAATAATGTTTAAGAAACATCTTTGATCTACCCCATGCTGAGCTCTGTATTAAAGCTAAAAATATAACAAAAATAATAAAATATTCTCTCAATAAGTCAAGTGATACATTCTATTATTGACATGTGCAAAGCAATAGGTAAGACCAGAAAAATGGATAAATATATATATTTATATAGATATAGCTCTCTCTCTCTATCTATCTAAATTTTTATAAAGAAGAGAAGAGACATACTTCATAGCAGAAATGGTATTAATATCGGATCTTAAAGAATTCATGGAATATTGGCTGTTGAAGAAGTCATAGGAATTCTATTGTGGAAAAAGCTAAGCACTTTTCAAGCACGAAGACCATCACTTGAAAAATCAAAATGAAAAGAAGGAGCTTGGTTTTAGAAAATTGAATAAATAATGGAAGTCTGTTGCACTGTTAAGAGTAGCAGAAATGGAATAAAGAAAGGTGTTCAGAAAAGACATTATAAGGAACCTAACTGGCCCATGTAAATGCAATTGAACGGCCTCAATGTGAGCCTTTGCTTTCTTTAGGATTAAGAGTGGCATGAGCCCATCTGGATTTCAAGTTCATCACTTTAACAATAATAATGATGTTATAATCTTCTAGGAAATAGAGTAGAGGGTCCTGAATTAAGTAAGGCATTAGTTGGAAGCAGCTGAATTTATAAAATCCTAAGATAATAAAATTTAGAGAAGTTTTGACTAATTCTCTTCTGGGTTGAGGGGAAAATCATTCATGGCCTCTAGTTTTTAGATAGATATTTTTTGATGACATTGTTTGTATTTTTAATTGTAGATGAGAAGATAGTACAGAAATGGCTACGTATTCAGGGATGTTTAGAGATGTCTGTGAAACATGTGCCTGGAAGTAGCTAGTAGGCAGGAGCAGCTACATAATTTGTGTGACCCAGTGAAAAATGAAAAGACATGGCCATTGTTCAAAAATTATTTAAAATTTCTAGATGATGATAGAACAGCATCACACCAAGCACATGACCTTTCTGAGTGTGGGAGACTGCCCAGGTTGTACACCCATGAAGCTGGCTCTGCCAGTGGGCAATAGAAAATATGGCTGTGAGTTTCAGGAGAGAGCTCTGGACTAAAAACATAGGTTTTAAATGAAGAGTGTTATATGTGATAGCAGAAGTAAGATGAGAGCTTGTAACTCACACAGAAGAAGAAATCAAAGATGGATTCTCCAAAGACTGCATTCTCAATGTGAGAAGAGCAAAGGAAATTAAATAGCACTTCTCAGAGTACACAAGAATAATCTGAAAATTAAAATAGTTGGAATGTGGAAATCAGGAAAATAGAGAAAGTTAAAGCTGAGGTATAAAATGTCAGAGGTAAATGGGCTAAAATAGCCATTTTGTCACTTTATCAGAAGTAAGTTGTGGCAGGTTATTAGAAGCTATCAGTAAGCTTAGAGGAAATTCAGAAGAGAGTGGAAGAAATGCCAGAAGGGTCAAAAAGTCAATGTAATTTGATATAGGAAAGTAATCTTTTCATGACCTTGAATCTGCAAAGGTGTCAATATGTTTTAAAAATAATGGAGAGACAAAGGTGGCTTTGCCTACTTGTTTCAGATGTTTTTCTGAAGAGTGTTTTTTGATTCAGAAAATATTTATGTTTGTTTGGAAATCCCTACACACTGAGCATTCGTTTGTAGTTCTCAAGACCATTTTGGGTTGTCTTACCAAGACATAACATTTTTCCTTCCTGAGGGGTATAAAGTGAATAGGATTGGCAAGGATTTCCTGCTGGAATTCCATCCCTCCTTTTGCCAAGAGAGGCTGAAGAGGAAAGCACTGCTTCTTTGTCTTTCTCTAGTCTTGGGAGAACTAATCTCATATAGACCTAATGGTAATTCCCTTCCATTTTGAAATGTGAGGGTTGGGAAAGCTAGTTTATGCAACCAGAATTCCATTTGGTTCCTTTTAATACCATTTTTCCTTTTCTTTGGTGGACCTTTTTCTTTTACTTTGCTAATGCTGTTGGCATGCAATACACTTAAATGAATTGACTTTCATAAGGGAATTTATGAAGTTACAAGTTATAATTCTAAGGCCATGAAAATGTCCAAATTAAGGCATCAGCAAGAGGATACCTTCACTCAAAAAAAGCCAATCATGTCAGGGTTTCTCTGTCCCATGGGAAGGTACATTATGATGTCTGCTGGCCCTTTGCTCCTGGATTTCATTGCTTTCAGATGCTCGTTCCAATGTCCTTCTCTCTGAGCTCTGTCTCGCTCCAAACATTTCCAAATGGCTGTTTGTCTTCATCTTCTGTCCTCTATGCCAGCTATTTTAAGGACTACAGTAAACTAAGACCCACTTTGAATGGATGGGAGTCACATCTCCATGGACAAAATCTAATCAGAAGATCTCACCCACAATAAGTCTGTATCAAGATGACTGAATTAGAAGAGCCTGGCTTTTCTGAGGTACCTAACAGTTTCAAAGCACCATAACATCCTATTTTAATACTGAAGGAAAGGAAGGGAATGGTGGCGTCACCAGACATCTGCCAACATTGGAGCCAAGTTCTGCTCCAGACTGGGAGTCTCACAACAAGAAAGTATTCAAGGATGAAAAAGCAAGTAAAGGCAACCAGCAAGGTTTTATTGAAGTGAAAGAACATGCTAAAGGAGTTAGTGTGGGTATGTTCAAGACAGAGATGCCCTTTTTGGTGTGGGTAGGGTCAGTTGGTGTGCCAGTTTGAAAGGATATTAGTACCCTAGAAAAGCCATGTTTTTATCCTAATCCCATTTTGTAAAAGGCAATCATTTATTCTAATCCCAATTCAGTACTGCATGTTGGAAACTTTCATTAGATTATCTCTATGGAGATGTGACTCAGTCAAGACTGGGTGTTAAACTGGATTAGGTGGAGACGTATCTCCACCCATTCTAGGTGTGTCTTGATTAGTTTACTGAAATCCTATACAAGACATATTTTGGAGAAAGCTTGAGAAGCAGGGAACAAGAGAGAAAGTCAGGAGAATCTGAGAGAGCAGAGAATGCTGCAGTACCACGAAGCAGAGAGTGCACCAGTCAGTGGCTTTGGAGATGAAGAAGGAAAACGCCTCCTAGGGAGTTGGAGAAGATGATAGCAGATTATGCCATGCTTACCATGTGCCCTTCCAGCTGAGAGAGAAACCCTTAACCGTGTTTACCATGTGCCTTTCCACTTGAGAGAGAAACCCTGAACTTCATTGGCCTACTTGAATCAAGGTATCATTTTCCTGGATGCCTTAGATTAGTCATTTTTATAGACTCGCTTTAAATGGGACATTTCCATGGCTTAAAAACTGTTAACTTGCAATTTATTAAACTCCCCTTTTTAGAAGTGGTTCCATTTCTGGTATATTGCATTCTGGCAGCTAGCAAACTAGAACAGTTGGTTTTATGGGGGCTTTAGTGCACAGTCATTTTTTTTTTTAAATTTTTGTCCCATGATTGTCAGGTGTTCATATTGTTTCAAAGAGTTGATTATCACGTGCACTTGGGGCTATCTTTTTATTCACTTATTACAATGTTTCAAAGAGTGCTTCCTGTTGATCCAGTAGGAAAGTAGTTTGAAAATTGCAGGGGCAGAGTTATGGTAAGGTCATAACTCAGTTCATTCTAGGGTGCTGGCTGTGAAATTTTTAATCCTTTCACAACCAGGTAGAGGACTAGTAACCATAGCCCAGAGCCACTATTCTATCTTGCCTCAGTACTGCCTGAAAAAGTTACACACCCTTAATCCTAAAAGGAAGTTGAGGGGCAAAGTTCAGACTTCTGGAACTTCTTGCTGTTTTGTGGACAGTAGTCCTGCCTGCCAGACTGTAAAACACTTTCTCTATTTTATTAAGTGTTCAGGTAGGCTATTCCTGATTTGGAATAGCTTGATATTCATGGGTGAACATCAGTTTGGCATGCTTGTAATGGAATACTTGTAATCTGTTGGAGACAAATTTGATAAGAAGGTTAAATATGCAAGGCCCAATAGTAAGATAAGAAGAAAAGGAATTAAAGGTCCCAAGAAAGGGAAAATCCAAGTAGTTAGCTTGGACAGCTGTGAGAAGGGGTTCCAATTGCTTCAGGCATTGTTTTTAATTTGTTGGGACTGTTCCAAGTTCTGATAAATTTTCTTGGATTTGACCTGAATGATTTAAATAACATTCTTCCTGTAGGAAAAGCCAGGTTCCCCCTTGGGCTGCTGTGAGTGCATCTAAAACTCATTTGTTCTGGAGTACTGCTACTGTTAAGGAATCTACTTGACTTAGGAAAAAGCCTAAGTTTGTGCAGCAGACTCTATACGATGTGAAAATTCCTAGGAAAAAATGTGTTGGAATTAGTGGATAGCAGCTATTCTTCTTCCTCTTAATCCCGCAGCAGCAAACATAGTTCTGAGTACAAGAAGGATTAGGAGAGGAAAAGCACAATTTGATAGAAAGAACAAGGTGAAAGAGTGGAGGGGATGGAGATGGTGCCTTGTAGGTAGGATAGTTCTGGGCTAGCATTGGTGAATGAACAGCATCTTTTCCAGTGTGGAGGAATAGTTAAATAGGTGTAATTAACATAAAGGAAGAAGATACCATCTTTAGGATTAAGGGAAATGCTTAAAGTTAAGCATCCTAAAGGACCTTTTCCCCAGGATTCAATGACAACTGGTATGGGTGGAATTTCTGGATCTGTGGGTGGTTTTAGGTTAGGAGGTCCTGATGCAGTTATAGTTAGGGTGAATTATGAGAGTCAATCTCCTGAGATGAGAGAATTACAAGGGGTGTTTATTTTAGTGTTCTTGTAGTACAGGTGTCCTTCAGGAGATCAGCCCATGTCTGTGGGGTAAGTTAGGGTCCTATTTAGTTCGTGACAGGAGTATTCACCAGAGAGGGGTCCAGGGAGGAGGCTGGGACAGTTAGAGGGACAGCTGTACAGAGGAGATTATCATCATAGATATTGACTTAGGAAGGTGGAGTCAGATAAACTGTTGGTTGAGTGAGTGTGGCTTCTAAATAGTAGTTTTCATTGTCAGAGGGCCTACTATGACTTCCACTACTTCTGAGATATTTAGATAGTCCAGTCACCCAGTAGCTCTGAGGCCATCTGATGCATGCTTTAGTGCATATGGGTTTTTGAGGATGAAGCTGTTCTTTGGGGCTAGGGGCAAGCAATGATTATAGCACACACAATGAGGAAGTACACTGAGATGTGTCAGTGACTTCTTCCTTCTCTGAAGATGGAAAAACTAATTTGTTGAGTTAGTAATATCAAAGAGAGGGCCCTGGATGGGAGGAATGGGGGGCCTCTGGTTGACTCGGTGCCAACTCAAGTGCAGGTAAAATGTTGGGGAAGTCTTTTAGAGGGGATTCCCATTTGCATCAAGGGCATGGAATTCTATGAGGTTAGATGCACTTTCTGGAACCTATTGCTATTCCCCAGTAGGTAACATTGGCTGACCAGGCAAGAATGGACCTAGCATGTTTAGAGTATAACCAACAGTGGGATAGGTTGAGGTGGAAGGCAGTATAGCATAAAAGTCCTCTTAAGGGAGGTTCAGATACTATCAGAGGTGTAAGGAGCAATAACGTATGAGAGAGAGAGAGTTCATTATACTTAGCTTTGCTTTCAAAATGAGAATTGTAATCTTTCCAGTGGCTGGAAGTCTTAGGATGGCTTTTGGTCAAGAGGGTCCATGGAATCCTTTCAGGGGAGCTTGACCATGGACTAGAGATTCCACTGACCTTGACTGCTCTAGGAGTGACAAGAATGGACTAAGATCCTTCCCATTTAGGCTCCAGCTGGGAGCTGGGCCTGTTTTCCTGCCAAGTCTTTATTAAGAAAGTTTCCTGGTCTCACTTTGGGTAAGTGTTTGTGTGGGCCTGAGGCCAGAAAAAATTGGGCCCCTTGGTATCATATGAGCTTCTGGGTGACTCCTAAGGAAGTGAAGTATTTGGTTAGATTCTGGATTATTGGATCTAAAACTAAGTTCTGCATTAAAATACTGTCTCCCATACATCATTTCAAAAGGCTTAGCTGGAGGGGCTCCTTTGGTGTTAAGTGCATTCTGATGAGTGCCAAAAGAAGATTGGGTAACCAAGGCATATGGATTTCTTGACATAGCTTTGCTAATGTTTGCTTCAACGTTCCATTGGCTCTTTCCACCTTCTGGAGGATTAAAGTCTCTTGGCACAATGCAGGTGATGACTTATGCCAAGTACTGTCACTACTCCTCAACTTATGTGGCTAACGAAGGCTGAACCATTGCCACTTTGGATGGCAACCGAAATCTAAGGATAATTTATTTAATTACAGTTTAACAATTTAAATGGCATTAGCTGTTTCTGTCTGGGTAGGAAATGCTTCTAACCTTTCTTGGTAAAGGCATCTATAAAACTAGTAGGTATTTAAATACTTGGCAAGATGACATATGGGTGAAGCTAACCTGCCATCTTCTCCTGGGTTTATTACTTGCTGCTGAACTGTGTTAAGGCTGGTGTCTTAGCAAGGCTGTTAGAATTAAGGTTATTAACGACATACAAAGCACAACTCTGAATGATGTTATTAATGGTTTTGGCCAAACTTTTCCCTTCAAGAATTCCTCATACTAAGGTGGTGAGAGCATCTCTACCTGAATGAGTAGTTGTGTGGAAATATTGGAGTATCTTTCACTGAACTTTGCTGGGCAGGGAAATTTTCCTTTCTTTAGGAAATTATCTACTTGTTCCATGCACATGCCCTGATTCTTCTTGGATATAAGTAGAAGTAGCAGGTGGGAGAGAAAGATCAGGAGCTATGCTAGCATGGAGATTGGGTCCTGGGTGGCTGCTTTAGTAGCTCTGTCTGCTCTGTCATTTCCTTTGGACACTAGAGAGTCAGACTTCTGGTTCCTTTAGCAGTAGATCACCACAACCTCCTGGGGGAGCAGTAGAGCTTCTAGCAAGTTGAGAATTTCTTATGTATGTTTGAAAGGGGATTTATCATTAGTGAGCAGCCCTCTTTCCCTCCAAATAGCTGAGTGAGCATGCAACACTAGAAAGGCATACTTAAAGTCAGTATGGAGATTAATGTTTTTCCCAGCTGCTAATGCTAAACTCGGAGTTAGAATTATAAATTTAGCTTTCTGCTCCAATGTTCCAGGGGACAGAGGCTTTGCTTCTATGATTTCCTCCAGGGAGACAATAGCATATTCTGTCTTTCTAATTCCTTCATCCTCCTTTCAAAAAACTGATCCTTTCCATGACCTATCCCAACTCTGGATTATCTAGGGTCTGATATGACAAGTCTGGCCTGCTAGAATAGTTATATGCAAGTTCTCTGTACATGTGTTCTGTACATGAGAGTTGCATTCTTCTAGTCTGGGTTCACAGGCTGCAGAATAGGCAGGTTCAGAGTGGTACAGACTTAAATATAAACCTCTGGCATATCTGAGATCTGGGTCTGATATTTTAAGAGGCTACTGTTTGAAAGCCACTGATGTATTCTTGACTCCAGAATGTTTCAGACTTAGTGGGTGTCATGGTCAGGTTCATGTGTCAACTTGGTCAGGTGGTGGTGCCCGGCTGTCTGGTTGGGCAAGGACTGGCTTGTCTGTTGCTATGAGGACATTTCATGGACTTAAATCATGACCACGTTGGTGATATCCACACCTGATTGCATTAAGTGTCTTCTGCAATAAGCAATACTTAATCTAATCACTGGAAGGCTTTTAAGGAGGACTCAGAAGAGATAATCATTCTTCCCACTTCAGCCAGCCAGCCTCTCTTGAGTGTTCACTGAGGATCCTCATCAGAGCTACCAGCTCATGGCCTCCCCTACAAATCTTGGATTCTACATCCCCATGGTTGTAAAAGGAGAAGTGGACATACAAGACATAGCTTCAAATGATGCTATTAATAGTTTGGGCCAAATATTTCCCTTCAAGAATTCCTCATGCTACCTGGATTGGTAGTTTGGTGGAAGTATTGGAGGACTTTCCATTGAATTTCACTGGGCAGGGAAATTTTCCCTTCTTTATTAAACCATCCACCTATCCCAGTCAACTTCTCCTGAGAGTTTGTTGAGGACCTTCATTGGAGCTGCCAGCTCATTGCCTGCCCTACAGAACTTGGACTCTAAATCCCCACAGTTATATGAGACACTTTTATAAATTTTATATTTACAGATATCTTCTGCTGATTCTGTTTCTCTAGAGAATCCTAGCTAATACAGTTTTGTGTGTACACTACTAGGGCTTGCCCCCATGTCAGCTTGGTGGATTGTTTTATAAGCAAGGCTGTGGATCCTACTGCTTGAAGGCAAAGTGGCCATCCCTGGGCTGTGGCATCTAACAGCTTTGAAACATATGCCATAGTTTGGCGAATGCTTCTAAGCTTTTGTACTAAGACTCCTAATGCTACTACTTTTTTTCTCTGTCACGTACAGGTAAAAGGACTTACTTGAATGTGGCAAGCAGGCTGATAAGCATACCCTTGAAGGCAGTGAAAGCAATAACCTGCTCTCCTTTCCATCGCAAGGGTGTATTATCAAGTTACCCAGTGACTTCATACAGAATTTTTCCAAATTGGGGTATCCAGATTCTGCAATCCCCTGCAATCCCCAGGAAGACTCTTAATTGTTTCTTGGCCTTAGGGAGTGGAACTGAGAGTACAGTCTGGATTCTCTTTGGTCACAAAGAGTACTCTCCTGGAATAAGGACAAACCCAAGGTAAATAATATTTTGCAAAGCAATTTCAGATTTAGAAGCTGAAACTTGGTACCCTGATTTAGCTAAGAAATTAAGGGTCATAATGCTGTCCATGAGGGAGGCTTCCCTTGTGGTACTGCAGTTTAACAAATCATCCACATACTGAAGAAGGCAGCCATATTGTAAATGCAGAATGGCTAATTCCTGTGCTAGTACATTTCCAAAGAGATAAGGGAAGTCCTTAAACCATTGAGGTAGGACTGTGCAGGTGAGCTGGGTTGGGGTAGCATCAACAGCCCCTGACACTCAAAGCCAAGTACAAAGTGGGAGTCTGGGTATAAGAGTATGCAGAAGAAATCATCCTTTAAATACAAGAACTGACTATCACATGGTGGAGCCCAGGATCTTATGAAGGAGGGTGTAAAGTTTGGGCACCACAGTGTAGAGAGAAATGGCAAATTGATTTATGGCCCTAAGAACTTGCACTAACTGGTGGGTCCTATTTGGCTTTTTAATGGGCAGGATGAAGGTATTGCAGGAAGACTGTCAGGGATTGAGAAGCTCTGCCTTAAAGAATTTTAGGATGAGAAGTTGGATACACTCTACGTCCTCCTGTTTTCAGAATACCGTCTTTTACTATGCATTGACAGGTCCCTTTTGTACTAGATTACAATAGGAGAGACGTGGATTGCTCTCCAAGGCAGTTACGTTTTCCAGACTTTGAGGTCCACCTGACTTTTAACTTAGAGAGGAAGGAGTTCAGTGTCCTATTTTTATCTGTTAACACCAAAATTAATGTCACAATACTTTCAATCGGGCTTTCAGTTTCTTATTTTGGTAGACAGCCTATTTTTGGATTTGCGCCTGATGTCTTTAGTAGATTCTTTTCCAGCAGTAGAATGGAACACCCTGGTATGACTACAAATAGATGACTGAGCAGAATACAGCTAATTTGGCAGGGGCAGAGGTGGGGTGAGGCCTTGAGCCTCAATCTTCTTATCTACCATTACTATGGGTTGGGTTTCTAAAGAAGGCTGGGAGTGATTAAAAATGAACATGCAGCTCCCATTTCAATTTAAAAATCAGTGGTCTTATCACCACATCAAGGGTCATCCAGGTCTTGTTAAGGTCAGGGTTCTTCAGAGAGGTCCAGGGAGCCACCAGTCCTGGACCCTTCAGTCCTGATTGGGGATAGTCAGCAACGCTTTTAGAGAGGTGTTGCTCCCCCTTGGGGGTTTAATGCATTCCCAGGCCTAGTGTTCAGCACTCCTGCATCTGAGACAAGGGTCCCTCCATCCTTGGGACCATTCTCATCATCAGTGCCCCAACTCTCCACACCAATTGCAGGTTCTGAGTAGCACCTGCCCTGAGAGGCCCTGAAGTGGCTACTTACCACTTACATTTAGAGCTATGAGCCTCACTTTTTTCCCATCTCTCCTTGCCTTCTCCTCCTCTAGTCTTCTATGCCAATTTATTAAACACAGTAAAGTCAGCATTCATAAGTTCAGTCATGGACATCTGGGGCCCTAAGGATATTTTCTGCAACTTCTATATCTGAGGCTGACTGGCTTATAAAGTAGGTTTTTAACATGATTTGTCCCTCCTCAGTGTCTGGTACTAGATTGGTATACTTTTTCATAGCTTCCAGTAGTCTCCCCTGAAACAGAGCAGGATTTTCTTAGTCTTCCTGTGTTACTATCTGCAGCATATTATAACTCACAGGTTTGACAATATACTTTTTCATACCCTCAATTAAACAATTTATCATATGGTCCCTTGCATCAAGAACTCACTGAACCCTCCGATAATTCCAGTTGGCGTTTGTGCTTGAAACAGCTTCATCCTCTACCCTGTATCACACTGGTTGCTGCCCTTGCAGCTTGTCTGCATGTTTTCTGGCTTCTGCCAGGATCATTCTTTCTTCCTTAGCAGTGTAGCAAGAGGAGAGAATGCCTTGGATATCCCCCCAAGTAAACTCACAAGTCAAGACAAGATTTTTTAATTCCTCCATGAACTTGGAGGGGTCCTAAGAAAATTTCCCTAATTTATTCCTTCCCCTGTGCCATATCTGTCCCAAAGAATGGGACATGAACCCTTATAGTTCTCATATGCTTACTAGCCACATTCTGGAGGGGGTACATTCGTCTTGCTGAATTCTCCTTTTTCTGGAGGGTGGTAGAGAGCTCCACTGTGGATATACCCTGCTGGGCTTGAATAAGGAAGGGATGCAGTGGGCACAGAAGAGTCCTCACTTTCCTTTAGAGAAGGAGGATCTAAGGGGGCTCTGGCCCTGAAGACTCAGTCTAGGTCTGGTTGTGGATTACTCCAGGGACTCTGGAGCAAATCATTCTTTGGAGGACTAGTTAGTAATGGATCATCTGATATTACAGTTTCTTTCTTCTGCCTCCTAATTACAGACAAATTCATCTTTTAATTCTCCCTGAAGATAAGAAAGTTTATAGGCTCCCCTCATGGCTTTGTCCTGATATAGAGCCATGAAAACTTGACATACAGAATTTCAGATAACTTTTCTTTCTTCTTGCAAAAAAGTAAAAGTATCTAATTGGTGAAAGGTGTTAAAATCAAGAATGCAGTTTTGTGGCCACTGTTCTCCACATTCTAACTTATACTGTGGCCAACTAATATTACAGTAAGAAATAAGCTTTTTCATTTTCAACTTAATGTTCAGAAGGTTGTTCTGATTTTTCAAGGGGCATGCTAGGGTGTTGTCAACTGGGATGCTGGAAGCACTGCCAGTACTCTGAAAGAAGAGAGATATAGGGATACTCACTCACTAAGGCCCGATGTCTTGCATATCCATCAGCTGGGGGAATCTCTTGCCACACTTTTTCACCCCCAGGTGTCGCCAGGGAGAAAGACCTGAGACTCAGGAGATGGTTGGTCTGGGGGCACCTTCTAACTCCCAAAGTGTACTCAGAGGGCTGCTGAGCCAGACTTTTGATCCTCATGGTTCTGAACTGCATCTCTGCTCTTCTTCCAACCATTTGGGCAGGATGGTTTTTGGTAAGCCTCATGCATGGCCTGATCTTCAAACCACCACTAAGCGAGGACTTTAAGGGACAGAAATCCTGTTTGGCTAAGCTTAAGGTTTGCCTTTTCTTTTGGGAAGAGAAGTTTGCCATATTTGAGAAAATAGAGGTTCTTGTGATATTTATACAAAGGCCATATACAAAGGAGAAGATGGAAGAGAATATCCTGGAGAATCTCCACTGAAAGAAAGAGAACTGAGTGGGAGTGGGCAGGCCAAGAATGGATATCTCTTGAAAGGCTTTAAAGATGGTCCCCAAGGGCTTTAACAACTACTTCATGATAGGAAGTCTTCCTGTGAAAAATCTTAATGCAATAAAGGGTGACAAACTGCAGAGAAGATGAAGGAACTAATACCTGGGCTTAGCAGTCAGAAGCAAATGGAGGAGAGAAGGACAGAGTGAAAAGAGAATGTACCCAAATTGGGGAAGGATAGGGAGGAATCTAGGTGAGAAATTCATGGTGAGCAGCTCACTCAGATGTGAGGAAGACAAAGGCCAATGAAAGTGACAAGAATAAGAACAATGACAGCCAGGGAAAGGTAGTTAAGGAGAAAGAACCATATAGAGTGCACTTTCCGTGGACCTGTGCCTTACGTAGAAAGGGATGCTCCTGGTTGGTTCACCAAAACGATGTAACTGAAGCTCCACCAAAACCGAAGCCAAGCTCTGCTCCAGGCTTGGAGTTTTGCTGTAAGAAAGAATTTCAAGGACAAGAAAGCAAGTAAAGGCAAACAGCAAGATTTATTAAAGCGAAAGTACATGTTAAAGGAAATAACATTGAAGTGCTCAACACAGAGATGTACCTTGGGGTGGGTAGGGTCACTTGGTTTTACAGGGGCTTTAGTCCACAGTAATTTTTCTTTCAAAAGTGTTGATTACAACCTGCATTTGTGGCTTTCTTGTTATGTAAGTATAACATTGCTTCAAAGAGTTGATTGCCATCTGAGCCTGTGACTTTCTTGTTATGTATTATTACATTGTCTCAAAGAGTTTTCCTGTTGGCTCAATAGGAAACTAGTTTGCAAATGTCACAACCAGAGACACTGATGAGGTCATGTCTCAATTCATTCTGGGGTGCTGGCTGTGAAACTTTTAACTCTTGTAGAACCAGGTAGAGGACTAGAGACCATAGCCCAGATATCCTATTCTATCCTGTCTCCATGGCAATGGAGATTTCCTACCAAATATTGATGATGATAATGATTTTTATTTTGTTTCAGTTGAGAAGAAACATGACAAATTCTGGACAGCAGTAAATGTTGAGATATTTCTCTTGAACACATAGCGGGGATGTTTCTTTTAATAGAAAAAACATTATATCTTTTATATGGAAAATGTAATGATAGTGATGCTAAGTCATTTAAAAATTTTTCACCTACAGTTCACTTTTCAGTGGTAGGAAGAAATGTGCTGAATTAAACTTCTACGCTGGATTGAAAACCTAGAAATTAAGGCTTATTTCAGAATTTCATATGTCTTTTGAGAACTTTCTTATTATCAAGAAGACTGGAAACGCCTTATTATTTTAATTTTAGAGAAGAGTAGATTGAGGATCAGAGTCAAATGCTAAAGGGCATGTGAATAGTTAAAGGTCAAGAGTTGAAATCTCTACCTCTTGGTTAAATATTCCTTCCTCCATAGAACATTACCTCAGGCACTTATTTTAAAAATTCTCTCTCATCATCTTTTTATCTGAAAAAAATGTTCTTTCTTCTCCTAATTTACTGCTTGGAGAAAGCATATGGTGTTAGGGCAAAATGAGAGAGAAAGAGGATTTGATAATTTTCTAACTTACCAGCATCTTAATTTTAAAGAGATGATTAAATGAAAGAATCTAATAATCTTGACACAATGTTCCATTTTACTATCGTCACCTGGACTAGGTGAGAGCAAAGCATTAATCCACTTTTCGAATCTTACTTGTTTTATAACAGAATGTTGGCATTTTTTGAGGAATGTAAGTGGAACATTAATAATTTGCTGAATTCAAGAAAATAATCAGTTGGAATGCAGATAATTAGTAGTTGCAAGCCTTCTTCATTGGCCTAGCAACTCTATCCCTTTTGCACATCAGCCTCACATTGTGCATGACAAAAATGAAAATGTATGCCAGATGCCTAATTCAATAAATCAAGGAAGAGATCTGAAAAGCTTGTCCTTGGTATCTAGAGCAGATAGGCCCAGATTTTCAATATTTTAGATAGAGATGTTGTAGAATTCTTTTACCTCCAATATTTTGCATCTGTTTCTAGGATGTTTGTTGTTTAATGGTGCTTCTGTGTTAAATATATAATTTTATATATATCTAATTACCAGTTTAAAGAGTGAGACTTTAGATACTTTTGCCATTCTTTGTGAGCTATTCTTCTTGTGTGCCTTGCCTACCTGTGTATTTTATATTATCTGTGTATTTTATATTATCTAGCCAACAAATAAAGTCACAGATGGATTTTGTGCATAGGAGGCTACATGGAAGTCTTTGAAAAGTAGAGATTTACATCACCATAACACAAAGACTGTCACACTGAATATCAGATATTGTTGTTATTAGAGTTCTTGGCAAACTGTCTACTTTGCTTGAACAAACATTTTCTACTTTCTTCTCCCTCTCTGTTTCTGACCTGTTCTCTGAAAAATTCTCATCATTTTTAAAGCAGAGTGGTTTGGCCATTTGATTCCTCTCCTATTGTTTGGTTTGTTAAGTGCTGCTGGAATGCAATATTTCAGGAATTGAATGGCTTTTAAAAGGGGAGTTTATTAAGTTACGAGTTTACAGTTCTAAGGACATAAAAAATGTCCAACTAAAGCATACAGACAAAGATACCTTTACTCAAGAAAAGCCAAAGTGGGAAGGCACATGGCTGACCTTTGCTGGTCCTTTGGCTTCTGGTTTCGAACTGCTTCCCTGGGAGTGTTTTCTTTCTGCACCTCCAAGCATCATTTTCTGCTCTGAAGCAACGTCTCTCCAAGTATCCATGTTACTCGGTGCTCTTTCCTTTTCTATGGAAAAGGAAAATCTTAAAGATTCCAGTAAACTCATCAAGACCCACCTTGAATAGAAAGAGTCTTATCTCCATCTAATCAAAGGTCATACCAGCAACTGGGTGTGTCACATCTCCATGGAAACAATCTAATCCAAGTTTTCCACCCGAAACAATAGGTCTTACCCCACAAGATTGGTTCAGGATTAAAACATGGCTTTTCTGGGGTACATAATACCCTCAAACTGGCACAACTATTATATGTATTAGTCTTGTTACTACTAGTCTGATGCACATAGATTATCTTAATTTATTGTGAACTCCATTGGAAAGTACTGTTATAGTTCTTAAGAGTCACTTGTAAATAGTCATAAATTTGAATGCTAATATGTTCAGAATAAAAGTCTATTCTACTTATATCTCTAATTACCAGTTTAAAAATTTTGTGGCATACCAGCATCCCAAAATGAGATATCTGTAACTAGAGAATCATAAAGCTTCTTACAGGTAAAAAATGAATGAATTAAAAAAAAAACAGATGTCTGTCATCTAGTTCATGTTTACCCAATCATATGCCAGATACTGTGCTAAATTTTATCCATGTCTTACGTTATATTTAAACACCCTTTGTTTACTTTAAATAGCAGAGCACACCATTTGTACTTTAGAATTCTCCAACTTCCAACCATAAAACACACTAACATTCTAATGGCTTTATTTCTTCTACAAAAGATTCATCAGAAGCACAGAAAAACTTAGGACAGGCTCTGGCTTGGTTCCATCAGTGTGTTCCCTACATCCGAGACCCTCATTCTGAAAAAACCATGAGTCTCAGATTTTGTCTGTAAGACCTTTTTCTCTCATTTAATGTAGATGTACCATAGCTCTGACCTTCGTTACCTTTCTTTCTTTTCTAAGATCCTACTTTATCTCTCTTCTTTTCTCAACTACTAGAGAAATTTATATCCTACTTTATGCGAATAGAGGTTCCATCTTTAATGTTAAAACTATACCCTTTTGTTTTGGGTATTATATGGAAGCTCTTCTGGTGAAGAGATGCAAAGAGAGGTAGCCAGTCAGCCGAGAATGCATGAAAGGACAGCTTCATTAGAGTCAGTGGCTTGGTGGAAAGGGGTGGAAAGAGGACATTAGACCCAAGGTCCTGGGGCTTATCTAACCTGGCTGTTGGTGGGGAGAGCGGAGGGACTGGAGGAGAAGAATATCCGTACGTGTTCTGGGCGTTGCTTCTCCTCTGATCCAGAGGAATCTGCTTTTAACAATGCATCCAGAAGGACAGAAGGGGCAAGGCCCTTTTGGGGAATCTGAAGGCAGCTCTGATCATCCAGACCATACATACGGAGGTACCTGTACTGCTGGTTCATAAGCAGGGCTTATGACTAGGCCAGGCAAGATGATGAGGCACCAATACAACTTTTTAATATCATTATATATGCATAAAATATTTATGTGCAATTTTCTTGTGAGAAGCTTACCTCTCTGAGTCAATTACGTCTTCATCAAATTCCATGTGAATGTTCATATTTGTGTCATTAGTATCATAATATTTTATTTTTAAAAATTTTGATTTATAGTTATTTTATCTTTTTATCCTGGATAGTCCATTTTCTGGACTATATCTGCTAGTAATTAATCCAGAAAAAGTATGTAAACAGTAATGTTTCCAAGTATTTGTTCTACCAAGAAATATATTAAGGCTTTTGCACTATATGAATCCTATTTTGCCTGGGTTTACAATTTTAGTTTCAACGCATTTTCCTGCAGAACTTTGTAGAAAATGTTCCATTATTTTTAGCGTTAAGTATTTTGACCTAGTTTGAAATTTCATCTCCATATGCATCTTTTAATTTTTAATAAACTTTTTTTTAACTTTTTAAAACTTTTATTAAATCTGCTCAATGAGTATTTTCAGTAGGAAGACATTTTGTTTTTTTGTTTTTGTTTTCACAGTGGAAAATATTATACTATACTTTCTTGGCTCTTATCTTCCCCTCTGTGGTAGAGGCCACTAGCTGGCCCTCAGCTGGATTCATTTCCAATCTTTCTCCCAGTGAGTGTGGATGTATGTATAGGCTCTCTGAGTAGAATGAAAGATTCAAAACATGCACCCTGTTCTGACCTCAGCAAATGCACCCGCCTGCACCCGGTGGTGTGTACTTCTTCCTCGTCTGGGATGATGGGGGCGAGGATGCAGAGGGAGAGCTTGTGTAAAGCAGCGTTGGTCAGCTTGGGCCTCACAATGACCATGCAGAGAACCCTCCCCCTTTGTCAGCCAGAACACCACATGCCCTGCAATGTTTGAGCAAGAAATAAACTTCTGCTGTGTTAAACCCCTGAAACAGTGAGCTATATATTTTCCCATATCCCAGTCTACCCTAAAGATGTACCCTTCTCTCCTTCTGTCAGTGCTAACTAAGAGGTGAATCTCCTTGTGTAATTTTCATATTGCACTTCTATAACTTTTTGTACTACTCCCTGGCAGAAGCCCTTGAGTCAGCCTCCTTGCTTATGACTTTTCAGCTGTGTTTATTCTGCCCTTTTTTTCCTCAAAGTATATTTCATTTCCAAGAGATTCAGTTGCTTTTTTTTTTTCCAAAACATTTTTTGTTTCTGAGATGTAGTTGTCTTACCATTATTAATCTGGAAATATTAATTATACAACAGGAAATCTTCTTTGTTTTGATAACAAGCATTTGCTCATATGTTTGTTTTGCTTTTTGGTGACTTGATGCATCTTTTTTTATTTTTTGATTTATCTTTTTTATTGGCATTGTTCTTTCTTAAATATTTGGTGATTTGTGTTGGACTCCTGTTGGTATTTGAGGCTCCTTGTTAGCTTCTCTGCAGATGCATTTTCCATGTATCATAAATGAGCTTTATGGACTCTATGGAAGGAAGTCTACTTCCAGTAGGCAAACACCATTACCTTATCCTCTGGGTTTGAACATTTTCCATTGCACTAAACTTTCACTCCTTTCCTGGAACACTGCTCCTCCAATCTGTCCCAAGCACCTACACTCAATATTCCGGCCTGTTTGGCACAAATTAAGGACAAGGTATCATCTAGTGACCATCCCAGCCATGAAAACAATGCGGATCAACATAACATGCAAAAATAATTACCCTGCCTGCTCAAGGTATCTCTTTTCGGTGAAATTGAAACACCTGTTGATCAAATCATACCCTTCACAGCAGTCGTCATCTGGCTGTCCTCTATTTTGATTGTCTTTCTGCTATTTATAAAATATTCTCATCTGCTGTTGACATGCAGTCTTGTTTTCCATAGATTTTATGACATTCTCTCTTTTTTTACATTTGCAATTTCTGGAATTTTTGGTGAGGTTTAGACATAATCACCTGATTTTGCTCCATCTGCCTTCTTTATCCAGTTCCCTTTTTGGAATTTTTCAATATTGAAGTCAAGCTGCAGCCATCCCAAACCATCCCTGCTTTTTGTTGTTCAATCAGTAGCAGAATTCACCACTTCTCAGAAACCAGAGGAGCAAACAAAAATCCACCAATAGGTGCACAGAAGGGGCCATCTTACATGGCAGTCATCTCCTCAAAACTAGGGAAGTCAGGAGAAGATAGAGGTGGAGGAAGATGATGTCATCTATACATCATTCAGCCAGCTGCAGCCATGGATACCACTGTGTGGATGGATGGTGTGGGGCCATTTAACTGTGAAAGGTGATAGATGTTTGCAGACTGAGACGTACCTCCTGGAAATGTACTGAGCACTATGTGCATATAGTATTTCAGCTAAAATGATTTCCTGCAATTATAACAAAAGTTTGGCCCTTTGCATGTGATTCTGTGTTAAGCTCTATAGGTACATTAAGCTCCCAGTGCCTCCTGATGAATTAGGTATTTATATCTGATTTACATAGGACTATACCAAGGCACCAAGGGAATAACTTAGCCAAGGTCTTGTGAGTCATTAACAACATATGAAGGCAGTCCCATGTGACTGCAAAATGCTTACTTTTGATCACGATTCTATGTTAGTATATTGTTCTTTGCTATAAAACACTATACTCTCTTCTCATTTGTTCGCTGCTGCCAATGCACTGTTCTGATAAATCTAAGTGTTCTTTCATTTTAATAATAAGAAATTTAGGTTTGGATTCTGTTTTTAACCTGAAAGTCAAGAACCAACTAACACAGTCTAAGAGAAAGTATCCTTTTCAAATAAAACACCATCAAGCTATTATTTACTTGGACATATGCTGCCTGAGATCCTTTCTGACTTGATGATTCAATCCCAGGTCTTAGAATAGCTCATCCTTAAGCCTTAGTTTAGATAGCTGGACCACAGGATTGTTATACCCTCAGTCACATTTTGCTCAAGGTAAGGCAGCCTGGTGTCCCTGTTTCCATCCAACTTTCAATGTTTTGTGGATTGTGAAATACTTAATGTAAGACTGTGACTATTTTGTAGCAGTGTTTTAACACCTGCTATGCTTTATTTTGGGAAATTTGCAGGAAGTCTCACAGCCTCTCTAAAGATCATATAAATGAAGAAATTGTGGTTTGGAATCAGTGAGATAGTATTATTTAAAACAATAAGTACAGGAGCTAACATATAATATGCATTCATATCTGATGGGCAATTGAAACGCTCTCATCATCTTTATTCCAAAGGTGCCCTGTCCTCAACTAAAGCAATCTCTAATCCCCGAAAGATAATTTTTAGTGGTAAAATATCTTGCTGCTTTTCTGTTTTGTAACCTATCAACACTCAGATTAAAGATTTAAATTTGAATGTCTGGAATAAACATACAGCTATTTTTTCATAATCATGGCCATTTCATAATGCTAAGGAATGCAGTATGATACAAATATTTTATGATGCCCGGTATGGAAAGATTTGTGTGTGTGTGTGTGTGTGTGTGTGTGTGTGTGTGTGTGAGAGAGAGAGAGAGAGAGAGAGAGAGAGATGGCTTATTTGTTTGAAAAAGAAGATAAATTTAATGTATATTGTTTTAATATGTTCAGGGACTTTTTTATTCCATTCATTGCTAGCAGGGGGGAGTTAGAAATAATAACTGAATGAATTCCAAATACTTTAAAGTTTTATGATCTTTGAATACCTGTCCTTTCTCTGTTTTGACAGCACGCAGCTCTGCCTCTGCTAGCTTCCCCTTTGTCAGAATTCCATGTTACCTGGAGAATGAGAGAACATAAAAAGATAGACTGCAAGTCCAGATGATAAACTGATAATCACATGATGCATCCCATAATTTCCATATATGCGGGGTGAAGATATTTCTTTAGTCATGTAATTATGGTTTTATGTGGTAATCTTCACATTCATATTTGTGTGGATTGCAATTCCTAAATGCCTGCCATTTGCTCTAAAATTGAAATGTAAAACTAATGGGAGGCTAATGTGGGATTACCACTATTGGTCTGCCAGCTATTTATACATATGTATTGCATGCATAAATAGCATTCTTTAATGTAAGCATTTCTGGCAGGACTTAATATTAATGTAGAGGAGTTCTTAGGGGTAGAATAAGAATATGCCACATTCATACCTTGCTTTGGGGCCTCAGTTTTTTTTCTGTTATCTATTATATGCAATATAATCATCATAAAGTTCTCCATTTCAAATTACTCAACAAATGAGGTAAGAATCTTCCTGGTTCTGTGACACAGATGACAGAAGCTGTAGACAAAGATGGGGAGATGAGGAGGTGGGTACTTAAGCTCAAACCATTCACCCAGTCATTCGTTGTACAGTTATTTATTAAATAGCAGCTGTGTTCTATGTACTTTATTACCTGGTAGAGACACAAAAATCAACAAGCTAGACCCTCCCTGCCTCCAGAGGACCTACATGACTAGACAGAGAAGTGAAATCCAATTAATTTCACTTCATTGGTCCCCAGTTTCTTCCTATGTCTCATGGAAACATATCAATGGATCATTTAAAATAAGACTCAGAGCAGGTGTGAGGGTAGTTTAGTGGTAGAATTCCAGCCTGCCATGATGGAGACCTCTGTTCGATTCCTGGCCCATGCACTTCCCAAAACAAACAAACAAAAGCAACGAACAAAAACCAAACAACAACAGAAAATTCCACAAATGGTGTTGCAATAATGGGATACTCACATGGGAAAAGAAAGAAATGTGATCCCGCCAAAAAGCATAGAAAAAAATTAAATTAAAAAGAAAATAAAAAGGCTAATAGTGGAGTGCAAACTGTAAACCGCATCCTCAACATAATGCTAGCAGACTATTATATATGGTGGCCTCTAGAATGCTCACTTTCTTGGTAACACCCCAAGGTACAAGATGAAGAAATGAGAAATTATTGTTCTTAAAAATAAACTCATTGATTAATAATTATTCCAAACTTCCCCTTAATAATTCATTGTGGTTCTGTTGTCAGAAATACAGTATAGCTTTTCTAAAGATTCTCTCTCACATATACCTCTCTCTGAGGACATGATTCTTTGAAATCCCAAACAAAGGAAATAATATATACATGACTTGATCAAATATTAATAGATCTAGTCTTTTTATATTTGAATCCAATCAGTCATTTGTTTTGTCTATTTGTTTACTTGGAGCATTGGTCTGCTGTCTAATTTACTTTGGTTCCTGGCCCTGTTTTGAATGTTATTGCTGGAGAACAAAGAAGAAAACTATTTTTCAAAACACAAAGAAAATAAGAGAGAGACTACTAAAACTCACGATTGTAGTTTCCTGGACTAGAGTATGCAGCAAAGGAAGAATTGCGCCAAGTCCCTGATATTCATTCATGCCAAAATTGTTGATTGTATATATCAGTTTTTCCAAGTGACAGTGATTACTTTTATTTGTATGTTTTACTAGTTTTTAAGCATGCATTGCATTTGTTACCTCTGTCGAGCCTCACACTATTACCAAAAAAACGGTGTCTCAGCTTGTCAGGCTGCTATTACAAATACCACACGGAGGGTTGGCTTGAACAATAGAATTCATTTACTGTCCCACAATTTTGGAGATTAGAAGTCCAAAATCAAGGGTTGGCAAGCTATTCTTCTTCCCCAAATTTGTGGCATTCTGGTGCTGGTTTTCCACAATTTGGGGATTCCTTAGCATGCATCTCACCTTCCCATGACATGACATTCTCCTTCTTCTGTTTGTTTTTCCGGTTGCTGCTGATTGCTGGTTTCATTCTGTGGTCTTCTTTGGCTCACTGCTTGCAATTTTCTTCTGTTTATAGTGAACTTCGGCAACATGGATTTTGGACCACTCACTCAGGTGGGCCACACCGTAACTAGTAATTCATCTTCAAAGGTTCCTGTTTATAAATGAGTTCATACCCACAAGAACGTGGATGAAAACTAAGACTATACATTTGTTGGGGTACCTAATTCAATCTACCATGGATGGTTAGAGAAAAAAAATTGTTTCCATATGATGGGGGAGGAAACTGAGGACCAACAAAGTGAAATTAGTTAGACTTCAGTTCTCTATCGAGTCATACAGGCCTCTGAAGGCAGAGATGGGTCTACCGTGTTGATTACTGTGACTCTGGCTGGTAAAAAAGTACCAGAATCACAGCTGCTACTTAATAAATATCTGTAAAATGAATGACTGGGTGGAAGGCTTGAGCTTGGGAACCCATCTCCTCATCTCCCAATCTTGGTCTACAGCTTTAGTCTTCTAAAACAGAGCCAGGAAGATTCTTGCACTCAATTTTTTTAGTCCTTCATTTAAATTTTTTATTATCCTGGGATTGTACTGCAGTTTATAACAATGGAGGGTATAAAATACTTGCTAGATGATAATAGTTTATAATCATGGTCTTTTTCTTCTACCTTTAAATGTCGATTTCCCTTATAACCACTGTCATTTTAATTAATATTTCTTAGCATTCATGCTGTGCTTAATAATTTCAAAGAACTTCAGTGTTACACAGAGGGAGGCTCAATCTTCCCACAAATAATGGCAGTATTATTACCAGCATGTTCTATAGACGAAGCTCCTTACTAAGTGAAAGCACATTTTAAGGGTAAGCAATTTGTCCCAGCCTGTGGTTAGAGAAGAGTCATTGTTGCGGTGAACAATGCGCTTTCTACTGGAAGTTGACGGCTGAGTTTTGACAGCTTTCCTTCTTCTGCAGTGTTCCTGGGGCATGACAGCTATTCCCTGTGCCTTCTCCCAAATTTACTCCAGTCTTTGGTTAAAAATCCCCACTTGCTTCTCCTCTTAGCTCAGGAGCACCTCCACTTTACCTGTCATAACAATGTATGCAAATCAGGGACATGGAGCTTTGGAAGAGAAAGATGAATAGTTGCTGAGCTGCTCCTAGGCAGCACTCACACTCCTTTTTCTCACTGCCTCTCCATGTCCTCATTTGTTGGACAGTCTCTCCTCTGGGGCCAGAGCTGGGGCCACATGACCTAGAGTCTAGAGCCAGAGCTCCTTGTCATAAACATCCCATGTGACCTTGGGCATTTTCCTTGGATGTCTGGAGAATTTTACTTGAAGACAATGTTTCACTTGCTCTGTAATTAATTAAATTAGCTCTATACATGTTTATTTAACTTTTACTGTGCTCCGACTTTCATGTAGCTCTAGGATGTCCTAATGAAATAAAAAAGGTGGATATGTCCCTATACTTGACGGTGACCTATTCACTGCTCTTACTTTTAAGTATTTAGAAAAGGCATTAGAAGGTTTAAAAAATATATACTCCTAAAGCATGTGAGAAGAGTTGTTTTCTTACTTATGTGGAAGTCAGAAATCATCTACTTAGAATTTCAAAGGCATGCACACATTTTCCTGCTAAAAATTCCTGCCAATTGGGTCTGAGAGATTCAATGTTTGATATATTTTTTTTTTACTGAAAAGATGATAAAATGTATCAAGAACAATTTGAATAAAGGAGAAAAATTACTTTGCTGCAATTCTATGAAATAGGTTACTTTTTGCAGATAAGCTAGTTTAATTTCTCACTCATATATGTTCTTACATAAGCACGGAGTATACAGCATTTAGGGCCATTTTGTTTCATACTGACTACCGTGCTCTAGATGTTATCCACACTTTTGTAAGACAAATATGTATTTATATTTTGATCCCATCTCATTTAATTCATCAGTTGAGGCAGCATTTAAAAAGTATTTTCAAGTACAATGAGATGATAGTGTAGAGATTAAGGTTGAGGGAAATGTATTCAAATGGGATAAGTTCATTTCCCAGGCTTCTTGAATCTCAATGCCTCAATTTTCTCTTCAATAAAAGGGGAACAATATACCCACCTCATAGTTACTTTAAATATTCAGTAAGTTAGTGGTACAAAATAAGCACTCAGTAAAGTGTCTTTAAGAATTCATCATGATAGAAATGTATAATGGTGCATTATACCATTGTATACCATTATAATGATATACTATTATACCATTATACTGTTTTGCAACAGCAAGGCAAAATTGGAAGTACACTGTACAAAATACTTCAGTCTGGAAGGTTTTATACAATTACTAAACTAACAGCACAAAAAGGTGGTCCTCAAAATGTTTAAAGGTTTTATATATTGACATATCATTATTTACTAAATCATCATGATTTTTTAATATTTAACTATTTTCTATTTCAGCAGCAAAATATGCTGTGTAATTACTCTGTTGCTCTCTTATATATGAACTTTTTTTAAATGGATGCATATCTTTGTAATGAGCTTCCAGGAGTGGAATTAGAAAGTCAGAAGATATTAATATTGCTATATGAAAGAGATTCTGGAAGTGTAGTTTTCAAAATAAGAAGCAGGTTACCATTGTTAATAGAAACCTATTTTATCAAATATTACATTTAGCACAACTGAAAGTTCAAAATTATCATAGAAAGTAGAAGATGCAAATACAGAAATGAAAAAAATAACATGAGTTTTATAATAATAGAAAAGGGATGTCAACCCTTCAATGTTTTTAACCTAAAATGTCTCAGTGGTAATAGTTGATTCTTTAGGCCTGATGAGTTCAACTTATTTCTTTTTTGGGATGTGTGCACAGTCTGGGAATTCAACTCATTTTGACATCTTTTTTTCACATTCACTTATTTCAAGCAAAAGAGTATGTGCATCAAATCTCAGACTCCAGAAGCTACATTGTGATTCATTAAAGCCTCAAAGCAGTTCAAATACACACACACACACACACACACACACACACACATATGCACACATGTGTATTGCTTTTAAGACATTTATATGTGTGCCTATCATTTGTGACAAATGTTTATTGAACAAAAAAAGCATGGATCAGAAAGGAAGCAACATGATCAGAGGTGTATTGATCATAGGACATGTATAAAACACTGTGCTAAACATTGGGGCTGGAGATATGACAGACTCACTTTTTAAAGGGTTTATGGTCTGGAGAGAAGATATACAATGTGGAAGACTGGTAGTCAGCAGTGGGAATGGGTTTTGGCAGTAATAGGAAGCGGTGAAGTGCCCAGCGTTCTCCAGAGCCATCATTCCAGAAGAATTGGTGAGGATGGTTTTTATGGATTAAAAGTGATGTCTTTTAGCAATTTCTTTCCTCTGTCTAGGAAACCAACTCTCCTACAGGCTGAGACAATCTCATTTCTATCTTGCTTTTCTTACCACTTGTCATTCCATTATCATATTATTTAGCATATATCAATAACTTTGCTTGCACTGTGTGTGCCTCATTTGTAAATGACATTGTCAAGTCTATTATTGCCGCTGTTTGCCGAATGTCGGAAAACTGTCAAATCCAGCAGTGAAACTATTTGCAGCAAACAGCAAATGAAACGTGCTCATCAATGATTAAAGGCACTTCCTAAGTGATCCTTCCCAAAGAGATGGATATGTTGTCAGAGCTAGTCATCATCTCTCTTCTGCACCTGGGATCAAGTCAGAGGCAGCTGCTGCCAACAACTAACTAGGGGAACACCTGCCTCTCAAAAGGAAAGGTGGTGTGCAATGCAGTGGCTCCAACTACATCTGCAGCTTGTGCTGCCATCACCATCATCTACCACTGAGATGTCTCCATCACCACTCACAGAAACTCTGTACCCATTGGCTATGGTACCTGAATGTGGTTTGAGGAAGTGGGGAGTTTTATGTATTATACTAGAATAAACATTTTTTTAAAAATCACAGGACTGTATAACACAAACAATTGTCTTTGGACTATTAATAATACAGTGAATAGTAAGCTATTGGCTATAATTATTAGATAATTATAATAGTATTGTTTCATCAATTTCATCAATTGTAGAAAAATTGCCACGCTAATGGAAAACTGTTAATAGGAAAAACTGTGAGAGAAGGGGTTATATTGGAACTCTGGATTTTCAGCATGAGTTTTCTGTAAACCTGATAGCAATCAAAAGCTCAATCAAAGGCAGTGGGTTCTCTGCCCGATGTGCTCAAATGATCAATTCCTGAGATATACCAAGCCTTCGCAGAGAGAAAAGGTTTATTAGCAAACAGTTTTTTTTCTTATAAAACAGTTTATTTTTTTAATAAAAATTTTATTAGCAAACAGAAGATCAGATGGCCTATTGGCCTAAAAACCTGTCTCCAGGAATTGCAGTAATTCTGATGGGAATGAGTACAATGGCTCATGACGCCGAGGTTAGGGGTGATCTAATTATTGAGCATGAGCAGATGGATCACATGCTTTGCCACAGAGCTTATGTTAGAAAATGGCGGTCTGCATATGATGATGAGCTTGGTTTTTAATATTATAATGAGGTATAGCTCACTTGTAGGTTAAAATTTAAGTACTGCACATGTCAGGCGGGCCAATTTTGGTTAGCTCTCACTCCTAGCAAGACAGTTAAGAGGTGGATTAACTGTCTTGCTTGAGGTGGATTAGCTCTGGGCTGACTCAAGTGCCTTCATTAACAAACGTGATGCTTTCTGTGATCATAAGACTCTAAATTTGAAAGACTGGGGACACAAATGAGGGCCAGCCACAACAATTTTACCATAAAAGCTATGTAGTTATACAATCATTATCAAAGGTCAAAGCAGTTGGATTGCAGTTCAGTAATTTCATGTATTTCCCTCTGGCTATTCTAATATAGAGAAGGTAAAAAAAAAATTAATAATGATTCATTAATTATAATCAATAGTTAAATCCTAACTTCTCAATTTCAAACCTACAGCCTCTCTAATAATTAGGAAAAAAAAGGGGGGGGGAAGGAAAGCTCTGTAAGGAGAGTCTTATCATGTAAATACATCTTGTCATATCAAGACGGGGTCACTCTCCATTTTAGACTGTTAACATTTACCGCATATTATTCATTTTGATAATACCCATAAAGAAAACTTCGACAATGTGAAAGCAGTATAACTCAAAGAAACAGCAAAAGCAACAAGCAACACACAAGTACACAACGAGCCTCTAATCAGAAGGACCTCACCCACTAGGATATATACTTTTTTTATTGACAAAGTAGCCAAATTTGTTAAGGAAAATATTGGTTCTGTCCTCAGTGTGCTTTTTGACAGTACAGTGTTCAGGTCCAAGGGGACTTAGCCATAACAGAATTCCATTGTTTCAGTTTACCATTTAGAGAAAATAAGGGCTTCAAAAGAAGTTAGTTGCCCAAGATCACATCAAATTAATAAAATTAATAGAGCAGTTGGTGGTAAACTGATAGCCTCCAAAACAAACTTTCAGTGTAAACTGTGCTAAGGGCAGTGACAACAACAAAAAAGAAAAAGTACAAGATGTCTTTATATATGGTTCCAGGAGACAGATCTAATGACATGTGCTTTTTAAAAAAATCTGTCCTTTCAGGTCTGATTAAACAATAGGAGTAATCAATTTTAAGTTCACAGTTCAGTGGGTTTTGACAAATGTGTATAGTTGTGTAACCACTAACAGAAACCATATATAGAACATTTCATTGCCCTGAATATTCTCTCCTACTCTTAGCAGAAAGTCTTATCTTTTCTACAATCTGACCACTGACAAACATCTATATGTTTCTATCACTGTAGATTTTCTTTGTCTAGAATTTCATATAAATGCACTAGTTTTACCTGTGTCTTCTTTCATTCAGCACAATGCTTTCATAAGTCATCCATACTTGCAGGTCTCAGCAGTTTGTTCTTTTTTTTATTGCTGAGTAGTATTACACTGCATGAGACACACCATTATTTGAATTCATTTACTAATCAGTGGATATTTAGGTTGTTTCCAGTTTGGGGCTATTGTGGGTAAGGATTCGGACAGCTCTAACTTGCATACAATATTGTGGGTATATAAAATGGTCCAGACAATTTCAGAGTTTCTTAGAAAGTTAAACATATACTTGCCAAGTAATCTGGCAAGTCTATGCATAGATGTATACATAATAAAAATGAAAATATTTCTCCATGCAAAGAATGTATGCAAGAAACATCACAGCCATCCTCATAATAGCTTAGTGGAAAATGGAAAGCAAAAGTTTTGGGGCTTATTCAATACAAAAATTTATGTTAGAAAAGAATATAGTAACTGAAGAGATGCTATCTATCGAAAACTCTTTATTTACAGCAGGTTATTCATGGTTTTAAGATGATTGCTCTTTCACAGAGGATCCTTGAACCTGGTATTTTCTATTTTTCCTATTAAAGGTGCAAATGTTTCCAGCCCAGTTATCCTTTTCTATGTTACAGCCAAATGCATCTTTTCAACTTATTTTACACATTTACACTAGGTAACTTCCAGCCTCTGTAAATTTTGCTTATTATTCAAAACCTAGAAAATTTTTTATTTGGCTTCTTTGTTTATCTGAGTACTATCATTTCTTCAAAGCTCAATTCGAATTCAATTAGTTCTATACCCCAAGTCAACAGTGGTGCCATCTAAACTGCAATTTAGTATAAATATTGGATAAGAATCTGCCAGGATTCTTTTGCTGGAGACTATTTCAAACCATGATCAATGCCTATTTTGGGATCAAATACTTGTTCACAGTCTTTGAGTTTTAAGTCTGCTGAATTTTTTTTTGTGTAGAAAGAATAGCTCATTTTTATAAAAAACATGACAAATCAACAGAGACTGAAAATTTGCTTTAAAGTGACATTTATTTAATGCTCCATTGTGAAAATAGAATGAAGCTGTGTTTTACGTCTTTTTTTTTTTTGCATAATATATTCTGAATAGTAAGGGTCTTTCTCTTTTACTTTATTAAAGTTTGCCAAAAAATGTGAGGAACTAGAGAAGCTGAAGGGCACAGAAAGGAATCATGGACGGTCTTTGAAGGGAAGGTACTAGACCTTTTATTAGGTATATTCTATACAGTGTCTCCATAGATTGATTTCATAACCTTCAAGGTGGAGTTTATTAACGAAAGATGAGATCCATCTGATGTTAAGGAAAATGCTAAAGCTCACACTGCCAAGGCACGGAAGGTGAAGGGGAAATTAGGTGTTTCTGTGGAAAACTATATATTGTCTAGAGTATGCATTTCAGGTTATTTGATTACATGAGAGTTATTTTAAACTCTGTATATTTTGCAGATAACAGACAACAATGCAAATAATTCTTGTCCATGGACATATATAAATTCTATCTGGCGGAAGTTCGCTTGACATCCAGCCCCTTCTGTGAAACAGAACAATTTTGCCTTCCATTTGCACATTTATTTCAGTATTCTTTATCTATAAATGTATCTGTTCTTTGAATTCTCTTTTGAACTGGTTATATCACCTTACTAGTTTAGGAAAATAAAATATTTAGCACATGTTCATTTTTATATCTGAAATGAGAATTGTGACGATCTCTTTATTGAAAATTATCTTTCAAAAGAAGGAACTCAGAGCAATGGTGGCTCAGTGGCAGAGTCCTCGCCTGCCATGCTGGAGACCTGGGTTCGATTCCTGGTGCCTGCCCATGTTAAAAAAAAAAAAGGAACTCATACCCAGATTTTTCTGACTATAAATTCTGTGCTTTTTTCACTGTCCCATGATAAATGCATATATTTCAGTGATGTTTACTCATTATCAGTTCCTTTAATGCATCAAAAATTGTTCGTATTTTGAGCTCTTTTATCAAGGACATAAGTAGCCCTCAAGAATGATTTATCTTTTCTACAACAATGCAGTGTTGTAGAAGATGTAATGGGTTATAAGGGAACTTTGTAGCTTTGTTTCATAAAGATCAGGCCCACTCAAGTTGTAGCATTAGCAGGAAGCCTGTAACCTTGAAGAAGATGGGGTCATGTCAATATACTTCCCACAAGACATGACTGAAGCCTCTCTACGCTCTGACTTTTCCAGCTACCAGCATTTGAAGGAATATATCTGATATCTGTTTTAATATATGCTGCTGAGGGAATCCAACAGCAAAGAAAATGACACTTTTTCTTCTCTGTTATCCATATAGGTGAAATATGAGTTTTGGACTCAAGGAAAACACCTAACTAGAATAAACCTAATGTCTACATTTTGTTTGTGTCATGGAATTATGAAGTCTAAGCATCATAAGGGACCTTGATGGTTTATCGGCCAGTCACCATCTGATGTTTCGGTGCCCTCTATAATACCTGTAACAAGCTATGCTCAAAAACTTTTAGTGAAAGGAGTTCACCATCATCCGAAAATCCAATTATGCTCAGCAGAAGCATTCCTTAGCCTAAGATGCACAGTTACCAAATGCGCTTAAAATATTGTGATAGGTTAAAGCTGTATGTACCCCCAGAAAATCATGTTCTGTTGATGTAGACCTATTGTGGGTAAGAACTTTTGATTGGGTTGCTTCCATTGAGGTCTGCCCCCTCTTTTGGAGACCCTTATATAAGAATGAGAAGCAGAGAAAACACTGAGAAGCTGAGAAAGTAAGTCACTGATGGAGATGCCAGAACTGGAAAGCAATGAAACTCAGGAAAGAAAGGAGAGACCAGTAAACCTGCCATGTGCCTGCCAGCTGAGGATGCCAGCAGCCTGTCTTCAGAGTCCAGGTATTGTCTTGATGGTGCCTTGATTTGGACATTTTCAAGGCCTTAGAATTTTAAGCTTGTTAATAAGTAAATCTCCATTGTAAAGCCAGCCTATTTCTGGGTATATTGCATTTCAGCAATTCTAGCAAACAAAAGCTAATATGTACCATTTACTTACTATTTATTTACTGCCTGGTACTGTGCTAGGCACATACATGCCCTGTGATCCTTACAATAATTCTAGGTGGTGGAATCACGTTTTACAGAGATAGATATTAAGGCCCAGCAGGTAAATAACTTATCCCCAAACTCACAAGTTTGCATCTTTTAACTTCCAAATTCGAGATTCAAGCCCAAGGTTGCATGACTTCAAAATGCATCCATTCTCCCCTTTTGTTCTTTTCAAGAGGGCATCTCTAATTTATTAGCAATTTCATTCCTCAAAATTGAAAAATATTTTAAGGGAATATTTAAATATTGTCGAAGAAAGTGATGCACACTGTATTTAGAGGATTTCGTTTAGAAAGTGTGTGGCAAGCTATTACATCCTGAGGTTTTAATACAGTGTGAATGATTCTAAAACTGTCAATTAGAAAATTATTATTATCTTTTAAGGGTTTATATAGTATAGTCCATGAATTTTTTGTTCTGTTACTGTCATGGTCAGTTTCATATGTCAACTTGGCCAAGTGGTGGTATCTGTTTGTCTGGTTGGGCAAGTGCTGGCCTGTCTGTTGCTATGAGGACATTTCATAGAATTAAATCATGATCATGGCGGCTGCATCCACAGCTGATTCCATTTGTAATCAGCCAAGGGGAATGTCTTCTGCAGTGAGTGATGCTCAATCTGTTCACTGCAGGCCTTTTAAGGAGGATTCAGAGGAGACAGGCTCTATCCCTGCTTTGGCCGGTGAGCCTCTCCTGTGGAGTCGTCCAGACCTTCTGTTGGAATCATCAGCTTCACAGCCTGTCCTGTGGACTTTGGATTCTGCGTTTCCATGGTCACGTGACATACTTTTATAAATTTTATGTTTACAAGTGTTCCCCGTTGATTCTGTTTCCCTAGAGAACCCTAACGAAGGCAGTCACCATATATACAATCTGACAATTTCCATCTTAATTATGCTCAGGTATATATTTCAGGACTGTTAATTGCATTCACAGTATTGTGCAACAATTACCACCATCCATTACCAGAACATTTCCATCATTCCAAAGAGAAACCATCTACATTTTAAGCCTTAATTTCCCATTCCCTCCACCCACTCTGCCCCCTAGTAACCTGCATTTTATATTGTGACTCTGCGACTTTGCTTATTTTAATTATTTCAAATCAGCAAGATCGTATAATATTTATTCATTTGTGCCTACCTTATTTCACTCAACAAGATGTCTTCAAGGTTTGTCCATGTCGCTGCATGTATCAGGACTTTATTCCTTTTGTGGCTGAATAATATTCCATTATGTGTGTATGCCACATTTTGTTTGTCCATTCATCTGTTAATGGATACTTGGGTTGCTGCCATCTTTGGGCAATTGTGAATAGTGCTGCTATGAACATTAAAAATATGCTGATGAATAATCCTGCTATGAACAGCATTTTATATGCAAATATCTGTTTGATTCCCTGTTTTCAATTCTGTACCCCCGTCCTTTAAAAAAAATTATTTGATTTACTTCTTGGAATCATCCAACAGTTCAAATCTTCTTCATGGAAACAACATGCTGAGTTTGCTGTATTTAGTAAAATGTTGTAATTTCAGTCTCTTTGAGTTGTGACATTAAGATGCTCAAAATTTCAGTTTCTAGATTAAGTAATTGTTATTGTGGAGGCCTGAAGTCTATACCACATTTTGCAAAAGGACTCAACCCATAGACCATTTGTAGGTCTCTTTTGGGAAGTTTGTTATGTATTGTTATTGTAATAAACAGAATCTTCTCTAGCATGCTTTTGTAGGAAAATGATGTGAAGGCATATTAGACGGGGTTCAGAATCTTCAAAGGGCCGAAGAGTTAGGCTTGGAATCTCTGTATCCAGGAAAAACTCTCAACAGCACTTCTGTATTAAAGGCACTGCCTTTACTACCTCTTGGTAAATTGCTTGCTCTCATGCTACCAGCACAGGGCCCCAGAAGCCCTCCAAATGCTATCCCTCCAACGCCAGACAACTTCACCACCACTCCTCCAAAGATGAAATCTGTAGAGTACATCCTCCTCATATTGCTTTCATCCAAATAAAATCAAGTGCACAGTGCATACAAATACTGCAGCCTATTTGTAGATCTGAGACTTAAGAGGAAAAGATATTGGGAAAGAAAATATGGATTTTGCTACTGTGTGTGGAGATGTAGTATCATGATGTGTAAAATTCTCCAAACACAGAAAGCATGCTCCCACTAAGATGACATATGATATGTGTCCACTAGAGGAAGTATAAGATGTGGAGAATTAGATCCTATGGTTATGAGACAAAGATTCATTTACGTGTTTGCAAAGCCACCTGAAATATTGGTATTTTTATTTGTATTCTGTAAAGTTGTCCCTAATATCAAAGCAGTTTGTTCTTGGTCATGAAATTTCTTATCATTTGGAAGCTTGGTGATGACAGCTGGATTACTGATCTGTTCTGTAGTTTTTCATGGAGTTTATTATACTAAACTCAGCCTTTTAAATTCTTCCATGGAGTATTCTGTGACCATTTCAATGGTCATTTTCCCCATGTGTCTCTTCTTCCTATGAAATTTCACAGCTTGTATCATAATGCCTCACATACAAAATATCCTCTGGGAAGATATTTCAAATGAATGAAAGAATAAATTACTTATAATCTTTTGGTCTTTGCTATTTTCTGTTGTATTTAAGTGTAGTTAATGCAGAACTTATGATGAGGAATTTTCTCCTTTATTTCTTATGTATGAGAGATCATTATTTTCTTCTGATTTAACATCCTCGGACCATGGAAGACCTAGTTTAAATTTATACTTTTTCAAATGGGCAGTTTTGGCCAATTTTAATTAAAGTGTCATCTCTCATTTCTCAGAATTTCTGAAGCAAGTGTTATCAATGCCATATATTTGGACATTAGCAGTCTACTTTTCTGTGACATAAAATGAATATATGTCTGTAAGCTGGCAGAGAGAGCACATGACCAAGGACACAAGAAAGGTATCAGGAATTATACTAACAATGTTAGGAAGTTGTGTCTTAATGACAGTTTTCTTATAATACAATGCTAGTCTTCTAAGATTAATTTTATTGAAAAGTTTACCTCACTTATTTTTATCTATTTCTCCTTTACTTTAAAAATATTTCACCAAGTTCAAAAAATGCCATTTATGATTTCCATAGGAATGGCATCAACAAGTCAATTATTGTGAGAAGCTTTTGTGCCATTTTTTGAAAATATTCTACTTCTTGGTCAGCCTTTTCCTATTAATACATAAGCAGAGTCAATTCATTTAAATCTTAAAATATCTTTCTTCAACCCTGACTCAACACCTTATGTCTTTCTACCATTTCACTGCCAAGCCTCATGAAGGAGTCAAATATACTTGTTGTCTTCACTGCCTCATGTTTTGTGTTAAGATATATCCTGGTTAGCCCAGAATCTTACCCATCAGGCCTGTTGCCCAATGATCTATCCTTGTGGTTTAACATCCATCCTGGGTTTATTTTTAAACTAATTATTTTTAATTTTTTCATTACATAAACCAAGAGAGATGTAATAGAATTCTACTTTGCATTTCCAGCTGCTGCTATGACCCTGCCATGGTGTGAGGTTCATGTATAGAGGATGGATCCTACACTTTAATGAGAGGCCAGATATGGAAGGGCAGAGTAGTCCCCGGCTCTGAGAAGAAAGCTTCAGGATCATCTGCATCTACCATGACTTAATGAGGGATTGGGGTGCAGTGAGAAGGAAAAGGGCAACAGGGGAGTTCCATTGCAAACCAACTGCCTGTACCTCCCCTCTCCAGGTTGTTGCATGATCTATCTGGCCCTGGTCCTTGCTTTGGCATAGCAACAGGCCTGCAATGCCAGGAAAGACTGCATAAAACCTGGGCCATCTAGGGAAACTACCTTGTGGTTATTCAGGGCCTTTTGACCAGTCCCTTCCACTGCTGCTCCTGGAAACAAGAGAGGACAATCATGCTCCCAGTTCACTATTTCTTCTCCAGCCCATTTGGTTGCCCTGACCCTCTTTTCCCCTCCAAAGTTCTACTCGCAGCTCCTCTGCCCCAAGCCCAGTCCATATCCATACGAGGATTTGATTTTCAGGGTTATATGATACAGACAAGCCAATCTTCAGTCTGGGATGTCATGGGCAATCAATCTTTAGACCTTTTCTAGTGGCTTTGGGTGTGAAGTGCCTGAGAACAAGGAGACTCTGAGTCTCCAAAACCTTACCCCAATCTGAAGACAAAATTCTGCCTCCCACAACACAATGTCCAGGTGCTTTTTCCTAGGTTTGCATCAGCTGAAGGAGGAGTTTTTAGACTCACCAGAATAATGAATGAAATGCCTGGAGCACTAAACAAATATTTTAAAAGTATATCTTGTGTTAGCACCCTCTTTGCTCTCAAAGTAAATATGTTAAATTTATTGTCACATCCCCACCCATACCACCACTTCAGCGCATTTTTATTCCACAAAAACTATTCTTGCGAAGTGATTAATGGAATCTTTGTTGTTAAATGCTTTAGGTACTTTCCTTTTCTTATCTTCCTTGATCTTTCTGCAACATCTGATATTGTTGGGATCACTTCATATTTGACACATATTCTTTGCTTTTGATTTCCATTCTTGTTAGACTGTTTTTTCCTCTACCACTCTGACTAATTTCACAAAAACCATGCTTATCCCTATTGCAAGAGGTTAATATAATGCCACAATACCTGTCTTTTAGAACCAAGTCATTGGTTTGAGTTTAAATGTATGTGTGTGTGTAAACATATGCATATATGTATATGTGTATATGTGTAACCATCTGGGGTCAACTTTGCCAAGTGATTGTGCCCAGTTGTCTAGTCAGGAAAGCACTAGCCTGACCTTTGCTGCAAGGATATTTCATGGTTGGTTGATAAACTGGAAGGCTGGATATTAAATCATCAGTCAGTAGATTACATCTGTGGCTGATTACATCCGTGAAAAACTAAGACTTGTCTACCACAATGAGATAATACAATCAGATGAAGGCTTTTAAGGAAGAAGCAGTGACTCTTTCACTGCTTCTTCAGCCAGTGAGACTCTCCTGTGAAGTTCATCCAGACACTTCATCGGAGCCGCCAGTTTCACAGCCTGCCCTATGGATTTTGGATTCTTCCATTCCCACAGTTGTGAGAGACAACCTTTATAAATCTCATATTTAAAGATCTTTCCTGTTGGTTCTGTTTCTCTAGATATATCTGTTTCTCTAGATATCTCTGACTAACATTATGTGTATACACGTATAGACAGTCTATTTACAATTCCAATTTTCTTCATTGCCAGGATATAATTGGCACTAAAATTTTCAAATTTTGAATTTGTAAACACATGCAATGAAAACTGGACTTTTAGAGTTGTTTTTCAGGAAAGATTAAGATATCTGTGCTCAATTATGAGAACTATTAGATTTTTCAAAACTAGTTGAACATTATACCTAATCATAGAGTTACAAAATACAGGAAGCAAAAACTGGCAAAACAAAGGAATAAATATTTCTGCAATAATACTTGGTGACTTCAATACACCACTTCCAATGATGGATAGAATATCTACACATAAGATCAATAAAAAGACAGGATCTGAAAAATATTTTAAAAGAACTAGACCTAGCAAACATACATATAGAACACTCCATCAAACAACAAAACACATTCTTCTCAAGTGCACAACGATCTCTCTCCAGAATAGACCACATATTAGGTCACAGTGTCAAGGTATTTGAAAAGACTGAAATCATAAAAATGATCTTCTCTGACCACAGTGGAATAAAGCTAGAAATCAATAACTGAAGAGAAATTAGAAAATCTACAACTGTCCTATAATTAAATAACAAATGCTTAAGGAACCAGTGGGCCAAAGGAGAATTTATAAGTGAAATAAAAAAATTCTTAGGAGTCCATTGGAATGGAAAACACAACAGATCAAAACTTATGGGGAGCAGCAAAGGCAGTGGCAATGGGGAAATTTATAGGTATGATGCCTACATTAAAAAAGAAAGATCTCAAATCAATAATCTAATTTTACATCTTGAGAAATTAGAAAAAGAAAAGCAAACTAAACCTAAAGTTACTAGAAGGAACGAAACAATAATGACTAGACTGAGGGTAAAAAAAAAAAACTCAATTGGAAGAATTAAAAAAAAAAAACAACAAAATTTGTTTTTTAAAAAAATCAATAAAATTAACAAATGTCTAGCTGTACTGACAAAGAAAAAAAGAAAGTAGATGCAAATCATTAAAAACCAGAATGAAATTGGGGATATTACTACTAATCTTGCAAAAATTAAAAGGATTATAAAAGTATACTATGAACAACAACTTAATCTAGAGGAAATGAGCAGATTCTTAGAAACGTGCAATTGACCTAAACTGACTCAAGAATAGAAACTCTCAGCCAATCCATAACAAGTAAAGAAATTGAACTGATAATTATAAACATTCCACTAAATAAAAGTGATCTCAATGGTGAATTCCAACAAACATTGAAGAGATGATTAACACCCTCTGTTCACAAAATCTTATAAAAATTTGGGAAGGAGTTACATTTTTCAATTCTATGAAGTTAATATTACTCTGATACCAAAGCCAAATAAAGATAGTCTAAGAAAACTGCAGTCTAATTTCCCTTATGATTATAGACCCAAAAAGTCTCAACACAATACTAGTAAATAAAATCCAAAAGTATATTTAAAGAATTATACACCATGACCAATTGGGATTCATTCCAGGAATATTTCAATATAATAAAAGCAATTGCTTTAGTTTCCTTTGTTGCTAAAGCAAATAATATGAAATGGGTCATATAAAACAATGGGAATACATTCGCTCATGGTTTTGTGGTTAGGAAAATCTTCTAAGTGAAGGCATTGTCAAGGTAACATTTTTCCCTAAATACTCTGGTGTTTTGAGGCAGGCTGTTGGCATCTTAGGTTCTTAGATTGTCACATAGAAAGCACATCATGGCATCTCCTGGCCTCTCCATTATCTTCTGCACTGCAATGATGTTCAGTTTTTCACTGTTACCTCTGGTTTTCTTGCTTTCTGTCTGAATTTCATTCTGCTTATAAAAGACTCCAGTAATAAGATTAAAACCTATCTGATTGAGGTTGGCCATACTTTAACTCAAGTAACTTCATCAAAAGATCCTCCTAACAATGGGTTCACACCTGCAGGAATGGAGTGTGCTTAAGAACATGTTTTTCTGGAGTGCATACAATTCCAAACCATCACAATAATATGCCACATTCATCAGATGAAGGACAAAATTTACATGTTCATCTCGAATGTGGTAGAAAAGATATTTAACAAAATCCAGCACTGTTTTATGATAAAAACACTCATAAAAGTAGGACTAGAAGGTAACTTCCTCAATATGATCAGGGGTATATATGAAAAGCCCCACAGCTAATATTATACTTAATGGTGAAAGGCCCTGAGTTTAGAAATGATATAAGGATGCACTGCTGTCACCAATGATATTAAACATTGTAATGGAAGTTCAAGCCAGAGAAACTAGGAAAACAAAAACAAATAAAATAAATCCAATTTGAAAAGGAATGAGTAGATAATTCTATTCACAGATGACATGATACTTTAGATAGAAAATACCAAAGAATCCATAAAGAAATTATTAGCGCTAATAAATGAATTAGGCAATATTGCAAGCTACAAGATTAACATGCCAAATTCAGTTGTGTCGACAAGCCAGCACATACAATCCCAAATGGAAAATTAAAAAAAAAACAACAACATTTCTTTCACAGTAACATCAAAAAGATTAAATTAAATAGAGATAAATTTAACCAAGGAGGTGAAGGACTTACACACTGAAAGCACAATAAATGGCAAGACTTGCTGTGTGTTCATGGACAAGAAAATGTAATATCATTATGATGTTAATGTAACCCAAAGCAATCTACAAATTCAAACAATTCATTTAAAATACCCAGCATCCTTTTTGTAGAATTGGACAAGCCAATCCTCAAATTCATATAAAATCACTAAGGGGCCCAAGTAGTAAAATCAGTATATTGAAAAAGAAGAAGAAAGTTGGAGGTATGACAATATGCAATTTCAAAACTTACTGCAAAGCCATTGTAAACAAAATATTGTATATTGGCATAAAATAAACATATAGACCAATGGAATAGAACCAAGAGTTCAGTAGTAAAACCATTCATCTCTGACTGAGTAATTTTTGACAAGAGTTGTCACACATATTTATCTGAGAAAGAGCAGTCTCTTAAACCAATGTGCTGGGAATATTGAATATCCACATGGAAGAGAATGAAGATGGTTCCCTACCTCACACCAAATATAAAAACCAACTCAAAATGTTAGAAATGCCTAAGCATAAGAGCTAAGAAACCATAAAACACTTAGAAGAAGGCATAGCAGTACACACTTACAATCTTGGATGTGGGAGTGATTTCTTATATATGATACCAGAAGCAGGGACAATGAAAGAAGAAATTGGATGAAACAGAAATACATTAAAATGAAAAACATTTTTATGTCAAAAGACATTATCAAGAAAGTGAAAAGACAGCCTACAGATGGGAGAAAAAAGTGCTAATGATATATCTGACAAAGGCTTACAATTCAGAATATATAAGGAACTACTACACCTCAACAACAACAAAAAATAAACCAATTATAAAATGAGAAGAGAGTTGAATTGACATTTCTCCAAAGGAGGTATACAAATGTTCAATGGGTACATGAAAAAATGCTCAACATCACTTGTCATCAGGAAAACCACAATGAAATACCATGCCACACCGCTAATATGACTATTATTAAAAATAATAATTATATATACAATTATATATAGTTATATAATATATGTTATGTATATATATATATATATATAGAGAGAGAGAGAGAGAGAGAGAGAGAGAGAGAGAGAGAAGGCGCATGCGAGAGAAAGAGTAATCAATGTTAGTGAAGATGTGGAGAAAAGTACATCTTATACATTGTGATACTTTAACATGGCAAATCAGTTTGTGGAAATCAGTTTGATGGTTCTTTAGAAAATTGAACATTTAATTATCATATGACCTGGCAATCCCACTTTGGTATATACTCAAAAGAATTAAAAACATGGATTCAAACATATATTTGGACACCATGTTCATAGCAGTATTATTCACAATAGCAAAGAGGTGAAAGCAACTCGTGTCTATCAACAGATGAATGGAGAAACAAAAGGGGCTATATGGATACAAAGAATTATTATTCAGCTGCAAAACATGGGAAGTTCTCCTATATGCTACAACTGGGATAAAACCTGTAGAGATCATACTGAGTGAAATAAGTCAGATACAGAAAGACACATATTTTATAATCTCACTTAAATGAAAGACCTGGGATAAGCAAATTCATAGAGACTGATAGTAGATTACAAGTAACTAGGGGTAAAGCTGAAGGGAAATAGGGAGTAATTGCTCAATTGTTACAGTTTCTGTTTGAGGTGATGAAAAAAATTAGGTAATAGATCATGGTGATGGTAGCACAATATTGGAAATGTAATGAATACTACAGAACTGTACACTTGAAAACAGTTAAAATGTGAAAATTTTAGTTGTATAGATGTTATTACACTAAAAAAGATCTTAAAGATAATTTAACAGCTAAATTAAAAAAATAAATATCAATCCCCTTCTTGATAATGTCATGGAAATTAAGATTGTGAATTTTAGAATAGAAATAGATATCAAGAATATATATAAAAAGACCAAAATTTAAGTAATCTAATGATATGACTTTCCTTCCTGGATTTCATTATTCTCTTTCTTTATGATATTCTGAAAAATAAAATTGAGTAATCCTCCATAGAATGTTCTTAAGAAAGGCCTAGAGTGAACTCAAAAGAGAATCAACAACTCATGTCCCCTTTGTTGATGACTAAGAGCACTGGCCTAGCGAGAAGAGGTGGGTGTTTGCCCCTGAAGTAACCCAGATCAGATTCTTCTGCTCATTTGTAAATAAAGTGATGGAGAAAAGCTTATTTTTCCTTCCAACTTTATCACCATTTTAGCCTAGAACAATGCTCCTTGAATATGTGAATCTTTTAAAGCCTGCCATTTCATAAACCAAAATTAAGTGAAATGAAATTCTCTTTAAACAACAACAACAGCAAATCTGGTAGAATAACCGGTTTGTTTAATGGATTGACTATTGTGATGATTAGGTTCATGTATCTACTTGGCCAGGTGATGGTGCCCAATTGTCTGGGCAAGCAAGCACTGGCCTATATGGTGCTGTGAGGACATTTCATGAACTTAGGTCATTAGTACATTGATTGCACCTATTGTAATTAAAGACATTTATATAATCAAGCTGAAGTCTTTTAAAGGAGAAGTGATACCTTCAGCAGTGAGAAGAGAGAACTTTCATCTCTCCTTCTGCCAACCTCTCCTGGGGAATTCATTGAAGACCTTCACTGGAGTGCCAGCTTGCAGCCTGCCATGTGGAATTTGGACTTGTGTATCCCCACAGTTGTGTGTGACACTTTTATAAAATCTCATACTATTTATGGATATCTCCTGTTGGTTTTGTTTCCTTAGAGAACCTTGACTAATACTACTATAAACCTAGATAAAATTCTTCAGGGACATTCCCTCAAGAATAGTTCTTGGCCTGGTGAGGGTCATCGTGCTATTTTCTAACTTCCAAACGTTCCTTGGTGTGGAATGAGTTGCTATATGATGTGCTATGGGAACACAGGTTCAGGCACAACAAAAATTTTCAACAAATGATCACTTTATTACTTGCATAGCACAAAGGTACAGAAGAGCAGAAGAATAGATTCCATTACAGCTGGTTCCCTGGGGAGACCAGTTGCTCAGGTGAGGGTCACTGGATGCAGCTCTGCATGCCCCAATTCATGTTGGAGAGGAGAGACACGTCTGTGCTGCCCAAGAATGGAATATTGATCCTCTGAGAGTTCCCAACCTGATAAACAGCTAGGCTCCTTGTTCTCCATTTCCAGGTTTAACGTATGGAAGGGCCTTTTCATTAGACCTAACATCTCCCTGGGTTGTCGAATGGAAACATACTGAAAGATCTGTATCCAATAGAAAAGGAAACGAGTTTGGTGAGAGCTAGGCTAGGAGAGCACCATTAGGTGTGTCCCTGATAATCCCAGAATTTGGTCTGAACACTGGACAATGGTCAGTGTCACCCCTTACACTCATCCTTTTGGAAGAGCCTCAAAATAAAGCTGCTTCTGAATGGCCAAGGTTTATGAAGTGTCAGTCCTTTAAAGTTCCTGTGGAACTAGTCTTCAAAAGAAAAATAAATAGAAATGGCTTTCTCCTTCTGGAAGATTTTCTTGTATATATGAAATAGTAAACAGCAATTCCCCTTCCAATAACTATCACTTCACCACTTTCTACAGTTCAAGTAATTGCTATTAAGCTTATCATTGTTGGGACACCCCAAGCATGCTCCCTTTCACCATTGAAACTAAATCAAACCCCTGGTTAACATGGTGCTTCCAGTCTTCCTGCTTGAGCTAGAAAATCTTGTTTCTCGTAAAATCCTCTTGATACTGTATCAACAAATTCTGCTTCTCTTCAATCCTCACATTTCTTTTCTTTTCTTTTTTTTTTTTTTTGCTGGAACACCATAGGAAAAGGAACCTCATTACTGCAAATATTGATGACATTTCACGTAAAAGCATTGAAGCCTTATTTTGCTGGAAAACAAACAAATGAGTTTCTCATTAAGAATGAGAAGGGGGCAAAGCACAAGTAGGGAGGGAGCAGTCAATGCCCTCACCCACCTGCTACATTCGAAGTGTATCTAACTGAATGCTTAGAACAGGTCAGGGAAGTGAATCAATTAGAACCCTCCCAACACTGACCCTGAAATCATTTCTTGGAAGGGATGATTGTCCTGACCCGGGCTGAGTGAAAAATACATGCAAACACATACACACACAGATGCACAATTTAGTGGATGACTCTGAGCTGGGGGAGAGGGTGGCCTTTGCCTATGTAAGAATCTTACCAAAGGAAGAAAAAGTCAGTGAGAACCAAGAAGCATCTCCTATTTTCGCAATGACTAATTAAATAAAGTGGGAGTTTGCCACCTGTGGAAAGTTACTCCATAACAAGATGAAAATGACTTCCATGACTCTGTTTTTAGTACAGGTTTGATTTCCAGGCTGGTTAGCTGGGACTGAAGTGGGGGACAACAGATGTGAGAGAGGGAGGTTTCTCAACAGCAACGTGATTACAACATGCTGAGCTCTTGGCTGCAGAGGAGAGCTGGAAGCTGTTGCTATCCTCAAATATTGTTTTGCTAAAGTGTTTTTATTGCTTTCATGACCTGAATATCTAAGTAGAAATGTTTGGAAACATAATGCCTTTTGGTTCCTAGCAGATATGTTTCATCCCAATTGCATAATTATTATTATTATTATCATTTTTTAACTCTCCAATGACTTCAACTGTTCAAATCTAAATACGTAAGGCCCATTCCTGAATTTTTTTTTTTATTTTTTTATTTTTTTATTAACGGAAAGAAAAAAAAAAAGAAATTAACACAACATTTAGAAATCATACCATTCTACATATGCACTCAGTAATTCTTAACATCATCACATAGATGCATGATCATTGTTTCTTAGTACATTTGTATCGGTTTAGAGGAACTAGCAACACAACAGAAAAAGATATAAAATGTTAATATAAAGAAAAGAAATAAAAGTAGTAATAATAGTAAAAAACAACAACAACAAACAAACCAACAAGCAAACAAAAACAAAAAAAACCCTATAGCTCAGATGCAGCTTCATTCAGTATTTTAACATGATTACTTTACAATTAGGTATTATTGTGCTGTCCATTTTTGAGTTTTTGTATCTAGTCCTGTTGCACAGTCTGTATCCCTTCAGCTTCAATTACCCATTGTCTTACCCTGTTTCTAACTCCTGCTGAACTCTGTTACCAATGACATATTTCAAGTTTATTCTCGAATGTCCGTTCACATCAGTGGGACCATACAGTATTTGTCCTTTAGTTTTTGGCTGGATTCACTCAGCATAATATTCTCTAGGTCCATCCATGTTATTACATGGTTCATAAGTTTATCTTGTCTTAAAGCTGCATAATATTCCATCGTATGTATATACCACAGTTTGTTTAGCCACTCTTCTGTTGATGGAGATTTTGGCTGTTTCCATCTCTTTGCAATTGTAAATAACGCTGCTATAAACATTGGTGTGCAAATGTCCGTTTGTGTCTTTGCCCTTAAGTCCTTTGAGTAGATACCTAGCAATGGTATTGCTGGGTCGTATGGCAATTCTATATTCAGCTTTTTGAGGAACCGCCAAACTGCCTTCCACAGTGGTTGCACCCTTTGACATTCCCACCAACAGTGGATAAGTGTGCCTCTTTCTCCGCATCCTCTCCAGCATTCCTGAATTTTTGATGCACCGAGTTCAATTTGTTCCTGATGATGCCTGACATTCTTTCTTTCCATGTTCTCAGTTTTAGTTTTTTGCCTTGCCCCCAAAGCTGATTTCTCTTCGCAGCTAACCGGAGCTAGAAACATATTGCAGCCTTCCTAACTGGAGGTAAGATGGATAAAAGGCTCACAAATTTTATATCCATCCAAGGGTAGCAATTTCATCATTGAAGCACAGCTCGTAATGGAACTCTGGTAGATTTCTAGAGAAGAATCATGCCCAGGCTGGGATCCCAGAAGTTCTGAGTATTTGAAAGGTACTTCACATGCTCTTTTGAGGTAGGAACAGATGCTAAAAGCCCACGGAATTGTTTAGAGAAACTGGTCATATTTTTCTATTTCTTTCTATTTAGGGGCCAGAAAATATTGCTTTCTTTGAACCCCTAGTTGATGTTTATGGAGAAATATACATTGGGTGTTCACATTGCCCAAATAATAAAGGTCATCTATTTGAGGAGTATGTGGACTGTGCAAATTGTAAAATTAATATCCAAAACTATTAAACTTTATGACTGGGGAAACCCCAGATACTGTGTCAAACATTAGGGACAACCAGGTCAGTAGGCCAACCTCTTGATCTTGAGGCTTGCTTTTGTGATGCTTATGTATTAGTAGAAAAGCTTAGCCTAGCTATAGGTATGCCTAAGAGTCACCTCTGAAGGACCACTTTTGTTGCTCAGATGAGGCCTTTCTCTAAGACCAGCTCTGCATGTGAAACCACACCTCTTTTCCCTTATGTGGGACCTGACTTCTGGGGATGGAAGTCTCCCTGGCGGCATGGGAGATGACTCCCAGGGATGAGTCTGGCCCTGGCATCATGGGAGCAACAATGCCATCCTGACCAAAAGGGGGAAAAGAAGTATAACAAATAAGGTTTCAGTGGCTGAAAGAGATCAAATAGAGTCAAGAGTCTACACTGGAGGTCACTCTTAGGCATGCTTCAGTTATACGTTGCTACCTATCATAACTTGCCAAACTCCAGCCAAAACCATTCCTGCCAAGCCAAAGAATACCTAAAGCATTATGTAAGATTCTACAAAGGTTCCATGCACTAGGATAACTTTCCAGAAGCCTATAACCTCCAGATAGGTCCCTGGACCATATAAGTCCTGAAACCCAGAGGGACCAGCCCTTCCAGTACATCAGCTAGTTCCATTTCCCTACCCCATATTATTGACAGCCTCTTCCCACATGAAAAAGTCAGAAGAGCCATAGCATGAATACTCCTAAAAAGTAGGAGAAAGCTCAAGGGTGATGGTGGAGGTATATAAAGAGGGTCAGGTTTAACAAATGAATATGAATGTTGAATCATTATACTGATATTTATTTTAGTCTCCAGTACCTCAGAGCAGCTAGAAATAAAAACCTAAAATTGTGGAATTGTAACCCATACCAAACAAACTCTGAAATCTGTTCTACAGCTAATTGTTGCAGTGTACTTTGAAATTTATTGATTTTATGTATATATGTTATGTAAAGAGAAGGAGGAGTAGAACAGAGAAGATAAGATTTAACAAATGAGTATGATTGCTAAATCATTATATTGATATTTCCATTGGTCCCCAGCATCTTGGAGAAGCTAGAAGAAAAAAATGAAAAATTGTGGAACTGTAACCCATACCAAACTTTAAAATCTGTTCTATAACTACTTGTTAAAATGTACTCAGAAATTTATTGCTTTTTTTGTATATATGTTATATCTCACAGTAAAAAGTTAACAAAAAATTAATATCCAAAGGGGAAACATACTGATATTTATTTTAAGTACACTGTAAGAAAGGACATTTAGAGGCCCCACAATTACTTATTGCCAACCTTCTTTTCTCCTTCTAGAAGTTTCCTTTCACAAAGTTTATTAAAGGGAGAATTGCACTGACTTGTGATCAGAACATCACCTATGGGATATATTATTCCTTGTTGCAGTATGCGACAAATATCTCAGTAGCTTTCTTTTATTAAAAAAAAAGGGACAATTATTTATTCTTCTTATTTTCTATATTCTTTTCCATAACCACCATCACCATCAGTATCATCTTTTATGACTTAACATCCATGGAGTTCCACCTAGAGCTGGGATTTCTCAGGTCCTCAAATTCCAGGATTCTACTTCTCCATCTCAGTAACTTTCATTTCAGCTATCTTGGTCTCTACATAGCATTTCCTATCTTTAAATCTCACTTAGGATTTTATCTCAACTCCAAGACAATTTCAGCCACAAGGGACCTTCACTGAATGACCTGACTGCTTCTTCACTGTTGCCGTCTCCTTTGTGTTATCATTTCCCTTTTAACCCAAACTAAATGCAATAGCTTGCCACAAAAATTGTTTCTTTATGTAGAATCATGCCACTCTCTGACTTTTTGTCCATTTTTTACACCTATCTGACCAAAAGCAAGCCACTTAATACAACATATTGATTGATCCACTCTTACACAAATTTAATAGAATGGTGCATAATTCACACACATAGTATATTAATACTATTATACAGAAACCTTATGACTGGCTTAATTTTAAGTTTATGAAACAAATTTCACATGTACCTTCAGCACTGCTTGACAATGGCTCAATATTTTTCTAAATCTTTCAGTTTGCAATTGCCTGATAAGACTATTTTATATACTCCTGTTTCTTCTTGGAACTTAAGTAGTTCTCCTTGCACACTCTCCATTGCTACCCCACTGTTAGTTAATTGGAAAGATAGAAGCTGTCATCTGTATATCATGACATCATCCCTCTACCAATTTTGTGAGCCTACCCAAATACACATTCTTTCTCACAGGTCTTTCTCATCTTGCGGGGGTTGTATTATCTTTACCTCTATTTAAGACCAAAACTGCCAGATTCCACTGGCTCTCATCTATCCAAAAATCTCCTTCTGTAATCATTGCCTTGCATTAATGACACTTCCCTTTTACCCTCCAATCAATAAGGGGAAAACATGCCAAGTAACTTCCATTTCTGGGAATGCAGAAGCTATCTTCTAAACTACCTCCTGGTTAAAAGAAAAAAAGCCTTGCTTGAAATTGCAGGTATCATGTAGCACAAATACTTTTATAATCGTGATTGAATTCATAAAATAATTAGATGAATTCTCAGGCATGAAAACAAAGAGAGACAAGAAAACCAGACTGAGATGCTGATACCACAGCTCTGCGTGCCATCAGGGTACTTGCTAATCTCAGTAGTTCAGTCACTTGGGTTATGATGTTCCCATGTGGACAAAGTAAAAAGGCTGGACACTTCAACTTTTATTTTCTACTTTAACCAGTTGGTTTTAAATCAATGTGTACATTATTTTTAAGTTAAAAATGTATTGCAGACTAAAATACAAGTAGAGCAAGAATATACCAAAAAAGAGCATAAAACTAGGGTTAAAAGTTAATATTTTCAGTAAAAGAAAAGACTGCACAATATAGTTGGGTTGGTTTACTACACCCTGGTGATTCATATACATCGACCTGACCACATATAGGTCTGAGGTCAGAATTTAATTTAACCTCTACTCAGCAAGTCAATTTCAAATGGTCAGAAATTGGTATTTCCTTAGAACTTCATATTCTGCCAGTATTCCCATAAATCTTGCTATTTGAAAATAAGTACCCACTTTCAATTAATAGAACAAAAAGGAGCATCAGCAGGAATGAGAGTCAATAGAAAAATTAAAGGTTCAAAGGAGTACAGATACTGGATAATGTATATGTCCAAAATGTTTTAAAAAGGAAAAAAAGAAAACTGAGAATATGAGCCAGGAATAAGATAAGTTCTGAACACAAATAAAGGCAAATATTAAATACTAAACATTACATTAGTTGGAAGGGTGAAAAACCATTGTTGAGAGAGTTAAGATAAGCTTTTGTGTGGGTGAAAAGAATCATTTAAAGAAATTATCAAGAATGTAAAACAAAATATAAAGAGAAGAAAAACTATTAAATATGTGATTAAAAGCTATTGTGGCCAGTACAAGAAAGTTTGGTATAAAGATAATCCAGAGAAAGAAATGTTAGAGAAAGAGGAAATGAAAAGTTCAGAGAAAATAATGCCTGAAAATGGTACAAATCTAAAGAAAGAAAAAATTCTCAGCTTTAGGAATTTCCACCACTATGTAGAATAAATAAAAATATCCACACCTATATTAAATGTGGTGGAAAGACCAATAAGAAATGATATGATTTAAAATTTTTTGAAGGAAAACAGATTATTTACTAGGGATCAAAAAGTAGATTGGTTTACCATTTTCATAAGCAAAAGTGGAAGCCAGAACACATAAGACTAATAAATTCCTTCAATGTACTGAGAAAGATAATTCACAAATCAGAATTGGCTAACCAAATAAATTGAATATGGTAAATTAAAGAGGTTTTCCTGCAAAAGCAAAACAAAAATAAAAGAGTTTACCAGCAAGAGACCCTTACTAAAGCAACATCCATATGGCATACTTACAAAAACAGAAAACTCAGAAACAAAAGGTGTTTACCTAGCAATGTATTGATTTGACATTAATTATTGACATAGTTGCCCTGTGTGTATACTAACAGTTTAGAAAGTCGTCTTGCTTCCTAATCATTTATGAACTCAACAGCAGTTGTTTCAAGAAGAAATATGAAGGAATCTATTGTGTGTTTTATTGTCACTAATGGTGGCACATTTCACTCACACTCACATGTCATTGCTACACCTGAGCACACAGCCAGCCATAGTTTACAGAATGGAAGGCTAGATAATGTAGTAGCCATACCACCACTGCCCAGCCATAATTAGGCAATAATGAAAGTGAAGGACACATTTTGTTGGGTAGGTTAGTTCAAGTTATCTTCTCATGGAGGACTGTTTTGCTTGTATTTTATTACAAAGCAATGTGCGGTTAATAATTACATAATGTTGTGGTCACAGTTAATTCATTTTACATCTTGGAGGGGCTTTAGGGACCACACCTCTTTCTTTCGATGATCTATCCCTCTATGTTATTCTGAGCCCCTAGGAAAGACCACGTACTAAATAGCTGTGGTACTTGCCAGTGAGGATTAAAACTAGTGGAGGAGATGAGAATTAGTCAAATAAGCCTGTGTAATCAACTCACCTATTAAAACATTACTTCTATCTCCTGGTCTGTAAAATATTTTTCATTGTTAACAAAGTTATACAAGTACATTGTTTGAAATTCATTATTACTTAAAAGCTTATGATGAAATTTTTTTGTCTTCTGCTTGGCCCCATCCTATCCTCTACTCTATACAAGTAACTACTATGAAATAGTTTGCTATTTAATCGATTATTTCAAACATACTTTGGTGTTCCTTAATTTAAAACTCTAAATGTAGCTATTTTATCTGTATTATAGTAGACACAGATATTTTTCTATAGTATTGCATCTCTTACTCCCATCTCCATTTTCCAAAATGCTTTATTCCAAGATTTGGAATGAATTAATATTCACTGTACATTTTATTCATTGATACAAATATCCTTTACTGATCAGATACGAACATACTCCTGTTATGTTTCTTTGTTCAATTTTCATTTTCCTAGAATTAATAAGTTACTTCTCCACTGCCCCTGTGAAATCCAATTCTAAGGTAAATAATCTGTTTAAGATGTGATGGGAATGAGCAAGAAATTCTGAACTAGATTTGTTTTTGTTTCAGTGGTCATATTTGTCCCACTCTGCAGCATATCTAAAGTTCTAAAATCTGCACTGTAAGTAGGTGAAACAAATAGTTTCTAGCCCAATTCTTCTGCAACCCAAAGCCATTTGATGGTAAATGGATGGAAGAAAGGTGAAGGTCAAATACTCTAGATGGTCCATGAATGAAACTTCCATTTGTTTGTTTGTCTAAATCATGACTGCATTTAATTATTCATAATTTCTTTTGCTTAATGAGCATCTGGAAAATATATCTGGCTAACCAACAGATATTGTGTTGTCCTATTCTTTCATTGAGGTGATATAAAAGTATTTAAAACAAAAATTTGGGTTTTAGGTAAGTTATAGTATAGCTTATCACTTACTATAAAAATACAGATATAGCTATATTTTGGGAAAAGCTGCATGTTAAGAATAATAATAACAATAGAAGTGCCCCTTTTTCTTTCACCTACAATTTGTCAGGCATTGTGACAAATAGATATTGCATATGTCTAACTTATTAAATCAAATCACCCAAATATTCAATTTTAGTCCCATTTACAAATAAGGAAAGTTAGGTAACTTTGTTAAATAAATTTCCCAAGTTCAGGCAATTGATGTAGGGAAGAGCAGACCTGCCAAATCTAATGCCACCTTCTTCACTCTCACCTTTCCTGACTGCATACTGGGGGAGAAGAGTCTTCATAAGTTTATAGGGAATTTCGGGCAACATATTTTTGCTTATTTAATACATAAATGACACTATAAAGGTGCTGTCCAATCTGGAAAAGGCTATGAAAGATGATAGCTAAACTGGTTTCATAGTAATTTAAAGCTAACACATAAAGAAAACCACCCAGGTAGTTTGTGACTTAGTCTCAATAATCAACTATCAGTTACATTATTTCAATTACTGTCTATAACTGGCAGTGTAGATGAAAACATGCAAAGATGCCATGCTCCTATTAGTTTACGAAAACCCTTTTCTAATTCTGAAAACAAAGCCTCTCAACACCAAATGCAATCTGCATTAATTTAAAACACTATGCACCACCCAATAATGTGGTCTTTTATTTTCTTTTGCATTTTTTATTACAAAATCATGCACTATCAGCATCATTGACTTTCTCAAGGTCAGCAAAATATTTTGTTCTGTTTTAGATGAGTGTGCATATAAACCTTCAACTCTAAAAGATTTTATTGGCCTCCCCAGTCATAGAGTTTAGAAGAAAATCTTCAGAAGCTCACTCTGAAAATATATGTATTTTTCATCTCCTTTGTCATTCGTTGTATGCCATCCCTTTAGTTCTAACCCTCTCTCATTTCTTCTGTTATCCATGTGTTCAAGTCACGAACTTCCCTGAAATAACCAGTCTTCAGAAATACTTCTTGCCTATCCCTCTCTTTGACTAAAAGAAAAAAAAAAAATCCATCTGTTTCTCGTCTCCATTTGTTACCTTCTGGAGACGCACTAAATTCCACCTGGCAAGACTTCCTGTGGTGTTGATGAAGGGTTCACAAAGACAATGGGAAATATTTCAAGCATCTCTACGATATCATCTCAAACTTGTTCCTTGGGGACGTGTTTCTACAACCTGCAAATTTGCTCTGGACTTTGAAGGAAGGAATGATGACCCTGAGGTCACAAGGGGCATGGCTGTTTGTGGAAAAATGGTGCCAGGTCCCTCGTTCCCCAATGCAGCAGTCGGGTGTGCACCTCCTGCCAGGGAGAGCCCAGCACCTGTGTGCAGTGCAGAACTGCTGTGTTCCCTCTGGGTGTCCCATGATGCCCCAGAGCCATATGGAGAACCACGCGAGTGACAGGGAATCTGCAGACTTGGACACAATCCAAGTCAGGCAAGTTCCTTAAAAGACTAAACTTTCTCAGTTCCTTCTTCATTAAGAGGTAATGGGAAGGCCACAGATTCCCAGTCAAATGAAGTTAATATTGTAGCTTTACTTCTTAAAAGTTTTTTGACCTTGAATTTAATTAACCTGCCTAATCTCACTCTCCTTAGCGAGATGCTCTTAGAAATAAAGCTCCCAACACAGTGCCTAAAGCATAGCTTGTTTGGACTTCACGTCCATGGCACGGAGGTGACTCCAGGTGGAGGCAGACTGACAAAAATGGGTGGTTTGTTTTTGTGGGACTTCACCTCCCTTTTCTGCTTCCCTCTCTTTTTGCAGGAGCCCACTGATATTAATTCCCAGGATGCTGGCATTGTACCTGACACTGATTCACTGCAGGTTCTAAGGCAAAATAGCTTTCCCTAAAGTACCCTTGGTGTTGAATTCAGTACAGCCAAAGTATTTCTTCTTCGTAAATCTGAAGCCTAAAATAAATTTGAACAGGGGAAGTTTTCAATGCAGGTTATTTGAACTAATGTTCAATCAATTCAACCAGAATTTGAGACCTTATTATTCTATATTGCTTTAGTAAATCACTTCAACCAAATTGATCCAAATATTCATGTTAACATATTAATTGACAGAGATACAGCCTTTATCTGAGTTTTCAAGTGTATTTCCTTTCCTTTATGAAATTATAACAATTATTATTATTATTACAACTGCTATTAAAATTAAAGTAATAGCTAATGTTGCATGCCTACTATAGGTTCTGCATTTAAGTATTTATCCATACCCACTTATTTCTGGTAAGATACCTGAAGCTTGATATTGTTATATCTATATAAATAGATAAATAGTGAAAGAATTTGTCCAAAGTCATACAATATTTAAGATCTAGGGTTAAGATTTTATCTTGGGTTACTCTAACTCCAAACTCAATTCTTGTTACACTATTCCAAATGCATTATTTATTTCATGTCAAGTTGACCCTCTCTACCTCATTTGTTGCACATGCAAGACATTTCAAAAGAATCTTCTTTTCTGGTCCAGTATCCAAGAAGAAGTCATGGAAAAGTTGAAGAGAATGGGGACACCATGTACCAATCTCTTTCATCAAGAATTCCTTCCCTCTGCAGTCTTTTGAGTCTGTTATGATATATTTTTCACTCCTTTGAGGAATGAAGAATGCTGTAAAGAGAGCTGATAAGTGGACAGTGTCTTTATAGCGCTAGTAAAATTCCTTTTACTCCTTCCTTTTATGTGTTCCATCAGTTTAGAATGGCATTAAGTTGTGAGCCCCAGACTGACAACAGGTATTAAACCTCAGAACAAGAGGTTGGTTGGTTTCAAAAGCTGTTTCCTTTAGGTATATACAATGATCTGAATTGATAGGCCCATTTGTTCAAGCAGAGTAATGAAATATGGCTTCCTAATTCACAGTTAAAATCAAAGCCAGTTGAGTGGAAACTGAATTTAGCTGGCAAATTTCAAAATGCCATATGCTAACTGCTACAACTGTACAGTTTTCTAGAATACATGGAAGTTTTTTTAGGGTGTTGAAAAGTCAGAAGTGTTTTTTTTTTTGGGTGTTTAAAAGTTTACTATGTATGAATTTACAGTGAAGGAGATTGATACATGGAGTGCACCAAGGTAACAAAAGGATTATACATAAGCCTTGTACTGTAGTTGAAAGAGTTGTTTCCCTCGGGGGTAAGAAAACAATTTGAAACCACTATCCATATACACTGGCATTGGGCAGATAAGTAAATGGATAGCAGATTGTGGGAGATGGGTTTCTAATTGTTAGAAGTGAGAGGTTACACACAAGCAATGGGGGAAAGTAGAATGATCCATGTGTTATTGGGATAAGTATTGGAAATATAAATATGAACTCAGGCTTAGCTCAATAAAGGCATGGATGGATATATGTAGAAAAACTTCTGAATGTATCTTTATATAGGTGCTGGAAAGATGCATGTATCTCCTAGCTCTGTTTATGAAGCAAGCTAAGAAGTAATGGCATCCCAGTTACAACAAGCACACATGTTACTTGTATCCAGATTTGGTTTCCAATCCTATTTTCAAATAAAAGGAACCAACACTCCTTGGGAAAGTGACTGATTCAAGGATCACAGTAGAGAAGACACAAAATGAGCCTGAGCTTCATATGGTGTCAGAAGGTAAAGTATTAAAACAATAAAACAAAACAATTGTGGACATAAAAGGAGCACTGAAGCTAACTGGAAGAATTACCAATGACCAAAGCTGGAATAATATGAGCAGCAAAATAAATAATACAATACTGGATTATAACTAAAAGTACAAAACAAATACCCATTGGCCCATATTAATTTAAATAAATTAGGGAATAATAAATAAAAAGGGGATAGTAAACACTCTACTGTGTGGAAGAATGTAATTAAATTATGCAAATAACCCCCCTCAAGGAATGGTTTCAAGGTTATCAAAAACAAGTAAGGTCTGCAAAATTTTACTGACCAGAGGTACCTAAGGAAGCAGGATAAATGAATGTAATCCCATATCCTGGATGGGATGCAGCAACAGAAAAAGAGATAGCACATAGGAGCTAAGAAAATAGTGTGAACTCTAGTTAATCATAATGCATCACTTCATTAGTTTTGCCATATGTAATGTAATGTAATGTAATATAAGATTTTACTAACAAGGGACATTGCATGTGACTTCTATGGGAACTCCCCACATTATACTTATAACTTCGTTGTAAATCAAAGGCAATTATAAAATGGAAAATTTCTTATAAAGATGTCAAATATGTAAGAATTCACAAAAAGTAGAATAGTACATGGGCTGTCCCCACTTTCGTCTTTTACCAAGATTGTCCTTTCTTGGACATAGACTAGAAAAGTATGTTCTTATTAATTCATGTTGTACAGACAATCAATTTATCTAAAGATGCTTTAGTAAATTCTTTATTAGAACACTATTTTAAAAATTTAATTACCAAAACTTGTTTTAAGTGAAGACTGTTGAAAAAGTGTGGAAGTAATCACTCTCATCCCCACAATTAGACAAAAGATAAAGTAGAAATCAACAATTCTTCTTAGATCTAAAGTAAACTGAGGTGACAGGGCAAACCACCAGCTTGTAAACTGGAGACACAGGCAAAAGTACAGATTAATAGTTCACCAGGAGAAGAAGCCACTGCTGGAGCCAGTGACTGGCAAACTTAAAGGCTATTTAATCAGTTGCTGAAGACAGTATAGACTAACTTGAGAGATAAAACTCTGGGGTTTCCAGTCCCAGGGAAGTCCCCACACAGTCTGAGGTTTTATCTGCAGGAGCCACAACAGGTTCAAAGGCTAAAGATCAGAGAAATATTCCCTCATAATTTTAAGGGGGGAGGGGTGAAAAATAAACATTGTGAAATGCTCCCAGAATAGTCTGTTCTCCTTAACTAAAGCCTGCCCTCACAGAAACTATTTTAACAGACCCTAACTGACTTGAGTTTTATCAGCCTAACTGATGTGGGAGAAAGTTTGTATCCAAGCCCTGATCCCTCCTAGCTTTCAGTGTGAAGTGGGAAGGGGGATGCTGAGAAGCTTTTGTGTCCCTCCAAGACTCAGACCTTATTATGATTAGGGGATTTAGAAGATGATTCCCTTCCCCCACTTTACCATAGGGATCCTGTATAATAATCAGGTATTGAAGATGAAAGAGCTGCAAGATTAGATGCTATTTAAGAAGGAGTCTCTAAGGAAGCAGAGAGACAACAGGGGAGAGATAAACAAGGAGGTAGAGGAAATTTTGTCCTCTGATACTTACAGCCACAGCAATTAATAAATAACCTAACTCTAAGTGAGAGAAACCTAAAACCCCATGCTAAAAGACTTATTTTCCTCAGTTTACTTCACCTGATACACCATGTCAGGCTTTTAACAACAACAACGACAAACAATAAGGTATTCTCTAAGATTAGAAAACACAGTCTGATGAGACAAAATGATCAATAAATGCAGGTTTAGATGTAGCAGAGATTTTGGAATTATTAGCCTGAAAATTTAAGATAACTTTAATAGGGTGAGGGCTCTAATAGAAAATGTGAACAACATGCAAGAACAGAAGGTTAATCAAAGCAGAGAGATGGAACCTCTAAGAAGAAATTTTTAAAATGCTAGAAATAAGAAGCCTTGTAACAGAAATGAAGGATGCCTTTGATGGGCACATTAGGAAATTGGACATGGCCAAGGAAGAAATCAGTGAACTTGAAAATAGGTCATTAGAAACTTCCCAAACTGAAATGCAGAGAGACAAAAGAATTGAAAAGACAGAACATAATATCCAAAAACTATGGGACAATTTCAAAACATATAACACACATGGAATAAGAACACCAGAAGGAGAAGAAGGGAAAACTGAACAGGAGAAAAATTTGAAGTAGTATTGACTGAGAATTTTCTGAAAATTTCTAAAAATTAATGACAGGGACCAAATGACAGAGAAGCTCAGAGAACTTAAAGCAGGGAAAATAACAAAAATAACAAGAACTCCACCCTAGGCATATAATTTTTAAACTGCAGAAACTCAAAGACAAAGAGAAAATATTGAAAAAAGCCAGAGGATTAATACATCTTTCCTATAGAGTCACAAGGTTACCAATTACATTGGCCTTCTCTTCAGAAATCATTCAAGCAAGGAGACTCCTGTGCAAAATACTTAAAGGGTTGCAAGACAACAAAAAAAAAAATCACCAACCTAGCATTCTGAACCCAGTGAAATTATCTTCAAAAATGAATAATGTCAGAATCGGTCTAAGAAAAAAAAATGATTCAAGTATATGCTGTCTAATAGACAGTCACCAAGATGACAGACTACATTGTGGATCATAAAACACACCTTAAAAAACTTAAAAGGATAGAAATTATATGAAATATGCTCTCATAACACAATGGAATCAATTAAGAAAACAATAGAGTAACAGTTGGAAAATTCACAACTATTGTGAAAGTAAACAATTCACTTTGAAATAACATATGGGTCAGAGAAGTAGTATGAAAAGAAATTAAAATGTATTTTCAACTAAATGAAAATTAAAATTCAACTTATGAAAATTTGTGGGATGCAACAAAAACAATGTTTATAGGGAAATGCATAGTATTGAATGCATATATCTAGCAAACAAGAAAGACATAAAATCAGTAATTCTAACTTCCACATTAGAAAAAGAAGGCCACATTTAATCTAAAGTAAGTAGAGGAAAATTAATTAAAATATCAAGAAATCGCTATAGGAAAATTAAGGAAATCTAAAGCTATTCCTTAGAAGTGATCAATAAAATTGCCCAATCGCTAGACAAGCTAACCAAACATAAAAGAGAGAAGATGAAATTTAATTATATCAGATATGAAAGAGGGACAATCAGTACTAATCACATAGACATGAAAAGGACAATAAAGGAATGCTAAAACTCCATGCCTCAAATTTCATAACTTGGACTACTTGGAACCATTCTTTGAAAGATACAAACTATCAAAATTCATTCAAAGGGAAAATACAATATGAATAGACCTCTATTAATTAAATTGAGCCAACTACTAATAACTATTCTAAACAGAAAAAACTAGGCCCAGATAGTTGAATGGTGAAATCTACCAAACACTTAAAGAAGAAATTATATCAATTATCTATGTTCTCTTCCAGAAATTAGAAATAGAGAGAACACTTCCTAACGCAGTTGATGATGTTGGCATTACCCTAATACCAAAACCATATACTGACATGTCAAGAAAGTCAAACTACAGACAAAAATATCTTATTAACATAGATGCAAAAATCCTCAATACAGTAAGATTCATCAAAGTATAAAAATACATATATATCCCAAAGACATGAGGTAAGTTCCAGGTATGCAAGGTTTGTTCAACACTTGAATATCAAGTTTTGTAATCCATCACATCAACAGGCTAAAGAAAAATATGATAAAATCAATAGATTCTGCAAAAAGCATTTGCAAACTCTAACACTCATACATGATAAAAAAAAAAAAACTCTCTGCAGTATAGGAGTTGAGGACTTCCTTAACTGATAAAGAACACCTGCAAAAAGTACCTACAGATAATATCATACTTAAAGGGGATAAACTCGTGGCATTCCCCCTAAGATCTGCAACAAGGCAAGGACGTTCCCTCTCACTACTCCTATTCAACATTGTACTATTAAGTCCTAGCTATTATTAGAAAAAATATGGAAAGAAAATGCATAAAGATTGGGGAGAAGAAATGATATTTTGTTAACAGACAACATTATTGTCTATGTAGAAAACCCCAAAGAATTGACCAAAAATATACAAATAAAATTAGAAAGTAAGCCTCCGACTTCCTGGGATGAGTGAGCAATCATTGCAAGGTTATAGGATGGAAGATATGAACATACAAAAGTAAATTGTTTTCCTATTTGTGATCTAACTATTGGAGTTTGAAATTAAAAACACAACACTATTTACAGGAATGATTAGGTATAAATCTAACAAAATGTATAAAAAATTTATATAAAGAGAATTATAAACTCTGATGAAAGAAATAAAAAAAATATAAATACATTGACATATATTCCATGTTCATGGGAAGGAAGTCTCAATAATTTTAAGATGTCTGTTGTTTATGACTTGATCATAGATTCAGTACAATCAAAATCAAAATCCAAAAAATAAAAATAAAAATGCCAGCATTTTTGGTTGATATCAATAAAACGATTCTAAAGTTTTTATAGAAAGGCAAAAAAGCACAAAATAGCCATGGCAGCATTAAGGAATTTTATAAATGCTGAGTAACTGACATTACCCAACTTCAAGACTTATAATAAAACTGTAGTAATCAAGATAGTATAATTTTGGTGAAATAATAGACAAATAGATTGATGAGAGAAGCCAGAAACAGACTCACAGTGATAAAGTCTACTTACCTTTAACAAAGGTTAAAGTAAATTAAACGGAGAAATCATAGTCTTTTTAACAAATGGCTTTGGAACAATTGGACATCCACATGCAAAAAGCTGAATCTAGGCACTGACCTTAAATTTTTGCAAAAATTAACTCCAAATGGATCACAGTTCAAATATGAAATGGTAAACTATAAAATCAAAGTGACCTTGGATTGGGTGATGACATTTTAGGTACAACACCAAAAGCATGTCCCATGAAAGAGGAAATTGATAGGTTGAACGTCATTGCAATTAAAATATTCTGATTTACAAGACATTCTTGAGGGAATGAAAAGACAAGCTACAGACTTGGAGAAAGTAATTACAAAACAGATATCTAAGAAAGTACTTCCTCCAATATATATATAAAGAGCTCTTAATACTCGACAGCAACAAAATAAACAACCCAATTAAAAATGGGCAAATGCTCTGCAAACATAGCTCACCAAAGAAAGTATAATTGATAAATATGCATGTGAAATGACATTCTCCATCGTTTGTCATTAGGAAGTTTCAAATTAAAAAAGACATATGAGTTAGCAGTACACACCCACTAGAATTGCTAAAATTCAAAAAACACCTACAGCACCCTATACTTGCAAGTATGTGGAGCCTCAGGAGCTCACATTCTTTATTGTTGAGAATGCAAAACGGTGCAGCCACTTTGGAAGACAATTGAGGAACTTCTTATAAAATGATACATTCTTTTTCCCATATGATCCAGTAATAATGCTCTGAGATATTTACATAAATGAATTGGGTTATCAACAATGATTATTAATAAATGCTTATACCGGTTTTATTTATAATTGCCAAAAATTGTTGGAAACCAAGATGCCCTTTACTAAACGAATGAATAAACTATGGTATATCTATACAATGCAATATTGCTCAGCAATAAAAAATAAATGAACTATCAAGCTGCAGAAATGTCATGGAGGAAACTTAAATACATATTGCTAAGTGAAAGAAACCAGTCTAAAAAGGCTACCTACTGTATGATTCCAACTATATGTCATTGTGGAATTGCAAATTTATAGAGACAATAAAATGATCAGTGGTTTCCAGGAGTAAAGAGGGAGGAAAGGAGGGATGAAAAGGAGGAGCACAGATTTTTCAGATACGGAGAATATTTTGTCTGATAATGCAACAGTGGGTATATGACATTATGCATTTGTTAAAACCCACAAAACTGTACAACACAACAGTGAACACTAATGTAACTATGACCTTTAATTACTAATAATGTCTCAGTATTAGTTTTTCAATTGTAACAAATATACTGTTCACTTGGAGGATGTTAACAGTGGGAACTCTGGTAGTGGAGATACAGTGGGGAAAGGAGTATATGGAACCTATGTACTTTCTACTTAATTTTTCTGAAAACCTAAAATTGCTCTAAAAATAAAATCCATTAATGAAAAAAAAGTTAAATCTGTTTACATGCAGTCATAGTCTACAATTCCTCTTAGAAAAATAAAATCTAGAAATACTTTGTGAATATTCTCAGTTGAATTTGGATTAAGCTTCATGCAAAATTCAGTGAGCTTCTTAGATAAAGGGATAATGGGAGTCATAAAAATCACACTGACATTTTATACCTGATGAATTTATCCTCATGAAATTTTCTAACAAAAAAAAAAAATTAAGGCTGAACAAAGCATGCCAAAGCAAATGTGTATATTATCTGCATAATTTACATTAAAAGTTCTATGGGCCAGTTGAATTCTGGCCAAAGGAAATTTTGGAAAGATGGGAGCAATATAATTTGTCTAATTTGCTCAATGTGTTAATATTTACCCTGCGGATTTGTGAGAGGAAACTGACTGTAATATGAAATAAAATTTACTTTTCTCTTCACTATGTCTACATTTGGACCATAGAGAACTACTTAATTACTTGAATCACAGAATTTGTGAATCACATTTCCAGTGTATTTTCATTCAGACACTATGCAGAAGAGAAGCTTGGCAATTAGAAATATCTTGATTTAAAGTCCATTTCTAATTTCTTAATGACACTGGCAATATCTGATGTTGAAAAACTCACTTCTTCTAGTATGAAGATAATAACTATGAAATGCATCAGGTTTCTGATAATTGGAAACAAAATATTAGTTTCCTTTCCATCTATTTTTTTCTTTCCATATACCTTCCTCTCCATCCCTCCAAAAGAATACCGTCCTGTACTTGTCAGATAATGTCCAATTAACGCCCCAAATATTTACCAGTTTTTAATCATTCTGCCCAGAGTTTCCTTTCACAAGAAAAAAAATTTGCACGATTTGAGTATTTTTGGAATTATTATGGATATGGAAGTTTTTTCTGTTTTTTAACTTCAGTTGAGAAGATTACACTGTATTCAGATTTATAGGCCAAGTTGTCAAATGAAACACAATTGAAAAACTCACAGGGACTATATTCATTAATATGATGATACAAGGAAAACTACTCGGTAAATATTTGTGATTGTTAACAAGTTTAGCATATTTGGCTTGAGACTCTGTTCTCTCTAATTGAGTATGAAGAAATGACAGTTAAACTTCAAAAAATGTCATTTTGACCCAGACTTTTATTGTATCATCTGCAAATTCCCACAGAAATGGAGATATTTAGGGAAGAAAACCACATTCTTTTTATTTCAACGTGACATACAACATAGTTTGTGAGTCTCTTCCTCCTTTTTACTTCTCTGAATTCACTCCAAGAAACACTCATTTTTATCTTTTCTTTCTTGGTTTCTAGCAGTCCATGATAAGATAAAGCCCATCACCTGCTTGCCTCCCAAATTTCAAGCCCTCCCCATTTATACCATAATTATGGTGAACTATATGAATGTTCCCAAATATTCTATGCTGTTTTATGATTTTATTCATTGATTTATCTGAATCTACTTGTCTTGATTGAATCCTGCTTCTTGATTAATGAACCCTCTAAATTCTATTCAGTTGTGGTGTCATCTTCAAAAAATTTTTAGTCTCCCAATACAGATTGACATACTTTCATTTTCTGTTCTTATAGAGCATTTTTCCTCTATACCAGCATATGTTACTTAGATTGTTGGCTAGAAATAATGTTTCGATCCTTCACCTACCAATTAATTATTAATCAAGTTCAGGAATTTTGCTCTTTTCATCCATTTATCTGCAGTAGCTGGCAATATGCTTTCACATTTAGAACATACTCAATTCCTTTTCTTTTCTTAGACAGTTTGATACTTATCTCAATACTGGAGGTAAACATTCATGAAAGCTCTTATCTCATGTGATAATTAACATAATAATCTTGAAATTACCATTATTCCCATTTCATAGAAAGGTGCAACTGAGGTTCAAGGATGTTAATTATGTTATATCAAAAGCAATGTTTTACCAATTATTCAGAATCCATGCTCTGTCAACTATGTCATTTAACCTCTTTTCCTGCCTCTTGTCTTCAAGTAATAATGCAATTTGTCTGGTTGTAAGCACTTTCTATGATTAGTTTAATAATACAAATTATAGCTGCTTAAATTCAAAAAGTAAATAGAAGTGGGCTTAGGTATGGGCAGAAAAAGGTTCATGAGACAAGACAGTTGAACAGGGCCTCGCCAAAATATAAGTTTAATAGAGGTAGGGAAGATGGAGGAAAGGAAGATGGGCACAAGTCATTGTTGAGGACATTTACAATTCATGTTTGCTGACTTGGTGGATTAATTTTGTATGTTGAGAGAAAGGAAAGAGGCTATTAAAATGAAGCACTGATGTTTATTTTCAAAGAAAAGACATCTGGACTGATAAGAAGATGGCCAAGAAAGAAATGTTTATTGTTGTTATTCATTTATAATGGACTTTATTTTTTAGAATTGTTTTAGATTTACAAAAAGACTAAGAAAACAGTATAGCCAGTTCCCTTATATCCTGCACTCATTTTCCTCTATGATTAAAATTTGTATTAGTATGATACACACGTTAAAATTATGGAAACAATATCGACGTATTATTATTAAATAAAGTCTATAGTTATTTAAATTTCCATAGATTTTACCTATTTGCCTTTGTTTTTCAGGATCCCGTCTAGAATGTCAAATTACATTCAGTTGTTCCTTAGGCTCCTCCAAGCATTTTTTTTTCAGAATTTCTTATTGTTTTTTTTTTTCTTCTTTTTTTCTTTTGATGGCCTTGTCAACTTTGAGGAACAGTGGTTAGGCATTGTGTAGGCTGTTCCACATTGGAATTTGTCTGGTACTTGTCACATGATAAGGCTGGATTTATGGGTTTTTGGAAGGAGGGCCACAGAGGTAAAGTACCATCCTTTACACATCAAGATGATATGCTATCTGTAAGATTCATGGCTAGTGGTTTTGACCTTCATCACCTAGCTATGGTTGTGCTGGTCAGGCTTCTCCACTGTGAAGTCATTCTTACCTGCCCTCCTTCCATATTGTACACTGCGGAAGCAAGTTGCTATGTAGAGCCTATACTTAAGCAGTATCTACATAAACTATTTGGAATTCTTCTGTAGTGAGATTTGCCTCTTCTACCCTTTCTGGGGATTATATATATATATATATTTATTTATAACACTACAGACTTGTGAATATTTATTTCATACTTTGGGTTATAATTAAATAGTATGCTATCTATTTTGCTGTTCAAATTCTCCCAGTTTTGATCATTTGGAAGTTCTTTCAGTGTCTCCTTGTCCTTTGATATATAAACATCAATGTATGTCTGTGTGTGTGTGTGTGTGTGTGTGTGTGTGTGTGTGTGTGACTGTATTTGTGTGTTGCTTTCTTTGTTTTTGAATTACCATCTCCTTACTTTGTGACACTACAAGTAGCTCCAATCTCATCTTTTATGTTTTTTGCTTTAGCCTTAGAATCAACCATTTCTCCAATGAGTGTTGGCTTCTTTTATTGAAGTCTGGTATTAGTAGTCAAGATGTGGACACTGGGTGTGCTTGCTGTTACTGGATATGCTTGTTAAAATTAGGGTCCTGAAAAGGTGTTTTTTTTGTTTTGTTTTGTTTTGTTTGCTATTGAATGTCAAGATTAGAGAAAGAGAGGTGGGAAAATGTGGGTGTTTCAGGTTGCTGAAGTTGTCGGAATGCAATAAACTAGAAATGGATCATCTTTTACAGAGGGGATTTATGAGGTTACAGATGTACAATTCTGAGGCTATGGAAATGTCTAAATCAAGGCATCAAGTGGGAGATAATTTCTCTGAGGAAAGGTTGCTGGCGTCTAGGGCTCCTCTGTCACATCAGTAAACTAATGAAGACCCACCTAGAATGGGTAGAGACACGTCTCCACTTAATCCAGTTTAACCACCACTCTTGATTGAGTCACATCTCCAGGGAGATGATATAATTACGGTTTCAAACATGCAGTGCTGAATAGGGATTAGAAGAAACAGCTGCTTTTACAAAATAGGATTAGGATTAAAACATGGCTTTTCTAGGGTACATACATCTTTTCAAATCAGCACACATGGGAAGGCAGATGATGACATTTGGTGGTCCTTTTCTCTTGGATTCTGGTTTCAAAATGGCTCTCTCAGACACTGTGGATCCTTCTGGCTACTCTGGGGCATTTTCTTTCTCTTAAAGGACTCCAGCAAGGATTAAGAGCCACCTTGAATGGGCTGGGTCACATATCTTTGGAAACAACTTAATCAAAAGGTCCACCCACAACAGTCTGCACCCACAAGAATGGAATAAAAGAACATGGCATGTTCTGGGGTACATAAAAATTTCAAACCAGCACAGTGAGTATGGTGACAAATCATTTGCAAACATCATGGAAGTGGCATGAATTTACACATCAAAATTTCTACTTCCCTAAACAAATGTTTGGTAAGAATATTATGTATATCCAAACTTGCTTATTGTACTATTATCAGCATAATGTATGAAAATAGTTGATATTATCATTCCAAAAAGTGGGACCAGACAAAGCAAAGAGCAGATGCAGGGGAAAGGGGAATAGAATTGTCAAAAGCACATGCCATAATCACCAAAACAATCCATTGAAAAGGCCAAGGTGAGTATATTGTTTACTGCAGAAGGGGGAAATTCTGAGGAGGGAAGGCAAGGCCAGAATTTATTGTTAATTGGAAGTTTGATTTGCAACATGTCTTCCAAAGCATGTGTGGTGGAGACAGGAAGCCTTGAATAGTATTGAGTTAAGACCAAGATATAACAGCCTAGGATTGGTAGAAACAACAAAGCAAAGATTTGGAAATGAGGGCTCCAAAGAGTCTCAGGGGACAAATTGTGGGTTGAGATTTTCTATTGTATGGGTTTCCCTGGAAGTTCCAATAATGAAAATCAAACCATTTGCCTTGGGAGGAAACTCTTGGAAAAACAAAATCTTGAAGAGACACAGCATAGGTCATTTTGGTGCAGTGTATTAGTTTGTTAAGCTGCTGGAATGCAACATACCAGAAATGGAACAGCTTTAAAAAAAGGGAATCTAATACATTACAAGTTAATGTTGTAAGTCCATGAAGATGCCCAAATTAAGGCACCAACAAGAGGTTACCACTTAAAAAAGGACTATGCTGTCTGGAACACCTCTGTGAGCTGGGAAGGCACGTTCGTGGTATCTGCTGGTCTTCATTCCTGGTTCTGCTGTTTTCAGTTTCTGATGCCAGTGGTTTCCTCTCAAAGCATCTGTGGACCTTCACTTAGTTCCTCCAGGACCCAACTCTGGGTTCTGGCTTGCTTTGCATCTCATGGGAAGGCACATGAAGACATCTGCTGGGGCCTGCATCTCCAAACATCTGGGTCTCATGTTGCCTCTGTCAACTCTGAAGCAACTGTTCTCCAAGTATCTGCATCCACTCTGCGCTGAGCCTCTAAAATCTTTCATCTTTTAAAGGACTCCAGTAAACTAATCAAGACCCAGATGGATGAGTCAGATCTCCATCTAATCAAAAGGTCACACCCACAATTGAGTATGTTCCATCTCCATGGAGATAATCTAACTAATTTTCCACCCTAAAATATTGAATTGGGATTAGAAAACCCAGCTGCTAACACACGATTGGATCAGGATTAAAACATGGCTTTTCTGGGGAACATAACAGAGTCCAACCAGCACATGCAGGCAATAAGATGCAGTTTTCCATTGTTATTGTTCAGGCTCAGTAGAGAGGATGATGTTTTCAGGTCTCAGGATATCTAAAGTACTACATGTCAAGTAAGACTAGGAAAAGAGTAGTACAGCCTGGCCTGTACCACTAGTACTCAAGTCAAAATGCCCCATAAAGCTGTTCAGTTACAACTTTAACCAGATAAAATTGCAGAAATTGTTTTCAGATGTTTAAAGTAATACTTTACCATTTTAAGATGATGGAGTAAAGGTTAGTCCTCCCTTTCCCTCCAAACAATCAGCAAGCCAAAAAGGAACAGAAACATAATTTCATGTTTAATTCATCTAGGAGATATCTGTAAACTTAAAGAAAAAGCCAAATGCTATGAAAATTAAGCAAGCAAATAGAAAACATATAAAGAAAATATTTGGGCATAGTTATCCTGCATACTGGACACACCTTCAATGCCAACCCCAAAATGCCTTTTGAAACAAAGAAACCAGGTCTCCATTCTGGTGATGGGAGTTTGCCTGGACCTCATTGATACTGGGTTTTAAGGACTATACCAAGAAAAATCCAAATAGCAACTTTGAAAGAAGTAGTCTCTCCATAGGTGGAGAGGAGGAAAGAGATTTTAAATTGTGAATAGTCTTATGCAGGCTGATTTCTTTTAACTCATTTACACACATTGTTCCTACACATAAGAAATTTCACTGTGAGCTGTGGAAATTTCCCACTAGCCCAGAATACTTTTCTGGTTCCTTTCCTAAGAAGAACCTCCTACAAAAGTTAGTCTAAGCAGGCAGGCAATGGTGCCTCAGTGGTAGAATTTTTGCCTGCTGTGCTGGTTTGAAAGGATGCATGTACCCTAGAAAAACCATGTTTTAATCCTAATCCCATTTTGTGAAAGCAGCCATTTCTTCTAATCCCTATTCAGTACTCTATATGTGAAACTGTAATTAGATCATCTCCCTGGAAATGGGACTCAATCAACAGTGGTGGTTAAACTGGTTTAAGTGGAGATGTGTCTCCACCCATTCAGGTGGGTCTTGATTAGTTTACTGGAATCGTATAAAAGAGAATGACAAGAGAGAAAGCCAGGAGATTCAGAGAGAGCAGAGAATCCACCGGCCAGCAAGTTTGGGAGATGAAGAAGGGAAATGCCTCCCGGGGAGCTGGAGAAGAAGCTAGCAGATGACTCCATCTTCACCATGTGCCCTTCTAGCTGAAAGAGAAAACTTGACCGTGTTTGCCATGTGTCTTTCCATTAGAGAGAGAGTAACCCTGAACTTCATTGGCCTTCTTGAACCAAGGTATCTTTCCCTGGATGTCTTAGATTGGACATTTCTATAGACTTGTTTTAATTGGGACATTTTCTCAGCCTTAGAACTGTGAATTAGCAATTTATTAAATTCCCCATTTTAAAAGCCATTTTGTTTCTGGTATATTGCATTCTGGTAGCTAGCAGACTAGAACACCTGCCATGCCAGAGACCCACTTTTGATTCCTAGAGCCTGCTCATGTCAAAAAAAATAAAAGTCTAAGAATAACTTACCTCAGCTAAAGGAAGATAATAAAACATAAATCAATATTGTCCTATACAATGATACAAAAATGGTAAAAACAGGAATGAAATAAAAACAAGGGAGAAATATTTAATAATTTTAATAAAATGATTCTAGTAAATCAATGAAAAGTAAGACTAAATAAGTTGTCATGCAATAAGAAAATGTAATGAAATGCTTAGCTTTTTCAAAGAATATCTCAAAGCAGGTATACAAGAGTTTAGGGAAAACATGGAAAAGCAAGTAAAAAAGCAAAATAAAGTGCACAAATTAAATGATAAGACATAACCAAAGATATTAGATAAATTAAATTGGAAAAATGTCAAATAGGATAATTTACTAGAAAAGAAATTAGCATATATGTATATATGTATATATATATATACACACACACACACACACACACACACACACACAGTAATTGAACCAATTACCTAGATTAAATGGAGAAGGTTTTCAATGTACGATCTTCCCCCCAAAATATACCATGGTCAGAAACTCATGGAGGTATTCTTTCACACATTTAACGAATGATGATTCAAAAACCAGATACACTTTTTAAAACTGTGAAAAAGAAGAAAATTTCTGTGATGTATTTTATGGAGCTAGCAGGACATCAGTGTTGAAACCTGACAAATCATAGGCAAAAGAGAATGCTTCAGAAATGTCCATTTGAGGAAAACATTCTAAAGAAAATATTAGTAATCATCATTTAGTATCATATTTAAAGGAAAATATGCCTACCTTCCATTAGAGAATTGTTTCCATTTTTGGAAACCTGTTATCATTTCATATTTTATCACAGAAGAAGTAAAAGAAAAAATAGCCACAAACTTATCTCCATAAAAACTAAACAGTAATCTGAAAAATCTTAACCTCTTTTCTTTATTTAAAAACATATTCTCAATAATATATACATATGATAAAAAGAGACAGATATTTCCTTATTTTGATTTAATAGAGATCTACCAAGCATATTTTGGAATCTATAGTCCAAAAGAGTCATCTCTCTATAATCCAGCTCTGTTGAAGAAGCCTGAAGATAAATATTCCTGGATTGCAGTTAGATGCTTTAGGCAAAGAAAAAATCATGACTTAAGCTTTCCTGGGAATCTATCTTACAAAGACCATCCAGGTATTCTGACTACACTCTTGCACTTGACTGCACTCTTGGCAAACTCAAGCCACTAAAAGAGTGCAAACTCAGAGTCCTCACTGCAAACTCACAACCCAAGTGTTTTACCTCTCATACCAGCAACTCCTCACTACTTGCTTTCATTCCTGCTTTGAAAAGATACATAACAATCTTTTGTAAGTATTGCTTGTGAAATGCAGGTTTCTACCCAAAAAAATCTCCTTTTGAAGAAGTACAAAATAATCTTTGTGAACAGGAAATTCAGAGGCATCAGGATAACTCTTCTTTGTGGCCTTGAAGAAAATTCTTTGGTTTAGAAGACAAGGAGAAAATATTTTGAGATTGGAACCAGTCCTGGGCCATACCCACTTCCCCTGTCACACTTGCATGACCAGACAACTTCCCTATGTTGCCAAGTAAAGCAGGGATAGGGAGGCCATTCTGAAAGTAGGAGAAGCCAGAGTTCATTACTGTTTAAAAATGCTCTTACATGACTTTCAAACATTAGGACAGTTCAAATTCTGAATCTTTCTGCAATCATACAGCCCGCTTGCCTCAGTGTAAGGAAGATGACTTCATATGTCAACATGAAGAGAGGGATTTGTTGTCTCCTTAGACGAGGAAGTTAATCTTCATGTGTCTTAGTTCCATCCATCAGATTTCTCTTGCATGATGTGTGCAAGTGGAAGAAGCTACAAGGGCAAAGTTCACAAAGGATACCACCAGGGAACCATATCCAAGGGGGTAGAAACCAGAAGGAATGTTGGCAGCAGATTTAGAAATTGGGGATCAGGATGCTAGGATGGAAGCATGCCGAGGTGCAGACGGATCTAGGACCCCCTTCTAGAAAAGACATTCTGAAACCAGACAGCCTGTGTTCTGTCACTTCTAAGCTATATGAGTTTCAGCAAATTATTCTATCTCCCAAACATGGCTTTTCTTCTGCAGTCTTAGAGAAATGAGGGACTGCCTCTGAGAGTTGAAATGTAAAATCAGATAAGCATGTGAAAGAGATAACAGTTTCTTAGGGATGATGAGACGTTTTCAAGATCCCAAGGGTTTGGGTCTTATAAAATACATTTTATGGCACTGGGGGTGAAGCTGAGAAGCTCAGGATAAAAATGCATCTGATAATATTTATTATTATAAGAAGCAATATCAACAAAATATTTTGTTTTATGGTTAGCCACATTCAACTGCAAATAATGCCTAAAGCATTTGGACAGTAGTGTTTATGCTTAAATTTCTTAAACCATGCTTATTTCTTCCTAAGAACAAAGGCAAACATTTTACCTCAACATATGCTGAATTGTCCAAAAAATTGGATTTGTGAGTTTCAGATGAACAAATTTCAACTTCTTTTTTATTCATTTGGAACTAATTTTGAAGCTCAATGAGCTCATGCTTTAGGTTTCCTCATTTGCACGGGCCTTTCTAAGACCCACCCCCTTTCATCCCATGGTCTAAATTACTGTGCCTTCTTGGCCACATCCCCTCACCTCTGCTTCAGTGACCAAAGGCCCCTGAGTGATGGTACTATGCATATGAGACAAATCTTTGCACCCAAGAAGACTCAAGTTAATTGTTGAGGTAACACATTATGAATACCAAGAGGTAGGGAGATATTTCAAGTGGCATTATCAAAAATGAGTGGAGAAGCGTCAGGAAACTTTGACAAACTACCAATCATAATTAAAAATTCCAATGAACCATTCTAGAGGAAATACTAAATTAACCCCAGGAAAATGAAGTAGAATACCTTTCCCTATCTTTCCTGATACGTACAAACAAACCATCAATAGAATGCATTAGCTATGCATATATTACCTAATACCTAGAAAAATCATTAAAAAGCTGTGCAAGGCAGACCACAGTGGCTCAGTAGCAGAGTTCTCCCCTGCCATGCCAGAGCCCCAGATTTACTTCCTGGTGCCTGCCCATGTAAAAAAAAAAAAAAAAAAAAAAAAATCTGTGCAGGGGTGAAAAGGGTAGCTCGGTGGTAGAATTTATGCCTGCCATGTGGGAGACCTGGGCTCAAATACCCAGCCCATGCACTTCCCAAACAAACATGCAAAGAGATAAACAAAACACCAACCAAAAAAAATTCAACAAAATGGAATTAAAAAATATATGTATTCTCCTAACCCACAGGAAGACAAGAAAAATAAAATAAAAGCAAATTACAGAAGTAAGCAGAAAAGAATAAATAACATTGAAGACATATGTCCTAATATATTGACAATTATGTTAATTTATAAATAATCTTAAATACACTGAATAAAACATAGAAATTGGAGCAATGGATTAAATAACATGAAATCAAATCTTATATTGTCTGAAAGAAATTCTTTCCAAGCAAAGCAATATAAATAGGTTCAAAAAGAATGGAAAGACTTACATCATGCAAGCGATAATCAAAAGAAAGCAGCAATGTTTATATTAATATCAGCTAAGGTAGGCTCCAGAGCAAAGAACATTATCAGACACAGAGAAGGACGTTATATAATAATTAAAAATTAATACACAAAGAATCCTAAATATTTATGTGCTAAACACAGAGGTGCGATTTATATGATGCAAAACTAGCAGAAATTAAACGAGGGATAGAAAAACATGATTATCACTGGAAGCATCCATACACCTCACTCAACAATTGACATTACAACTAGATAGGAAATCAGAAAAGATGCAGAACTCCATAGCACCGTCAACCAATAAGATCTAATTGACATTTATAAAATATTCCACCCAAAAATGATAGAACTCATAATTTTTTCAAGTGCCCATGGAAGATATGGGAAGACAGACCATAACTTGAATCATAAAGCAAACCTCAACAAATTTAAAAAATTGAAATCATACAGAGTGTGCTCTCTGCCCAAAATGGGATCAAATTAAATATCAAAAAGATTTCTAAGACAGAAAGTTAACAGGAAAACCACTAAATGCTTGGGAACTAAAAAAGTACACCTCTAAATACCCTATGAATTTAAGAGCCAGTCTCAAGGAAGATTTAAAAAATACAGTGAATTGAATAAAAAAAGAAAGAAAAATGAAACCCCATCAACATTTATGGGAAATGGCTAAGGCAATGCTTAGAAAGAAATTTATGGTGTTAAATGCATACATTAGGAGAGAGAAAAAGTCAGAAGTCAATAATTAAAAATTCTACCTCAAGAACCAAGAAAACGAAGAAAAAATTTGACCCTAAAAAGCAGAGAAGCCGAATGAAGGAAATAATAAAGACAAGAGCAGAAATCCTTGAAATTAAAACTAAGACTACAATAGAGAAAAATCAATAAAATAAAAGGCTGGTTCTATGAAAAGGTCAATAAAATTGACTCCAGCAAGACAAAAAAAGAAAGAAAGAAGATATAAATTACCTATGTGAGAAATGAAACTATAGGTTTTGCAGACATCCAAAGGACGTGTAGAGAACTCTACACAAAAATTTGACAGCTTAGTTGGAATACAACAATTCCTTGAAAAACACAAAGTAACACAACTCATGCATTATGAAACATGATTTGAATAACAGTATAACTGCTAAGGAAATTGAATCCATAATTTTAAAATGCCCCTAAAATAGGTCTCCAGGCTCAAATAATTTCACAGCAGAATTATATTAAATATTTGGAAAAGACAGAACACTAAATTCTGGTAATTTCTTCTATAAACTAGAAGAATATGGAACATTACACAATTCATTTTATGAAATTAGTATTACCCTGATTTCAAAGGCAAACAAAGGCAGCACAAAAAAAGAAAAAAAATACAGACCAATATCCTTCATTAATATAGATGGAAAAATCTTTAAGAAAAAGCTAGCAAATTAATAATATATGGAAATAATTATACACTATGAATATGTGGGAGTTATTTGTGGATGAAAATAAGGTAGATTCAATATTCAAAAATTGATCAATATAACCTATGTTATTACATGCTAAAAAAGGAAATAAATCCCATTCTCTCAGTTGATGCCAATGAAGCATTTGACAATATGCAACAAACATTCATAACAATTCTCAGAAAAATAGAAATGAAAAGTCATTACCTCAACTTGATTTAAAAAACAAAACAAGAACTTAAAACATTCCGATAACAGTATCCTTAATGTTGAAAGACTAAATACTTTCCCTTAAGATAGGGGACAAAGTAGTATTCCACTGTCTCCAGACTCATTAAACATAATGCTGGAGATTCTCACTATTGCAATTAATATGAAATAAAAATAAAGACATATAGATGTAAAGGAAGACATGATACCATCCTTATTTGCAGATGAATAGGTTGGTTGTACAGAAATCAAATGGAATCTAAAAAAAAAACTCCCAGATCTTATGAATGAGAGTAACAAGGTAACAATACGCAGAATATATACACAAAAATCCATTTTATTTTTATATACTTGTTCTACTTTACTAACTGCCAGAATTCAGTATACCAGAAACAGAATGTCTTTTAGAAAGGGGAATTTAATAAGTTACTAGATTACAGCTCTAAGGCCGAGAAAAGGTCCCCATTAAAGCAAATCTATAGAAATGCCCAATCTAAGGCATCCAGGGAAAGATAACTTGATTCAGGTAGGCCAAAGATATTCAGGAATTCTCTCTCAAGTGGAAGGCACATGGCAAGCACAGTCAGGGTTTTTCTCTCATCTGGATGGGCACATAGTGAGCACAGCGTCATCTGTTAGTTTCTTCTCCTGGCTTCTTGTTTCAGGAAGCTCCCTGGGAGGCATTTTCCTTCTTTATTTCCAAAGGTCACTGGCGACCTTTGTTGTCAAATTTTTGTGTAGAGTTCTCTACACATCTTTTGGATGTCTGCAAGACCTATAGTTTCATTTCTCATATAGGTAATTTATATCTTCTTTCTTTCTTTTTTTTGTCTTGCTAGAGTCAATTTTATTGACCTTTTCATAGACCCAGCCTTTTATTTTATTGATTTTTCTCTGTTGTATTCTTTGTTTTAATTTCAAGGATTTCTGTTCTTATCTTTATTATTTCCTTCATTCGGCTTCTCTGCTTTTTAGGGTCAAACTTTTTCTTCGTTTTCTTGGTTCTTGAGGTAGAATTTTTAATTATTGACTTCTCCTTCTCATGGCTATGTCGTTCTGCTCTGCTCTCTCTGAATCTCCTTCATTCTTCAAAATGTTTCCTCTTTTTTAGTACTTCAGAAATTTATCAAGACCCATCCAAATGGGTGGAGACATGTCGTCACCTAATCCGGCTTAACAACCCTCTTGATTAAATCACATCTCCAGGGAGATGATCTGATTACAGTTTCAAACATACAATACTGAATAGGGATTAGAGGAAACGCCTGCCTTTACGAAATAGGGTTAGGATTAAAGCATGGCTTTTCTAATGTCCATATATCATTTCAAATCAGCCCAATACTAATATGTGGACACTGGGATTAGAAATACAAAACTAATTACACAATCACTCAAAAATTAAATACTTAGTGTGTATCTAACAAAACATATGGGAAACTTAAAAAGATAAAATAAAAAAAAAGAAAGCATATGGGAGACCTGTTGAAAAGTACACAACACTGAGAAAAAGTGGATAGAATAAAGTAAATGGAGAATCATACTATGTTTGCTGATTGAAAGGCTCAACATAGTAAAACTGTCAATTCTCCCCAATTGTTATATAAGTTTAGTGCAATTTCTTTAAAAATATCAGCAAAATAGTTGTAGATACAGACAAGATTATTCTAAACTCTAAATGGAAAGTTGAAGGAACTGGAATAAAGAGATGAAAGTTTATGCTCCCTTAAAACTTAAACTCAAATGTTTGTAACATCTGTATTCATAACAGGCCCCAATTGGAAACATCCCAGATTTCCTTCAGTGTATGAATGGTTAAACAAACTGGGTTTATGTATCATGGAACTTAATTCAACAACAACAATGAAAAAAAGAACAAGTTATTGATGCATGCAACAACCTAGATGAATCTCCAAAAAATTACACTGCGAGAAGAAAGCTGATCCCAGAAGGTTACATAATGTAAAACTCTATTTTTATTACATTTTTGAAATGACAAAATTTTGGACAAGGAGAAAAGACTGTCATTACTCTGGGTTAAGGGGGGATGGGAAGGGGAGCATCGAGTGTAGTTATAAAAGGGCAATATTAGGATTTTTGTGTTCATGAAAGCACTCTTTTATCTTGAATGTATCAATTTCAATATCCTGTTTATAATTGTGTTCTATAGTTTTCCAAGATGTTGCCTCTGGGGGTAAAAGGATAAAGACACATGAGATCTCTCTGTATTACTGCCATGGCCTGTGCATGAATCTAGTACTAATTCATAATAAAAATGCATTTAAAATAAACATGTATGCAGACATAATGCATAGAAAAATGTATGAAACATTTGTATCAGTAAGTAGTAATATATTGCGACTGTTGTGTCTTTGTAAGCATTTTAAATTTTGGTTAAGTATCAAGATATGTTGATATTTATTTTGTAACTGTAAATTAATATTCACTTTCTTACCTAATTTTATATTTATATATTTATAATATTTTTAATAGTGATATGATCAGAATTGTGTATATTTTGGAAACCACAAAACATAGCCTGCTTCAGCTGATGCACATGCCGTAGGTACCTTTTAGAGACATGCACTGTCGTGTAACTCATGGGCTTTGAAGTAACAGGGGGCTTCAGACCTGACTCTACCTTTAACTAATGCTAAGACCCTATCAAAGCTATTTCATAACACTTACTATAAGTTTTCTGATCTTTGAAATAGGAATGATATTCTGAGGATTACTGAGAGGATGAAGTGAGAATGCATTTAACTTATTGACCTACAGTAAATAAAATAATAATTGCTTATTATTTCTAATCTTTCTACTACCACTAGCAACATTTTATTTCTTCAGCCATTATGACCAATTGGCAGAGCAGTGAGAATTGTAGCTCAAAATAAAATGCTTTAATCAAGCAGTTTATTGACTCAATTTAAAACAAGAGGCAAGGGGAAAGAGATGGCAAAAGATGAGATATTTGGATGAGCTACAGGAGAGATGGAAGGTGCTCTGTTCCTGAATTCCAGGGTATACAGTGTTCACAGGTCTGTCACTCTGCCTGCCATGTCAGTCTACCTACTGATGTTCTGGATACATGGACAGATGGAAAGTGCTCTGGGCCAATGACACACACTTGCTCTAGTGGAGAGACCTGTGTTAAGCAGGTTGGCCCAGCTAGAGCTTCTATTAGCCAGATGATTTGCCTTGGGGATTATTTATGCTTCTTGGGCAAAGGACATATGGGGCCAGAATGGTTGTCATCAATGCATGGTTGAGTTAAAACCAAGTGTCAATTAAGAGCCAATGCATATTGAGTGTATACTGAATATTTAGTATCTGGCTCTTGTATATTTATATATTGTGAATATTAGCACCCAGGTACCTCATAAATATTAAAGATCTCTCATTCCTTCCATCCTTTTCTATATTTAGAAACACCTGTTCCTCTTCCTAGCCATGTTTCTTTTACTTAACACATCATATGATTTCTGCCTTTATCTAACAAACTGTTTGCTAGCTGTTTATCTACCCAAAACACTTAAAGGATTTGCTTATGTTTGGTTGACAAACTACAATTTATTATTACCCAGGAAATACATCTTACAAATTTGAAGAAAAACAAAGCAGGCAGAGAGATGGTTTGGCAACACATTAGTGAGAATCCTATCCCCAAGCTGCAGCACAGAGCTCAGCCCTTTCCTTTGCACTATCCATCTGGAGGTCACAAGGAGAGGACCTTTCTTCTATCCTCTCTACACCAACCCTAGTGTTTCTGCCATACTGCTGCTCAGCCTGTTGCTGATCCAATGCCCCGGGGCCACTGTTCACTCTTGTTCTAATGTGCATCTAGAGCTTTCTTGCTGATCTGCCAGTGACATCCTTTCTAGTCTTTCTTACCTGAGATGTTGGCACAAGTGCTCTCTCCACTATTTGTTCTTTGGCATCCTACTTGCCTTGCCATCTCAGGGGTACAACTCAATCCCCTCTGGCTTGCCTAAAAATTCCATTAACTTCACACATCTTATCTCTATTTTAGCAAACTCATAACAGGGTTGCATGGATCACTTTCTATCTCTCTCTCTCTCTCTTCCTATTATGTATTTATCTATCTATCTATCTATCTATCTATCTATCTATCTATCTATCTATCATCTATCTATCTATCTACCTCTCTATCTATCATGTATCATCATGGATGTTTTGACATAGCCCTCTCCATTAGAATGCAGGCACTGGAGATAAATATTGCCTTATATTATTCTATATTTAGAATTTGACTTTTCTATAAATGGCTTTCATGCCAATTCACTTTCTGGCTTTCAATGAGCCGTCTTACAACTGTGCTAAGATTTAAGATCATTCAAATAGGGTTCATGAACCTCATGTAAATGAAAATCTGAGTAGAGCTACCACTGAGAGTTAGGTGTCACTAATCAACACAGGGATTCATGCTTATGCAATAAAAATCTTAATCCTCTACAAAGGACACAGAAAAGGAATATAAGAGAGCACTATTGTGATATGAAAGATGCGGAGGAGCGGTGAAAAATTGAATATGATTTTCAAAATTACAGAAGGACTTATTGAAGAAGTGAGATTCAAAATGATGCTCAAGAGAACTTTGACAGGTAGAAATTTGAGAAATGAAATAGCTTTTGGAAAGAAGAGAATAAACAACAATACGACATTTGGGGAGTTATTTCCAAACAAAGGCTAATGGATATTTGAACATCTGGTAATTATAGAGGTAGAAACATTTGAGCAGTAACCACATGATAGCCACTGACATAATAAGTATTCTCTTATTTGGCCATTTCATTTTATTTTCTTTTTGTATTTTTGATTGTTTTATCTACTTTATTTTGGTTACACATGGGTATTCAAAATGCATTTTATAATGAATGCATCTGTGTTTTAATATATTCATTTTCTTGAAAATAGTTTATTAAATATATCTTATTAAAATTAACAGTTTCTTTTAATCAGGGAAATATGTTCATTATAATCCACCCTCAAGAATCCTTACCCAAGGCAAAATGTTAGAATTATTATCTGAAGACCCAAAAAAAACCTCAAAAAGTCCATTTTACTTGCCTTTGGAATATTAAGACGATTGTTTATAGGTACACACATATAGAAACCATAGCCGCTTGCCCAAGTGCTCATTTCTTAGTTTGCATCTTTGGTTCTGATCCAATTTTGTGTAATTCCAACTCTGCACTCAAACAGCTACTTAATGAATGAAGGAAAAGTAGAAATAATCATCATAAACAGATGATTCAGCTTCCTGAATAATCAAGGTTTATTAATGATCTATTTGTATCCCTATCTACTTCCTTGCATAAATCAAGCAATAATTTAATAAGTAAATATAATAAAATTTTTAAAATCCTTATTAGAATTTAAAAAATATGAAAGTCTACATAACCATTCAAAATGAACAAACGAATTTTATTTTTGCAATAGTTGTAGAAATTCTGCAATATGTCAGCTAAGATGCACCTATTTGCAAGTTAGAAAGCTCATAATCAGATCAGCCTGAACAAATGAGCCATGTATTTTCTCCCATAAGAATCCAGAGGTAGGACGAACTACCAGGTTTGGTGAATTCACTGGTTGACTGATGTAATCAGTAGCATGCACTCTTTCTGTTCCCTGCTCTGTCTTTCTCCATGTGTAGGATTTGTAGTTCTAAGCATCATTCCACACATAAAATCGGTCATCCTTTCTTCTGTTTGTATCTGAGGGACAAAACATTCCGGCAAGTTTCTCATCTATCTCATTGGGCAGATGTCTTCATATGCTCATTCCCAAAGCCATCACTTACATGGGCAATAGAATTGCCATGATTGGATAACCTTGGTCATTTGAGAGCAATACAGGTATTGAGGAAGACTGCTGCTTTAGGTGCTCCCTGTGGGGTTCTCAGGATCAGCATCTGTGTGTTAAGTGTATGTGTCTCAACTATCATCTTTTGCTGTTAATCACACTTTTCCGGTAACTGGATACATTAGTGGCAAAAAAAAATTTAAATCCCCATCTTTATGGTGTTTATATCCTATCCAGTGGTAGGAGGCAAAAGAACTACAAAATAAATATGCAAACTAAATATATATTGCATGGTAATAAATCAAATGATAAAAGTAAAGCAGATAAGGGAGACTGTACGTGCTGGAACATGGGATTCAATTTTAAATAAGTTGATCAGGCAACTCTTCCCTAAGAAGACAGAATTTGAACAAAGCCATGGGGCATGAGCATGCAGGGCAGGCCAAGTGCAAAAAGTACAAAAGTCCCAAGGAAGAAAAGAGCATGAAGTTGGATGAACTGCCACAATGTAACAGGAGTGGTAAAAGGAGGAGTGGTAAGAAGTACGGAAAAACAGCTTAGTGGGCAAGGTCACATAGGATCTTACAGACCAACAGAAATGACATTTCATTTACTATTACTCTAACTGAGAGGGGAAACCATCTAGGGTTTTGATATAGATGTTTTAATCTCACCTCTTTCTTCCTTCCATCTTTTTTTCTTTTACCTCTCCTCTCCATCCCTACTTCCTTCTCTCCTTTCATCTTTCCTTCTTCTTTACTTTCATAAATATCAATGTATTCTATGGGGGGCTAAGCCCTATAGTATGTGCTTGAAATACAGAGAAGTTATGTTACTTAAATTCACACCTGCGTTGCATAAGAAGGAACAGGTATGTAAAGAATTACAACACAATGTGGTAAAAGCTATGATGGAAGTCAGTAGACAGCTATGGAACTCATTTCAATACAGTGGTGAGAATGGGTTGTATGGAATGTTTCACACGCATTTACTATTAGCTGACTGTTGACAAATGAAATGAAATTAGTGAATCAGAAATAGGTGTCTGCTAAGCTGAGGCGTATTCCATGGCAGGAAGAGAGCTTATAATGCAAACCATCTTTAATTAAATAAAGATGGCTTCACAGTGCACAAGAGGTGGTCATGCAAAGAAAAAGTTAAGAAATGAAGGCACAGATTCAAAAGTTGCTATAGACTCTGCTCAGAGGAATAGATTATCTTTCTAATGGAATGCCAATCAATTTAAAATGCATAATATGCTTTTGACTATAGCATCCATTATAGTATGTCATTGTTTTTATTTCATTCCAATTATATTAAACACCTTTTACTTTATTTACTTGACAGGCACTAGCATTTTCTGAAGAGAATGTTGTATGTAGCAATATTGAATTGCGGTTTTGTCTTCTTTAAATGACATAAGTTGTCAACACACCTGTCTATAGAATCCAAAGATGCTGTTAAGTATAGAGTGTCAAAAGTTGGATGGCCAATAATCTTATTGGAACTGAAAACTGACATCAGAGCATATCAGATTAGTGATTTCCTATTATATCCTCTGCATCTTATTAACATTAAATGTCAGTCCTCATTTGTTTACCACCATATGGATTCAGCAGTGAAATTTTCATCAAAGGCATAAATAAACATAAAACAAAAATATTGAGGACTTCTTACAGGATTGATGATGTAACATGCAATGGAGTTGTTTTTAAAAAATGATTAGCAATGACCGTTTTCTATCAGTTTGTATACGAATCGCAATTTGTAATTTTTCCAAGTTATCTGGGAGGCAGTTATTGAGATTTCCCAAGCATCTTGGGGTATGTTTCAAACCTTCTTCTTTGTAATAACTAACCTAAGTCAGTCAATACTAAATATCTTTATTGCATAAAATCTAAACAATCCATTTGGATTGTGTACTTGAAAATATTTGAAAGTTTGAAAGAGTTTTGCATATATATCAGTGGATATCTACTAACTTGGTGACTTGATCATTATTCAAGTTTTCAGAATACAATCAAAGACTGAACTGGATTACAATTTTCCTTGATCATCAATGGAAATATTAAGATTAAAAACGGCTATATAAAAAAGTGTCTCTTGTATAACTAATTTTAGATAGTGCTCGATACACCTAAGATTATCACATTTCTCAATGAATTAAATAAGCCAAAGACTTCATTAAAAATCTGCAAGGAGAAACATCTATGTATCACAGTACTATATACTCTGAATGAGAAGAAGATTTGGCATCAGAATTTTCTTGGGTAGGAAAAGGCTATGTGGTAGGGATAGGGGATCAAAACTTATAGTTGAAGAATTGTTATTATCAAGGTCAGAACTAATGATTTGGTTTTTTTTTGTAAAAAGCTAATCTTCGCATACTTGAAAGGGAAAAAAACAATATGTAGCCTAATTTCTTTAATATTTTGAATTATAAAATATTTTATCATCATAAATAAAGTCTCATTTGGTTTTAGCCACTGTTTGACCTAACAGGAGTTGATGCAAGCAAGGCTGGCTTATGTTGGTATTTTAGCTTATTCTTCTGTTTGGTTGATGCTGTGGTACTTGTTTACTGAGCCTGGTTTTCTTCCAAATGACTTCTAACCATATCTTAGGAACATGACTGAATCTAGGTAATAAGGAACCCAGTTTCTAATACAGATAGAATGTGGGAATTAGATGGATCTTTTCCCCTGGACATGCGAATTTTTTTAGGGCAAAGGAGAATTTAAGCAGACATGGATGGTTCTGTATTTTCAAGTGGTACTTTGGCATAATGACATTCAGGCAAGTGAACAAGTTTCCATCACCTTTCTTCAGTGCTGGAAGGATCCATGTACTTAAGGAACAATATTTGATTAGCCTTTTGTTTTAGCCATGGTGGAGTAGTCAGATACTTTGACATGAGACACATCCAATCATCCAGGTGGGCTGGAGCTCAATAAGTAAGCCTTTACTGGATATTCTTGAAAGCTCTGAGATCTGTTTTATTCATCTGTAAAATGTCAGTTGTCTTAAGTGTAATTCTAGGGTGTGGTGAGGGCTAAATGGAAAAGCACATGTAATGTTATCAATTATCTGGGGTAACTTCCTTCTGATAATAATAGACTAATTAAACTAGACCAATCTTCAAACCAAGGTCAGTTAGGATATATTAAAACATATGATTACTATGCATTTTTATATGTTTACTATGTATTTAAGATGCAATTCAAAAGTAAAATCTCCCTGAAGTTGTCATAAAACAAATGAGGATCTGGGAGAAGGACAGAGCCCCAGTGGGGTGACTGCCATGTTTGTCACAACTTTACCCTGGGGGCAAAATCCACTTTCTGAAAGAAGAATTTGAGAGTCAAATGGCTATTTACATAGATTCATGAGGCTATTCATGTATTGCACAATTCATGAATTGTAGCTGAAAGCATTGAACTTGGATCAGGGCTATAAAAGTATGCAAGCAGGAGTAAGGCAAGCTAGAAATTGAAAGTCCCTTTAGAGATTACAGCTAAGTTTCAAATCATAGCATTTTCTGAATTTGGATTCAGATGCTCTCAAGTTCTCTTACTTCCATTTACATGGCTGATAAACAATCTAACTCTTCCTTGTTGAAAATATATCTTTATATGCAAAGGACATTTCTAAAAACAATTTGCAAATTCAAAATGTTTGGACGCTTGATATGTATACACAAATAGGCACTTGGCCAGACAAGAAAATATGAATGACTATAGCAGAGTCAACATATTATAGAGACCAACCCAGAGAGCCTGCAGAACTTATCAGATTCAACTTTGAAATAGTAAAAGCAGCTGACAGTTGATACAGAGCCTCAGGGTCCCTTGATCTTGCTCTTATGAGACACACAGGCTTAGAAATAATTATATTTATTATGTTTGAAGAAATGTAAAAAACAAAGTAATTACAGCAGGCAAAAAAAAAAAAAAGATATCTAAAACAATCACGGAAACCTAAGTTAAGACCCCGATTGATAGCTTCACCAGCAGAAGCAGTGGACAAGAAGGTGGTTCCAAAGGAAGCATGCAGACTGAAACAAAGAGAGAAGAAAGATGAAAAATACAAAAGTTAGGTACAGAGACAATACAGGAAGGTGATCTAGCATGATCCTACTGGTAGAGAAAACAGAAAATTAGGCAGCACTAATTTTTGAACAAATAAGATTGAAAACTTTAAAAACAACTTCCAAAAATATATTGAACATTAGGTGTAAGAACTTTACAAACTTTAAATAAAAAAAGAAAGAAAACTCAAATGCAGTACTAAGATAATAAAATAATAGAAAATCAAAGACTAATAGGAAATCTTTAAAGCAACTTAAGAAAAAGATTGTTCCTAGTATAGCTGACTTTTCAATAAAAACAACAGTATCAATAGTTTGCCTTTGATAAGTAGCAATGGAAATCAGAAAAAAAAAAAGATGCCTTTAATTTGCTTAAAAATAGCTGCCATCCATTCCCGGTGACTGCCCATGCAAAAATGAAAAATAAAAGTTGTTATCCAGTATATTATGCCAGTGAAAATTTTCTCCAAAAAGGAAATGAAATAAACATATGTTTAGATAAGAAAATTTGAGATAATTTGTTACTCAGCGATTATATCTAAAGGAAATTCTAGTGGATGGCTACATGTAGAAGGAAAATGATCAAAATTATCCCAGATGAAAGTCATAGAGGCAGGAGGAGTTAAAGAAGAGTAAAATATAGTAAAACATCAATAAATATAAATTAATATAGATTTTGTGATTAATAATAAAATATCATGTTATATATTAAATATAATATAATTAAAATAAATCACATATATGCTTTGAATGAGAAAATTGTTTTAAAGTGTTCTAGGGACATTGCTTTTTTTGGAAATAAAAGAGCTTAAATAACATACAGTTCTAGATGTTAAGAATATATGTTGTATTAGCTACAGTAAACACCAAGACAATAGAAAAATGATATATAATTTCCAAATTAATAGAGATTAAAATGGGATCATAAAGAAATTCACAATCAGTTGAAAGAAAGTAAAAAAAAATGGAGAAGTGAGAAAAGAATAGAAGGAGAGTAGAAAGTATTTAGTAAATTTTTTATCTAAGTATATCATAATCACAAAATAGGAGGACTAATTGGTCTGTTAAAAGACAAAGATTGATGGAGTAGATTAAAACACAAAATCAACTATATTCTGGTTACAAGTGGCATATTTAAAACATAAGAACAAAATATTAAAGTGAAAAGATGTAAAAATATCTAAGATGAAGAGCCAAAACATTAAAATAATGTAAAGTTAAAAAAGCTTGTACAGATACATTAACCAGAAATAAAGTTTGTCTTCATGGCAAAAAAGCTTTCTATGCACACTCTATAATAATGCAGAATTTGAATTACCAGCAAAACATCATAATTCTAAAATCATAAACACTAAAGCATATGATTATAGGGAATGCAGAGCAAAACTGATAGAAGTTCAAAGAGAAATAATAATTTCACAATAAAGATAGGAAATTTTATCACTCTTCTCTTCAGTACTGATGAATCAAACAAAAATTCAGTGAAGATATATTGTCCTTAAACAACGTGATTAGCAAACTTGGTCTAATGGAAATAAATAGAACAATGCAACTAAACATTGAAGAATGTAAAGTATTTTCAAGTCCTCAGGGAACATTTGCCAAATACACTATATATTGGGTGAGACGGCATGTTTCATGGAATTTTATAGACTAAAAATTTAAGAATGTTCTTTATGACAATATTGCTATTAAACAAGGACTCAATAATAGAAAAATAACTAGAAAATATCACAAGTTTGGAAATAAGGAAATCTAATTACCCATGGATCAAATGAACATGTAATACAGCTATGAATGTATACTAAATAATAATGCAAACTAATTGAAATTTATGATTTTGAACTAATAGTGAAAATACAACAAAATGAGGCTAAAGTTATTAGAGTATAATTTATCAGCAGAAATGTATGTATAAGAAAAGACAAAAAGCTGGAAATCAAAGAACAGAGTATTAATTTAAATAATTTATAAAATTACAGCAAATTGTATGAAGAGAATAGATAAAGATAGCAGAAATTCATGGAATTGAAAGTAAATGTAAAATGAGTTGAACAACTGAATCAAAAATGCATTCTTGAAAATTAACAAACACTTAGTGAGACTGATTTTTTTTTAAGGGAAGAAAGAAGGGGTAGAAATGACCAATGACAGAAATAAAATATATACATTTAAGTGGGACATCACTTCAGATTCTGCAGGTTATAATATATTAGATCATATTGCAAGTGTTTTATGTCAATACATTTATAAGTGTAAATAAAATGGAAATATTTCTGGAAAGAAAACCAAATTACCAAATATTGACCCAAGAAGAAATAGAAACAGTAATTATGCAGTAAAATAATAGATTCCGTAATTTCTAGGCTTCACTAACAAATTCAAACAAACTTAGGCAGTGAAAATGTCATTCTACTCAGAGAATAAGAAGGCAAAAATGATCCTTGGTTTATTTTGTAAGTTAGCCTAATGTTACAATCAACACACAACAAGAAAACAGATCTTGCTAGTCAATTTCACTCATGAACATAGATTAAAAACTTCTTAATAAAATATTATCAAAATGAGGTCAGCAAAATATGAAATTCAAAGTTTGGGTAAACAGGACACAAAAAGAACTAAGCAAAGGGAAAGATTGATACAATTGACTATGTTTTAATTATGTAGTCAATTCTGTTCATATGAATACACAATTAAGAGAAGGGAAAGATGAGTTACAGAGAGGAAGAAGGTATTCACAACATAAGAATAATCAAATCCTTCAATTCAATACAAAAAATACAGAGAACCCAAAAGAAAAATTAGTAGGAAGTTTGGCAAAGAAGGTACCCAAATGACAAATTGAAATATGAAAAATGTTAATTCTCTTTAGTAATCAGGTGAATGTGTATGAAAACCATAATAATTTACTGCTCTATATGAACCAGAATGGACAAAAAAAAACAATCAACAAAAGAACCTTGATAATATCAAATTACAGTAAAGTTGAAGAATATTCATTATTATAGATGTGAGTGTGGAGCAGAATACCTGGTTAGGAAATATTTTTCACACTATCTAATGACATTAAAATAATATGAATATTCTATGGCATATTGAAGAGGGAAACTTGTGTTGTCCCAAAAGACCTATACCAACAAGTACATAATTGCATTTTAACAATACCCTAAAGCCAAAGCATTCCAAATATCTAACCAGAGTAGACTTGATAGTTCGTAGTATATTCATATAACAAAATATTATGCAGCCACTGATGTGAATATAATACATAAATAAACATAGTAACATAGATTGGATCTCAGAAACACTAAGCTGAGCAAGAAGAGTCAGCCACACCATACTATGTGTTTCCTCGTATACAATGATAGGCACAGTGGCAATATTAGAAAGAACAGAGAAAAAGTTTTATGGATACAAGGTTAGGTAGTAAAATTATGAATGGAAATCCAGAAATGATTTAATAAAAGTCCAAGCTTGGCAACATTTTAGAATATGAGAAGTACAGTGATTAGAAGGGAGTGTGAAGGTGGCTGCTGGGGTGATTTTGATGTGTAGTTAATCCTGGGTAACAATGACATAGCTGTCCATTTGATAATAAAATACACTAAACAATGTTTCACAATTTCCACATATGTATTGTATTGCACTATATAAAAGTAAAAATGAATGAATGAGTGAGTGAAAGCATGAATAACTAAACACGAGGTAAATAAAGACTGTGTAGTATATGGCACATGCCATTTCTTTGGTTGAGTAAGAAATAGATGGACAAGTGAAATAAGGAGTGATTTCTTGAAAAATTGCAGTGGGAAACAGAGGAAATGTGGAGAGCTTATGGGCAGAAGTGAAATTATTCTTCAGAGGAGGGAGAAAGAGGAATGGCCAAGAATGTGGGGTAAGCTTTTGAGTTGACAATCAGGGACAACCCAAAGAGGCAGAAAAGGGAAGACCAGGCATGTTGGCAGGCAGCTGTATGAGATAGATTGGGTGACGTGAGTGAAAATGGTACCACCTGTGTAATTAATTGCCTCCATTCAATTAATCTTAGTGTTTCTGCCCAACTAGGCAAAGATAATTTAGGGGATTGAAAACTTCCCTCAAGTCTTTTTGGAAATGACTGCACCATATCTAGATGACCTAGTATTAAAATTAAGACATTGGCTAAACTATTTCCTATTATATATTAAGCAGAATCTAATACCCCCATGAATATATGACTCTCAGACTATTTCAGACAATTCTCATAGAGCAGACTATCACCTGATAAACCATGAGGTGTCTTTAATCCCCCATGATATAATGAAATTCTATAAGGAATTCTATAGGAAGTGGCAAGGAACTTAGTTGTTATGCCTCCCTTATCCATGCAACAAATATGTGTTGAGTGCCTCCTATTTCTAGGTGTGGCTTTAGACACTAGGGATGCATGTGCTACACAAAACTACTCTCCCTCTCAGGGTTTATGTTATAGTGGAAATAATGAGTAAAGGAATAAAAGGGATGATGAGAACGTGCCTCAGGCTGGGAACTGACAATCTCTTCCTATGGATCTTTTCACTGCACAGAAACGGGCATGGAACTTCTCTTCACACAAGACCAGGCTAGGGTGCAGCCCTTTAAGTTTTCTGGCATTTGTGTGATTTCACCAGTTCTTCCTTTCTCCAGTGCCTTAGCTTTTCTTGGTATTTCCTGTCTTCCTCCATCCTAACACAACTTGATGTCTCTACTGCAACCATACCTCAACCACTCCAGAATAGCCTCTCTTTTGTCTTGGTCCACTTTTAATCCATCTGCTGTGTGGCTACTATTAAAAACGGTGGCTACTGTGCCTTGGTTACTTTTTGTGCTAAGTACTCATCTATTATTTATTCAACACCATTTTCTCAATTACCATATTAAATATGCCTTATAATTTCTTTTTCACAGGTGAGTAAGTGGAAACAAAGGGAAGGACATGCAGATAGTAAAAGAAAAGTCTTAGCACTCTCATTCAGGTCTATCAGACTCCCAAACCCACTCTTTTTGTACAACATTATATGACAAATTATTACTGTTCCTAGACAAAAAGACTGAACCCGGTGAAAACACATTTGGTTCTTTAAGAAGACTTCTTTTAAAATACCTTTTTTATTGAAATATAAAAGCATATTTATCTACATCATAAGCATGGACTTAATGAACTTCTTCAAAATGAATAACATCCCCAGCATGACCAGTATCCATATAAAGTAAAAGAATATTCCAGAGCCCTAGAAGTCCCCTTCGTGTTTCCTGCCACTCACCCATTTCGGGGCAACCCCTACCCTGAGAAGGAAGAGATTGCAAGTAAAATTAATTTTGGGAATTGAGACAAGATAGTTCTGAGGGGGTTTGAGTGTCCCAGAGAACCTTCTGTGAGCTGAACAGGTGACACGAGATCTGTTGTACACCCCACAGAGTAGAGGCAAAGGCAATTTTCAAAGATAATACTTGGCGAATTTGCCAGCTATGGGGCTATGAGTTGAACTGTTGTGTGTTGTGGTGTGCTCCCTGTCTTTTGTCAGTGCTGTCATAAATCCCACATGGCCACCAAGGCCAGCTTTCCACAAAAATGACAAGACAACTTTGCATCACTGAATAGCACGTTCAGTTTCTACCCTGGGAAGTGTTTACCCTTGTGAAGAATCAGAATCCATGTTGGGGATAAATAAGTGTTTCTGAATCAAGAGAAAAATTACTATCAGTAAATGGGCTGGAAACACTTGAGGGAAATTTTTGGGAAACCACAAAGTATTCTCATTAGAGAATACCTGAAAATGAAAGCATCGGTTGGATGCGTGTCTTGCACTGTTTTCTTTTCTTTTCCTCTTTTTTATTTGTCAAGCTGCACTCAGTTTATAACTGCTTGTGCTTTGATTCAATTAGGTTTGACAAGATTGATGGCCTAGAAGTACAGAGAAGGCTGGTTGTGACTATGTGTTGCTGCTGGAGCGTACAGAATAAAGATTGGTAATAAAAAATATATAGGACTTAGAGAAAAATGTCATTCCATGTCAGTGCTCCCAAGTTAGTTTGGAAAACAGCAATGATCTTGTTTACATGATTTTGTGTCTATGTTCACAGTGAGAACATGAGAAACAGAAAGAGGCATACCCAGAGATGGAGAGACAGGTGGGACTCAGTAATAAATCTTTATAGCACATGTACTATATCCAGGCCATGCACCATACCCTGTGATAAAAAGACCCCTTCAAATTAATGATGAGGAAAAGCAGGAGGGCATGTATTTCCTATACAATATATTAACCAATATAAGTGGTGATGGTGCAGTAAAGGAAAAAAGAATCCTTAAACAGTGGGGCAGAGGACTTCCTAGGAGGGGAGGATACTTGAGTTAAGACACCAGGTGAAGAAAAGGTAGAAAGCTATTCTACACAGATGGATAGGCCTGGGCAAGGGCTCAGAAAAAAGACACCCGTGAGAGAGCTCCATGAAATGCCATGTAGAGTTGAGCAGCTGCTAGAAGTACAGGGGGTGGCAAGGCAGAAGGTTTGGAGCAATATGGAACATTGTTGGACCATAATGGTTAGATCTGCAGACTTCTGTATTAATAAGGAGTCTCTGCCAGGTGTGAAAGGAAAGAGAGAAAAGACCAAGCTTTGAGGCAGAGATCAAAAGGAACCTGCATCTTTTATCCTAGGTTAGTTTACCAGGTTAGCTTTGCAGTAAAAAGGTCTATTTAAATTTTGTAAAATAAACTTATAATGCTTTATCTCTTCAATCTTTCTCATTAAGTGGTTTTTATACATGTTTTATGAAAAGAGTGCGTGTGTGTTTTCCAAGTAGCATGTATTAGTGCATTCTTTATGAAAGTGGAATTTATGTTACCTTCAGAAGTGTGGATAACACATACTCTGGAGGAAACAATGTTGAGTCAGAGTCAGACAGACAGACTTTTATCAGGTGCAGCTCAGTCACCTACCACCTGTGTGACCATGGGTGCATCTCTCAAATTCTTTGCACCATGCATCCTGAAAAATGATATAGATAGAGAGACAATTCAATCTGTACCATTGGGTTATATAAAGGACTTAATGTAATCATTTTAGCATTTTAGCATCTCTCCTAGAACTCCACACCTGGAGTTCATTCTTACTGTAAATAAATAAAGCATGTGGATTGGCACAGAGCTTTGTTCAGAGTGATGGAGAAGTTTGTGTGGTATATTAGGGTTCTCTAGTGAAACAGAACCTACAGACAATATCTGCAAATATGAGATTTATATTGTCTTATGCAACCATGGACCAAAATGGTTTTTTACAGACCAAAATCCATATAGGCAGGCTGTGAGGCTGGCAACTCCAATGAAGGGTCTCAACAAACTCCAAAGGAGAGGCTTTGCTGACTGAAGAAAAAGTGAAAATTCTCTCTTCTCCCTTAAAAGCCTCCATATGATTGGATCAAATCCACCTGATTGCATTCTCTCATTGTGGAAGATGCACCTTAGTTGGTCGTAGATGTAATCCATCACAGATGCAATCAACCGGCTGATGACTTAATAAACCAGCTTTCTGGTTTATCAATTCAGCCATGAAATGTCCTTGCAGTTACAGGCAGGCCGGTGCTTGCTTGATGATACAACTGGGCATCTTCACCTGCCCAAGTGGACACCTAAACCAACCATCACAAATAGTTGTAATTGTAGCACAACATTGTGAATTTAACTGACACGACTGAATTGTAGGCTTGGAAGTGGTTAAAATGGGAAATTCTAGGCTGTATATATATCAGAATAAAAATTATATATCAATAAACAAATGTAAGACTGTACAACACAAAGAGTGGACCTCAATTTAAGTTATGGACAATAGTTAATAATATAATTGTACTACAGTTAATAGTATATTGTAATAATATTTTTTCATCAATTGTAAAAAAGATCACAACAATGAAAAATATTACTAATTGGAAAAACTGTATGAGAGAGGAAATGTAAGTAAGATGGGATCTCTGTATTTTCTGCATGATTTTTGCATAAACTTACACCAGCCCTAATAAAAAATGAAATTAAAAAAATAAATATTTATATATTGAAAAAAATCCAATCTATTTGACTTTTCCCTTCCAAATAGGACCTGACTTATGCAGACAATAGAAATGATTGTGTATACTTCACCAAATATAAGGAAAGAATATCTAAAAATTCTGCATGATGATAAAACAGCATATTTCAAATTAGGGCTTTCTCCCCCAAATCCAATGCTTATTATTGCTGCCTCTATCAGAATATGATACATTTGCATACACTATGTGAGTTGATGGATAATTTATCTGATGCTAAAAAGCCATCTGACACTAAAATAATCTCTAATAATAGTAAACATTTCTTTAACAGGAAAAGAAACCTTTCCTGTTTTAAACAGAGAGAGGAGGATAAAATTACAATTCACTGAGATTTTACTATATAATTTGCTGATGCATTCCAAAGGTAATTTCAATCTTTGCAAAAGTTTTTTGAGTTTTCTATTTTTATCTATATTTCTAACTAAAGCTAAGAAGGTTTAAGTAAATGGCCTAAAGGCAAGTAGGTAATAAACAGTGGAGCCAAAATTAGAATGGGGTAGATGGTCGATTTTTATTCCAGAACAAGGCTGTCTCTGCAGGATTTACCAAGAAAAAAAATTCAAAAACTCAATAATGGCAATCATATTATTTCCAATAAAACAAGGTAAAATAAGATCTGATTCCACAGGTCTGACACAGAATCCAGGAATCTGCAATTGTAATAAGCACATTATATCATCTGATAAGTTAGGGAAACTTTTTTCATTGATTTTTTTTAACTGTCTGCTCTGAGCCTGAATAGGAAACAGTTAAAGGACATTGGTTATCATATTTATTTTAGTAACACGGAGCCTAAAGAAAAATTTTTGTTAAATATTCAGAGTTAGATTTTGTCCTAGTTTCATGACTGCTAAATGAATATCACACAAGTATGGCTTAGACGCAGGAATCTATTGACTCATGGTTTCAGAGGGCAGAAGTCCAAGTCCAGGTGTTTTCTGGAAGGGCTGGGAACATCCAGGCTGGTCAGCAGCCCATGGGATATCTTGGCACATATCCTGCCTCACATCACTTGGCAGTGTCCTCTTCTTTCTATTTGGTTCAGGTGAATTTTGGCTTTGGACTCCTCCCCATGGCTTTCTCTAACACTGGCTTCCTATTCTGTCTCTTTATAAAGATTCCATTTAGCAGGATTAAGAACGACCCTCATTCAGATGGGTCACAACTTAACTAAAAGAAACATCTTCAAGAAGTCCTATTTACAATGGGCTGTAAACCCATAAAAACATGGACCAAGATCAAGAATATGCCTTCACCAGGTACGTAGCCTCATATACCAGATTTCAAGTAATCAAATTTTCAAATACTTTTCTTACTTAATATTGTAAAAAATACATTTTACCTTTTCTTTGACTGCTGGGAAGGTCAGTGCCAAGTTTTGACTCACCCTTGGCATGAGATGGCATGAATTTCACCTGACCCCTTTATATTGTTCTCCTCCTGCTGTCCTTTAATTTTTATATCTTTCCTTCAATTCTATTTTATTGCATGCATATGTGTGCATACTTAAACACAAACATGCTCCTACATGTATATATATGCAGTGTGCTATTTATATATACCCACATGTGTTTAGTATAAATACATTGTGCCTATTGTATATATGCATGATGTATAAATACATACACAAACATGCAGACATATCTGTGCATACATACTATGTTACTTGTATATATGTTCACTAAATAGTATATTTATTGTATATATGCAATATTGTCGTTGTATATACACATGCAAACATATCTGTGTATAGATAGCATGTTAATTGTATATATGTATACAAAATAGAAATAGTACCTTTATTGTATCAATATCTACACACAAATAGACATATATTATAGAGTGCTTGTTTATTATGTGTATATATATTAAAGCTATATCATTTAATTTTTTCCACTGGAATATAAACATCTGTAGCTATCCATCAGACAGACATATAAAGATCTCATTATAACAAAAACATGCTAGTATCAGCTCCATTCATTTGAAATCAGTTTTTTTTTTCCGTAAGTAGATCAATGAAGCAACAAGGGAAAGAAAGATTAGGAAAACATCATGGGAACTCTGGGAGAAGTCAGTCTTTTCTCAATCTGCCCAGCTGATCGGATAGATACTCTCTGTTTGATTGGTGTAAGTCATCAGAGACATTCATTCTAATATATATCAGGAAGCAAACACTCTCCACAGAATTTATGTTTTGAAACGGTTAGTTAATCCCCTCCGTGACAGCTGCAGGTACCACGTGACTATGTCATCCTGATTATTTGTCACCAAAAGAAAGACTGGACAACGTAATCAGCATTCTCTTCCCATGGATGGCTTCTTTGTTGTCAGGAAATTCCACTGCTTAAAAAACTTTGACTGGTGATTGACATTTTTTTGGTTGTCTGCTTACCTGAGGTTGCAGTGAGCTAATGCTTGCTTCAGATTCTTTTTTCTTTCTAGCAACCATTTCTATAGTACCTTTGAGGGCATGGGGATTTTGTTCTCAATTTTTTTTTTTTACATGGGCAGGTACCGGGAATCGAACCCGGGTCCTTGGACATGGCAGGCAAGTATTCTTACCCGCTGAGCCACCGTGGCCCGCCCGATCAGAAGTCCTTTGATAGATTTAAAAATTTCTTCAATAGTAAAACTAAAAAAGGATAATTTTCATGGCAAGAAATATTTATGAAAACTATGGAGCCTACCATTAGGGTCTTCTGAGGAATGAAAAAATGGTTATATGACACGTCACCCATTTAAAAACTCTGCACATGTTCGAACCAGCAAGGAGAAAGCAGATGTCATTTCAATGTGGAATGTTCTTTCAGGGAGCTCCTGGGTCTCTGCTGAAAAACCTGGTCCTATAGTTGGTAGTTTAGGATTTCAGTAGATTTCTTTAGATTATTAGAATGCTTATTATGGAAAGAGATGACAAGAGGTATTTATTTTCATAATAAACAGTAACATTTCTAAAGAAAACATATCCCTTAATTGTTTTTGAATAATCTTGCACCAAATTCACTATGAATAGATTGGCAAAGCACATGGTCCAGGATTTATCGACGACCAGGACTTGACTTAATTGTATAGAACAGTGGGATAAACTTATAAGAGAGTGTACAATATCCTGTACAATGTATAAGCTGAATTAAAATACCTTGCTTTATTTATTTACAATAACCCTGTGTTAAACATGCCACAGATCTCACATTTTTTCACAGTGGATGAAATAAATTATCAGAAAGATTTGTAAGCAGCTCAAAATCACAAATTTAGTAGGTTTTGTATATGAGATATGAATCTCTCCCCTGGACCTGCCCCCAAAGCCATATCCCTGCCTTGGTAATCTGCCATGGAAGCAAGACTGCCTTTTATAGCTATTAAGAAAATAATATTCTTCATGTTTGTGGATGATCAGCATAATTTTATAACTGTTAAATATCAACTAGTCTCTCTTCCAAATTTCTTACCAGAATGTGTGTAATCACTCTACAAAATTATCATCTGCTTTGACATTTTTGCTAATTTGTTTAGCACTTTTTCAATCATGAAAATTTGATAGTAAACTTCACTAACTATTCAAATTAAATGATCCAAAGACAGTACAACATAGAATACCCTCTGTTACTCAGGATTTATGTGCCGTTCTAAATGCCAAACGTGGGCCACTGATTTCCCACAGGGCTCAACATATGCAAACTTCTTGGTCTTCTATCAATTTCAGAAAGAAGAACAAAAGGGGACAATCTTTGTTGTGTAGATCAAAGTTCAAATGCTGCTTAGCTTCTCTGTAAATAGATATCTTGGTAAGTGCTCAAGAGCTAGTCAGTTTAATCAAACGAATTAGTTAATTACAAAGATAAAAGGCAATTCTGCAATTTTGTTTGTACCTGGGGAAGGTGACATGATACAAAGTCATGAATGGTCTTTGGTGTAGGATACATCACAACATGAATTCTGTGTCTACCAATATCTTTGAGAGTTTGGGCAAATTAATCTACCCATCTGAGTCTTAGTGTCTTTGATGTACAAGGAAAATAATAATATCATGGTATGATCATGAAGATTATCTGTGATAAATTATTCATGATAAATTATTGTATTTTAGTAATGAGTTATTGTGATTTACCATTCTCTTTTCTACTCCCTCCACCTTTTCCCTGCTCCAAACCCAAATCGACCAATTCTCTTTAAATATTTGCTGAATGGAATTTAGGCAATGATAAAAAGCCAAAAACACAGCAAAGGAAAGGATTTATTTCCAGATGATTCAACCTCATATCCATCATTATTAGTTTGATTGTAAGGGTGCAGTCACAGTCTCCTTTCTTTCATTGAAACTAGAAACACAGATGGTGGCTTTTCTAAACGACTCGCAACACACAGAATTTCGAGAGAGAAGATACGCCTCCCTAAATTAATAAGCAAAACAGAATGAAGTATGTCTAAGACTCTTCTCAAAGAGAAGAATAAGAGCTGATACTAAGTGGAAATCTGGCCTTAGGTTTTCAGTGTTCACATTGTAGCTTGCATTATAAATACAATCGAATCCACTCATTTTGGCCCAAAGTCATCAGGAAAAATCAGCCCAGAAGCTGTGGTGGCTGATAAGGCTTCTGTAGGTCCGGCTGCTGATCCTGAATATAATTATTGATGGTTACACATGGTTCAAGGATTTTGAATTAGAAGCTGATACTCTTCACTTGCACAGGAGCCAAATGCAGAGCTAGACAGGAGCTACCATTGAACCTGAGTTAAATGGAAAATCCCCAGGGCGCAATTAGGCTGCACTACCACTGTCCTTAGTTGATTGATTGCCTCAGTGCTTATGCATCTGCCTTATTTCTGAATGTAGTACAACTTTGACATTCCTTTTTTTCGTATTGTTTTATTTACTTATCATTAGTCAACCATCATTTTTTATCCAGCAGTCTTTGCCAATTTTGAGGATGCAACAGAATGCTGGTCCTATTTCAGGGTTTGAGTGGGACAAAACAGGGGCTACGTAAGGCCCCAGCCACCATTTTTACTATGTTTTTTTTGTTTGATGCTATATGCTTTATTACTTTAATACAAAATATGAACAATATAAGGTTATGAGAAATTATATATTATTCTGTATTACTGACTTTTGTGTTACATAAAACTTTTATTTAAACAAAATAGCAATGGATAGGGCTATTTAACAGTGGCAGTTAACAGTAATTAATAAAAGAAGTAAGAAAATAAATGATATCATGAGATATATACATATAACAATATTTACAATGTTTCTTTTTGTCTGATACTGCAATTTATTTAAACCTTTTTAATTTTTTTATTGAAGAAGTTCTCTGTTTACATAAAAATCATGCAGAAAATGTAGAGCTCCCATATACTCATCCCATGCCCCCATACACACAGTTATCTCAGTTATTAACACTTTGCATAACTATAGTACCTTTATTACAACTGTAGTTCATAGTTTACATTAGCATATACTTTTTAGTTTGTGCAGCTTTTAAACATTTTATTCCAGTTACCTACATTCAACCTAAAATTTCTCCTTTTAACCACATTCAAATTTATAATTCCTTTGGGTTAAATTACATTCCCAGTGTTTGCAAACATCACCACCACCCATTATCAAAACTTTCCATCACTCCAAACTGGTCCTGTGTATCAATTAAGCATTAACTCCCCATTCGCTGGTGACCTCATTGAACTTTCTGAGTTTAAGCACTTGCTTATCTTAATTATTTCATAGAAGTGAGATCATACCATATTTGTCCTCTTGTGTCTGCCTTATTTCACTCAACATGAATCCTTCAATGTTCATCAAAGTTGTTGCAGTTTCAACACTTCAAGAAAAAAGTTTTGCTTTGTTCCTGACTTATGCAACATCAGCAAGGCTTTGGCTTCTCTGTGCTAGTGTGCTGATGTTGGATCCTCCAAGAATCCTGTGGTAGGTTGAATTATGCACCACAATTTGGACATAAAGAAAAGAAACTGTAATCCGGGGTCAGGAAAAACCACAGGCACAGGTAGGAAGTCAGCTGGAACCAGGATGAGAGGACATAACCATGCAAAACTAGGAAGGGGCTTTAAAGCCAAGGAGCCCCAAGGATTGTGGCAAGTCAGTTAAAATGCTACCAATACAGGGAGAAGTAAATCTTCTAGCCTCTGAAACTGTGAAACAATAAATGGTGCTGTTGAAGTCAAGCTATTTTAGGATATTTGTCATAAAAGCCTAGCAAACTAAGATAAACCCCAACAAGCAAAGAGTCTGCTTCTTAGATATATACAATCACATCACAGTGAATGATTTAGTATATCCTTCACAGAGACATTTTAGTACTCTTTTATGAAAATGTCCACTTTAAGAGGCATTTTTAAACCAACCAAAACAAGGACGAATTTGTTCCCACTAAACAGGTATGAAATATATCTGAAATGGTTTGCTTCAGATAGTGAAAAGTAAAAACAAATACATGATTTTAACACAAGAAGGTAATTTTACAACACAATTACATTATGGTGCTGCAATAGAAACACTGAGCATTACAAAGTAGCAATCAATGGGAAATAAAATATAAAAATATTTTTAAATCATTACAAGATGTACTACACACTTGGAATTTACATTGAAATGAGAATGAAATTACTCGGCTGGTCCTTTGTGAAGAAAGTGGAGAATGGAACACAACACTTTAGCTGTAAATTTCATTATAAAACAAACATTTATAAAATAATTCTAAATATGAAGATGAGGAAACATGTGGAAAGTGTTTCTTCATTTTTTCTGTCAATACTCTTAATTGTTGTCATTGTACTGTTTCTTCTAAACAGACCCAAGTTATCAAAGTAGGCTTAATGGCAAATGCCTCAATAAAATTTGAGCTTCACTTATAATTGTACCAACCTCTATTCTTGCTTTAAGCCAGAAGATGACTTGCAATGCAAAACAGGAGTGTAGCATATACTTTGGAGTGAACTGACCTTAGCTCCAAGCTTGGTTTCCACACTTATTAACTGTGTGACCTCCAACAAATTCCTTCAGCCTTCACGTCTCAATGTCATCACCCCTTGATGATTATAGCACTGACCTCGTAAGATTCCTGTAAGGCTATCAATGGAGAAAACTTATGTAACCCAAGGCAACACAGAGTCAAGCCCACACCTGGGCTCAGGTCGATCTTTTGTACATGTGACCGTGAAGGAGTAGCCTAAAAAGAACACAAGCACTATGTGTCACAGAGCCCAAGTGCTGCAAACCAGGGAATCTGCTTCATTAATAGCAACCAGAGGGAATTTTCTCTTGCAGTTCATGAAATTCCTTAGCCTTAAATTCCCATCTCCTGTGGGAAATGGCACAGTTTTAAGCATCAACCTCTTTGACAATAAACAATTTTTGATGGCTTCCCTTAGGCAGACAATAGCTCTTTCTCTTCTTTTCCCCATTTCATAATGAATATGATACTGTTATTGGTTTTATTTCCTTTTATCTTTCAAGATTATCATATTGTTTATATATTTTTCCAATCATATGTTAGACGCTTCAGATTAAAGTCTTGTCTATGTCTCTGCTAAATCTCTAACACAGTGTATCTACACCTGGATCCTTAGTCCACCCCAACTCTCTTTCATAACAGGTATCAAAGTGACAGAATGAAAGAGAGTTTGTCTGACAAAGATATGCTGTGAAAAACAAAACTATTATTTCTCAGTCACAAGATAAAACCTGGATATTCCTTTTATGAGAGCAGAAAGGCAGCCCATCTTCTTAGATACCTCTAGGAAGCATTCACGATTTAGGTGGTTTTATTCATATCTAACCTTATTGGCTTATATAGGGTCAGCATGTTGGAAATGCACTCAGCTTTCAAGTACAGGAAAATTTTAACAAACATCACCCAGTTATATAAAAGCAGGATTTACATTAAATTCACTTATAAGATGACATAATATCAAGAAGACCCAATATTTGATGTCCTAGACAACAGTACATATTCTTCTTGGCTGTTTTTCTTTTTTTTTTCACTGTGAAGAATCTGCATCATTACATATCTTTTTTCCAATTGTTTCAGTCTTGAGTTGCTTTGTAAGCATGGAATCAGAAGAAGGCGGTGGGAATGTATCAAATTTTTAAGAACCACCAGCTCAGATAGTTGCTGAATCTATCCAACAGTTGGAATGGTGTGTGGGAAAGAATCCAGAACTTGTTTACCAGATGTCTCTTCTCCTGGGGAATGCTTTACTGATCCACAAAGCATACACTCACTCTTCTCTATGCTTTGCAGCCTTATCAACAAAACTAGTTTTATTTTGAATTGAAGTTTTCTATTCTTAAATTAACAATTACTATTTTGGTGGCAGAGGGAGTGGTTAGGAATAGTATCCAACTCTGTGACTCATTATATACACACCCTCACATGCGTAATGATTCAATAAAGGTTATTTCTATGATATGCACATGAATAGTCTGTTATAAATCATAAAAATCATCAAACAAAAAGCATGCATTGTAGCAGTTTCTAACTCTAGCTAATATTTATTGTTCTAACCACTATAGAAGTGTCCCCATTATTCAACCTCACCTCTGGAATATGTTTCCCACACTGGCTGATATTTTCATGACAGAGATTATGTAGCTCTAAGTAGTAAAAATAAATGGATGACTATCAAATGGGAAAATGAAACAATTAATGAACTCAACAAAAATTTGCATTTTTTGGATTTCTATTGATTACAAGACACTCTAATTAGTACTGAGGAATTGGCAGGGAGGCCATTCAAGAGGAGCTGAGTATTTGGGTCAGGGTCAGAGACTCAGAAGGCTGGTGTCACCCAGACTGCAGTGTCCTCATAGTTGCAAAGTGTTTGTAGCAAAAGGATGAGGGCAGCTCCAGCTTGGTTGCAGTGAACTCACTGATTGCATTTAGAGGCTTTGTGAGGAGAAAGTAGCAGTTACGATGTTTTGATGAACTCTTTCTTTCTAATTGTATTTTCAGTAAGGAGTCAGGACAATGAAGATTAAATATTTGTGAAGTCTGAAGCCTATTCTCCATGTTTCCTCCTGAGGTAGCTCACTTTATTGTTTACATTGATGCTTAGTGAAAATACATTACAAGTAAGCAGGTTCTGAATATTTATTTTTTTAACACCAAAGCATGCAGATATTTGAGAACAACTGACATAGTGCCCAAGTTATGCAACATATATAGTATGGACACTTTCTTCTGAGTTTGGGAAAATTCCCCAAGCTACAACTTCTCCTATACACGTGAGTGTTTCCCCCGGTTATGATTTCCAAATTGCTCTGGTTACTTTGTGCTTTCATCTACCTTCTGTTTAAAGAATTTTAATGAGTGGCTCAATTAGAAACCCCAGCTTCCACTTCTTTTTGGGTCAGACAGAACAGAGTAGCAGGTATGAGCATGCAAATATGGACAAAGACTGCTCCCATGGTTTGTGATAAGGAATGAAAAATCACCCCAAGCAGACTGAGTCATAGAAACTCCCATTTTTCTATTTTAATTTTACCTCACAAAAGACTCAAGAGATTAATTTCAGTTTTAATAGATTTATTGATATGGTAGTTTTTCAAAGCTTCCAAAATGCCCTGACATTTTCCCTGGCCAATCCTGAACATTCTGATAAAATTACTGTTAGAATAGTCCTTAGAAGACTGATCTCAGAGTACCCTGTAAAAAGAGAGTAGGGTCTCCTCCATCTAAAATACTGCCTTAAATTTCCTCTTTATGGACAGCTAGCTGCAAGAGGAACTAACTTTTCCTCCACTTTTGAGTAACACTGACCTCTTCCTTAGTGGCCTGCTTTCTGGCTTTTCCCAGATTCAGCAAAACTTTGTCCTTTGCTGTAGAAGGGAGTGGCTGGTGGGAATGGAAAGGCAAAGTAAGAGATCCATATCTGTTATTTCAGGCATCATGTTCACATTCAGAGCACTTTCTAACACATTAACTTTCAGAAATCTTCACATCTTCCTGAGGGGCAGGTAAGTGTTTTTATTTCAATTTTACAGATGAAAAACTTGAAACCAAAGGTTAAGTGACTTGCAGCAGCACACTGGAAGCCAATGTCAAGATCAGCTTCCAACATCAATGTTTGATTGCTCAGACCACTCGACCACGAACTCTTTCTAAGTATATCACAAATGTTTGGGAAATGGTTTTCACTTTCTTAGGAACTCAAACTTTCTGAACTATGCCCTGGGTCAGAATAGACTTTACAATGCCCCACACACAGAGATCATAAAGGAGTGATGGCTACTGCATTTAACTGAGAGTGCTGCAACTGTAAAGCATTTTATTAGTTTGCTCACTCATTTGTATCTTCCTTCATTAATTTAGCAAGCATGCATGTAAGAGTTAACTTGCAAATATATACATATATAAATATTACACATGCACAGCACACACAGCACTCGTGTTTGTAGCTATTAATTACTCAATGAAAAGTTGCCTGGTAAATTATTTGCATGTATTATCACAGATAGGCACACATATATTATCTCATGTATGCATTAAACAACCCAGAATGGTAGTTTTTTTTTTTTATCTCCATTTTACAGGTGAGGAAATCTCTAGGTCACATAAGTAACTTCTAAAGTCACTATTCAAACCTAAGTTAGTGCTGGAAAGAAATGAACTTCAGTATCTGTGTTAGTTTGCAAGCTGTCAGAATACAGTATCCCAGAACTGGAATGGCTTTTTTAAAAGGGGGATTTAATAAGTTGCAAGTTTACAGTTCTAAGGAAGTGAAAGTATTCAAATTAAGGCACCAACAAGAAGTTACCTAATTCAAGGAAGGCTGTTGGGTCCGGAATATCTCTGAGATCTGGGTAGTCACGTGGCTGGCATCTGCTGGTCCCTTGTTCCTGGGCCCTGTTGCTTTTAGTCTCTGTTCCTGTGGGGGCTCCTCACCTTGCTTCTCAGGGACTGGCTTTCATTTCTTGGCTCCCTGTGGCTCTATCCAGATTTTCTGGCTTGCTAAACATCTCATGGGAAGGTCCACAGCAACATTTGCTGGACTCCAAGCATCTCCAAACATCTGTCTCTGCTCTCTGTCACGTCTGAGGTTTCTGTCGTTTCTGTAGTCTTTGTCATTTATCTTGTTTTTCCAAAGTGTTTCTTTCCTCTTTTAAATTCTCTAGTATTCTAATCAAGAACCACCTAGAATGAATAGACTCACATCTCCATCTAATCAAAAGATTATGCTCACAATTGGGCATGTCACATCTCTATGGAGATAATCTAATAAAAAGGTCCCAACCTACAGTACTGAACCAGCTGCTCCCACAAGATTGGATCGTGGCTTTTCTAGGGTACATAATATTTTCTAATCAGCACCGTATCAGACAAACTTGGATTCCAATTATAGTTCCACCACTTGCTAAACAGGTTATATACTGTATTAAAACTCAATGAGTTCAAGTTTTCTATTTTGAAAGTGGGAACACCCCCCCAAAAAAATCTTAAAAATACCGATGACTTGCTAAGTAAGGGGATTTTCATTCCAGGACTGAGTTAGGGAAGAAACCCAAAATGGCCAGCTGCTTTAAGGGCTTTCACTTCAAGACATACATTTACTGGGTGGACTTGAGTGTTAGTTTTCTTAGTCTCAAAGGCAAATAGGGAACAGATGACAAAGCTTGGGTCCTATCCAGGTTAAGGTGTGTAGTAGGAAATCCTCTCACATAAACCTGGAATCACAAAAACACAGATCTATACCTCATTGAAAATATGAGCTAAACATATTTCTCGATGAATGCAAAGTGGAAAATCTATTAGTTAGACAAGGAATGGAAGTGTATTACACAGAGAATTTGGAACAAGCCAGCAATAACATTTGTTTAGAGTTTGGTTGGCTTGAAAATCCCCAAGCACAGACTTGAGAACCTAAAATAATGGTGCTTCTACTCACTGATAGGACGCAAATATAGAGATTATCTAGAGCAAACTATTTTCAACCCAGATCACAAATAATTGCTACATAAAATAGGCAGCATATAATAAAGAGTAAATCAGCCTATAATGAAGGAAGACACCATGATAGAAAACCAGCATAAACAAAAGGAAACATAAAAAGAACATTATCTGTTAAATATGCTCAAAGAAAGAATTTTGAGCTTGAAATAGGTAAAATAAGAAACTATAAAAGAAAACTGAAAAGTTGATTAGAAAAAGAACTGGTAGAAATAAGTAATAATAATTAATATTATAACTCAATTGAATGTTAATAGTTGAGTGGTTTAGCAAAATTAATTTTCCCCTGGAAAATAATTATGAAATATGGACAGTTTTTACTACTAATTTGACAGAACTGGAGAGTAGCCATAAGCAGACAGAAATTGACAGGGAAATTGTCTGTTCGAAAGAGCTTAAGCAAGTCAAATTTACAAAATCACGGCTTTTGCCTGTGGAACACAGGCCTATGGGAAGCCACAGCCTTGCAGGTTTGAAATAGCAGAGGACAGAGTTTAAGGCAGAAAGAAGAGCCAGAAAGTTAGGGAAGAATCTTAGAAACAAATGGACCACATGGAGGGTAAGTCCCCAATATTTCTTAAAATACGCCTCGATTATTTGCTGACTGTAAAACTATGCATGTATAAGGCAGACCCAAGGCAACTCATCAAAACAAACAAACAATAGAAAAAAGAAAACAACAACAATAACAGCATCAACAAAACAGCCAGCGATTGACAAAACAAAAACTTCAGTTGCTGTCTACAGCAGGTAAAATGGATTCTGGGATTTGAATCAAATCAAGTTAATTGTCTTTCAGTTACAATAATAAAGCCATCACAACAACAACAACAGACAATAATAATAACGCTATTGCTCTTCAGAGAAATATAACGCAACACAGAAGAATCTCTAACACATAATATGTAGTACCTCTTCAAAATATACTAGACTAGCAAAGAAGTGGAAAACATGACCCATACTCAAAGTCTAAAAACAATAACAACAATGCACAATAGACACTAGGTTTGAGAAAATCCAATTTAGTACAGGTGGATAATGACTAGAAAGCAGCTGTTATATCTATGTTTCAGAACTTAAACGAAGATTAATGGTTAATGAATGAGTAGATAGGGAATCTCAGCAAAGAATTAAAAATTTATAGTTTAAAAATATCTGGAAATTTAAGAGTTGAAAAGTACAACAACAAATAAACTTATCAAAAGAATTTAGAAAAAGATTGGAGATGGCAAATTAAAAGAGTCATAGAATTATTAAGATTAAAAACAAAAGTAATCATCTAATACAAAACCCACAAAGAAACAAGGTTGAAGGAAATTGAACACTACTTTCAGGACAATATCAAATATTTGATCATACTTTAATTTGAATATAAGATGAAAAGGCATAGAATTAAGAGAAATATAATCATGTAAAACTTTCATCACTGATGATAGACATTAACTTTCAGACTCAAGAAGATCAATTTACTTCAAATAAGAAAACATGAAAGCAAACAAACAAAAACTCTACAGCTATTTTAGTAAACTGATATCTAGAGATAAAGGTTATCTTAAAAGCAGTTGAAGGAAACCTAATTATTACATATAAGGAAACAATAAGACCAAGGATGGGTAACATCTTATTAGAAATGGTGAAGGCCATCAAATATTGGGAAGACATATTTAAAGTGATGAAAGGAAAAGTAAAGCAGTTAATCCAGAATTCTACATACCACAAAAATGAATTCAATCTGAAGGTGAAACAGTAATATTGTCAACATAGGAAAAATTGAAGAATTTATCATCATTACTAGAAAGACTAAAGAAAAAATTTTGAGATAAAGAGTTCTTCATGATAAAGAGCTATCAGATGGTAAACTCAAATTTCCTAGAAGAAATAAAAGTATTAGAAATGATCAATAAGTGGTTATATTAATAACAAAATAAATGGAGTTCAATGCAAAGGTAAAGAGTACTAGTACAACACAGAGGGCATTGCATAGTGAAAAATTTCAGCAAATATGAAAGACATTTTATAATTGTATATTCACCTAATAACAGAACTTTAAAATAACAAAATTAGACAGAAATAAACTAAGAAATAGGCAAATGTAGATTCATAGTTGGATAATTTAGCACCCATTTCTCAGCAATTGATAGAATAACTAGAGGAAAATAAATGAGAATGTAGAAAATCTGAATGACCTAAAAGCCACCTTATTGGGTAGATATCTGTAGCTCACTCATAACTTTTGGAGAAGACACATTGTTTTCAAGTCCCCTGTGATGGTCACTGTACTGGTTTGAAACTATTATGTACCCCAGAAAAGCTATGCTCTTTAATCCTAATCCAATTTTGTGAGAGCAGCCATGTCCTTTTAATTCTGATGTGGTATTGTAGGGTGGGATCTCTTGGTTTCTTCTTTTAAGTTGTTTCCATGGAAATACAACACACTTGATTGTGGGTGTGACCTTTTGATTAGATTATTTCCATGAAGGTGGGACCCTGTCACTCAAAGTCCTTTAAAAGGGGAAGCCTTTTAACAGGGGAAACATTTTGGTGAAAGCTCAAGTGCAGGCATTTGGAGAGATGTTTGGATAGCCGATACAAAGATACAGAGGAAAACATGAGAATAACCCACAGGATCTTCAAGAGCTGTTTGAAACTAGAAGCTGGTAGAGGAGCCCAGCAGACATTGGTATGTGCCTTCCCATGAAATGCTAAGCAAGCTAAAATCTTGAGTTTTGCCCCAGAGCAGCTAAGTGAGGGCACACAGATGCTTAGAGAAGAAGCCACTGTAATCAGAAGCACAAAGCAATGAACCTGGACCAAGGACGTCAGACACCAGCCATGTGCCTTCCCAGTTGACAGAAAGTCCCGCACACCGTTCAGCCTTTCTTCAGAGTCAAGACATGTTTCTATGGATGCCTTAGTTTAGACATTTCCAAGACTTTAGAATGGTAAAATTGTAGCTTAATAAATCCCCTTTAGAAAGGCCATTCCATTTTTAGTATATTGCATTTCAGTTGCATTAGCACACTAAAACAGTCACCAAGGTAGATGACACTTTGGTTTATAAAACAAGTTTCAATAAATTACAAAATACCAAAATATGACATACTATAGATTTGGTTGCAGTGGAGTTCAATGAAAATCTAACAATATCAATTTGCAATTATCGTAAAACATTTGAAAGTTAAACAATACACTTAGAAGGCATAGAATAAACAAGACATCAGAAGGCAAATTACAAGAGATGAAAGACTTACACTAAGTGATTTTAAGTTTTCAATTTAAGAAAAAGTAAGGAGAAGGGAGGAAATAATATAATTAAGAATGGAATATAAAACAGAAATATAAAAACAAAACATCCAAAAACCTAAACCAAAACTGAGTTTTCAGAAAGATGAATAAAAGTGATATATTTCTAGCTGGACTGACAAAGGCGAAAAAAAAAGGAAACACAGATTACCACCATTGGGAACAAAAGAGGAATTGTAATTAGAAATCATTTGGATATTAATATGCAATATTAATTTTGTCCATAAATTCACTAACATTAATAAAATTAACAAAATTCTAGAAACTGCATTGCCAATCCTGTGTAAGAGCAGATAGAAATTCATACTATCTTTATTTCCATTCAAAGAGTTTAATTTGTTTCCAACAAAGAAAACTCAGTCTAGATATTTTTCCCAGTGAGTCCTTGCAAATGTACAAGGAAGAAAAAATTTCAACCTTACACAAATTCTTTCCAAAAAATAAAGTAGGAAAGAACACACACATACACACACACACACACACACACACACACTTTATCTATATATATATATGTCCGTGTGTATTAAGCTAGGCTAACACCAACACCAAACTCTAACAAATCCAGATAAAGCATTATAAAAAATAAAATTTCAGATCAATATTCTTTATGAACATAAACAGAAACATCCTTAGGGGGAAAATATATATATGATAATATGCCATGACCTAGTGAGGTTTATTCCTTTTATCCTGTTTAAAATTTGGAAATCAATTGATATAATCCACTATATTAAAAATCTTATACGATAACCCCAACTGAAGCAAGTAAATCCTTTGTAAACATTAAAAAACACACTCCTGATTTAAAAAATTATCTTGACAAATGTTGAATAAAAGCATATTCTATAAAAAAATCTACAGCTAACATTATTCTTAACAATGTATCAAAAAAAAATCCTTCATAAGATTAGGACAACATAAAGATACAGCTCTTATGTGTTGTGCTTCTGTTACCAGATAATGCAGTAAAATAAGAAAAGAGAATAAAACATAAATATTGGAAATAAAGAAGTAAAATTCTCTCTACACAAGGATGAGATATTTGTTTATGTAAAAACTCTAAAGATTTCTTCCTCCTCCACCTCCTCCTCCTTCTGTCCATGCTTAAAACTATACTACTACTAATAACAAACTAGCAAGGCTAAGTGATGGTGAGGATTTGGAACAATCTGAGCTCTTGTGCGTTGTTGTTGAAATTTCAAACAGCACAACTGCTTCAAAAGTTGTGACATTTCATATAAAGTTAAAATATATCTGTGTGATTTAGGAATTTCCATTCTTCATTCAGTATTTCTCTAAAAGAAAAAAATATATAGCCACAGATAATAAAACATAAGAATATTTGTAGCAAATTCATTAACATTACCCAATATTAGACTCAAACCAAATGTCTGTAAACAGGAGAGGGGATAGATAAACATGTATATTCAGGCAATGGAATGCTACTCATTAGTGAATCTACCAATACATGCACAACATCATTGGATCTCACAGACATTGTGCTCAGCAAACAAATCTGACACTGAAGGGTATATATGGTGTGATCCCATGAATATGCTGTTCTAGAATAGGTCGTACTAATATAAGGTGAAAAAATATCAGAACCATGATTGTTTTGGAATTGGAGGTGAGTGAATATGAAGGGACATGAGGAGACTTTCTAGAGAGAGGGAAATTTTGTGGTAACAGGTGTATGTCATAGGTGTATCTTCTTTCCAAAATTGTATACCTAAGGTTTGTACATTTAATTCATACATTGTTTGAGTGTATAATGTATTATTGCATAAAAATGAACTTTAATATAAATCATCATCAATTGCGGGTGAGGAAAAGGTGGAGGAAAAGATAAGAAAATAGAAGAATGTTGATGGCTGTTGAAATTAGGTATGAATGGTTCAAAAGGAAAGTGGGATATATCTATTGCTGACCAAATCATGGTATTTCAAATGGTCAAATCAAGAAATTTCAGAGAGGGCTTCTGAATATGTGATGCATCTGAATTACATGTGCTTATATTTAAAGTTGTTGAATATTGATGATTTAAGGAAATATTCAAAGCATGGCACTGCTCTGCTTAGTTTCTTGAATAGATAGAATACTGGAAATGACTAAATTAGGCTCATTTTGAAATCATTTATAAATGATTGCTGTGAAACTTACATTATGTGAAAGTAGTCTGATTTCTGAAATAGGTTAAAAATTCCACTTTAATTTTATGTAAAATATAGCTTTTCTAAGTAAATGATTTTAAACATTGCTAATATAAAGATACATTCTAGATCAGCTCCATACAAATTGTTTAGTATCTAGGTAGTATTGGTATTATTAGACAGAGGGTCTATAGAGTGATGCCACTAATAAAGTGAAATTCAAAAAATTGATTCTAGTTCCCTCTTCACTCTCAAAGCCAAACTGCATAACTAAAGGAATTACTAGATGGCTACAGGATTTCATTTTCTACCAAATTCCTTTTCTTTTTCATGCATAATTAACTTTTTCATGTATAATTAACTCCCATTCAAAGATGTGACATGCCCAAATAGGTCTGTAATGAGATTATTTGTCCCTAAGAACATTTAGATAACCTAGTCAGAGAACTTTCTATGCTACACTTTTAAGAGAATAGCTATTCCACACTTTTCCTTTCCTTACTGGTTTATTTTGAAATTTCCAAGGAATATCAAGAGTACTATAATTTCCCATGTGGAATACTTGAACCTAAGTTTAACTAAATTGGAAGTGGTTTGTTTACATGAAAATTATCTTCTTCTTACTGATAAGGAGACTGAAGTCTATCGAGGCTAATTAAACGCATACATGATCATAAAGGAGATTTTGCAGAGCTGAAGGAATCACGCTTTTGAGCATGCTTTTGAAAAAAGATTCTTTTGCCATCAAGACATTTCTACTGTAGTTGTGGAGACAATATTTATATCTGTATGATAGGTTATACTTCACTAATGAGTCAACCTTTTCATCTATGAGCCTTCATTTCCTTATCAGTGAAATGGATTCAAATATATTCCATGCCTCATCAGAGGTTTTTAAAAATGCTTGCAATTTTATGATACACTGCAAAATTATTTAATTAATAAATCAATAATGACCAGAAAAACATTACATTTTAACTGAAAAAAAGTAACAAAGTATTCATTAATCACTAGTTCCAGATGTCTTAGTTTGTCAGGGATGCTATAGCAAAATACCACACACCATTCGGCTTAAACAATAAGAATTTATGGGCTCAGAGTTTGGAAGCTAGACATCCAAACTGGGTGTCTGGCAGCCATGCCTTCTCTCAAGCCTGTAGCATTATGTTGGTGTCTTGCTGACAATCAGTCTCTGCCTTTGACACATGGACCTCTGCCTCTTTCTTCTCCTGCAGGTTTTACTTCTGCGTCCAAATTTCCTTTGCTTCTAAGTCTTCTATTTGCATTGGATTAAGACCCACCACGATTCAGTCTGGCCTTATCTTCATATTATCTTGGAAGATTCTATTTAAAAATGAGCCCACCCACACCCACAGGACCAGGGGTGAGAGCCTGGCCGTGCCTCTGAAAAGGACATGAGTCAATCTACCATACCACACAATCTGTAGATTTAACATTAATCCTCCAAACGCCTTAGAAGATAAGCATTTTAATATTGATTTTATAGATTGAACAACTACTATTAATTAAGAGATGTTAAGAACTTCTTCCAAGTGGAAAAGTACATTGAAGAGGTGGGATTAAAAGGCATGTATTTCTAGGGCGGGCAATGGTGGCTCAGTGACAGAATTCTCTCCTGCCCTGCCAGAGACCCAGGTTCAATTCCCAGAGCCTGCCCATGCCAAAGAAAAAAAAAAAGTAAAAAGAAAAGACATGTATTTCTAATCATTGGGAAAAAATAGCTCTTTCCTCTGTCTCCTCTGAAGTCAGAGCAGGTAGAAACAATGCCTGCCACTCTAATTTATGTCCTCCCAGGTTTACTTCTCAAAACCTCAGTCCCAATACCTTTTGGCCTTGTGGGAATCTAGAGCCATTTTGCTGTAAATTACATGCCAAGTACAATGTTGAAATTGCTTTTTATCTGCTTGCAACACAAAGAATAGACAGGAGCAAGGAAATGTTGAAGGTAGAGAGGTTAATTAAAAAACTCTTGAAGTTATGCAAATCAGAGGTGATGAAGACCCACACTTGGAAAGGGCATGAAGGCTATGAAAGAAGAAATGAATAGCAAACACACTTGGGAAGAAGATGTAACAAGTCTCGATAGCAAAGTTCTTTATTTATGGGATAAAAGAAAAGTTTTAAAATTAATCCTGAATGATTTTATGTAAGGAGCTTACTTAATGCAGGCAGGTCTGAAAGAAAGTGTTAGGATGAGAAAAAAATCCTAGTTCTGAAATATGAAAGACACACTTCTTAACTTTAAGGAACTTACAAGCTGGTGGGGAAGATATATATATATATATATATATATATATATATATATATATATATAGAGAGAGAGAGAGAGAGAGAGAGAGAGAGAGAGAGAGAGAGAAAATATTTAATTGCGTCTATCTATCAATAGGTAGATAAATAGATAGATATAGATAGATAGATAGATGTAATTAAGTAGAATGTGATAGCTCTGTTGTTTCAGAAATGTTGCTAACAACACTGCTGTGAACTCCACCCCCCCTCAGCTGGGTTTATTACCAGGGACCCTCCACTAGGAACTGTGGTCCCCACTGAAACAATGTGAACTTGTACCTCTGTCCATGGACAATTGTACATCCAACTAGGCTGGGTCAATCTGATTTCTTTCTCGGGAAATTGGTACAGAAATACAGAAGTCATAGACTAGACCATTAAACCCCGTGGTTAGGTAACCTAGGGGTTGGGGTTGCCATGGTAGGCCAGAGAATACAGAAACCTCATTTATTAATAAGAAACACAATTTTACATGGCAGCAGATTCATGCAGAAAACAAAATGTAAGAAATACTTTGGGTTAAGAGATAGAGAGATTGAGAAAGAAGAATCACTGGATCCTTAGAGCTTTACTGTCCTTTCTTCTGATCCCTCTAAACTCCACTAAACATGTGACACTTGATTTCCTTGTGATAGTGTAACCAAGAAGTTAGGATTTAAGGATAATTATGATTACTGAATCATTAAATAGATATTCGTTCCTGTTTTCTGGTATATTAGAGGGAAATACCTGAAAGCATTGAATTGTAATCAGGCTGCCTTGATTTCTGATCATGTTTGTATAGCCTTTATTTTGTACCCTTGTGATCATAAAAATATTGACCCTCACTTGTACACATTATATCCAGATTTTCGACTTTGGAGTCTTGAGCTCACTAAAAATAGTCCATAATGTTTATTAATGAAGGGCTCTGGGTCAGCCCAGAACTACCCCACCCCAAGTCTAAAAAGTTATCTTGAAAACAGAAGCTGGAGCTAACCAAAATGGGCCCCCCTGACATGCACAGTAGTTTAGACCTTAACCCATAAGTCACTTACACCTCATAATCACACCCATCATCATGTTAAGGCCACCATTTTCTTACATACATTTCTAAATAAGCATGTAATCAATCTGTGCATGCTCAATAATTAAATCACTTCTAATTTCATCATCTGGGACTACTATGCTCATTATCTTAAAACCTGCCCATCTTTTAATACCATAATACCATGTAGAATTTTGGGGCTGATGGGCCATTTGCTTTCTTGCTTCCCACCTAACAATAAACTTCTCTCTTTGAAACCCCAGTGACTCAGGAATCGGTCCTTGAATGCATCAGAAGAGAATCCATTGTCTTTGTCTAGTAACAATATATCAACAGCTGTCCAGTAATGTTTCCATAAAATACATTGAATGGGTTTCTATTTTTTTTGCAACTGAAGACCTTAGATTAAGAAAGTTATGGAAGAAAAAGTGTTATGAGGCCACCAAACAGAGAAACCTGATATTATTTAAAAATAAACATTCCCTCTTTCCCCCTTCTCTATCCACCTTCCCACATAACCTCTAATATGCTTTCAATCTCTAACTTGTTATTCTAGTTATTATTTATAAAAGATATAATATAACATTTGTCCTTATATGTTTGCCTGTTTCACTGAGCATAATATTTTCAAGGTTCTTCCAGTTGCAGCATGTCTCATTACTTCAGTTTCTCTAATGGCTGAATAACATTCCATTGTGTGCATGCACCACATTTTGTATATCTATTATTTGTTGATGGACACTTGTGCTGTTCTCAGTTTTGGTTTATTTTGAATAATGCTACTACAAACATTTGTGTACAAATATCTGATTGCAACCTTTTTTTCATTATTTTTGTTTATACCCAGAAGTGGGACTCCTCGGTCAAATGTTAATTCTATATTTAACTCTTTGAGGAACCACCATATTGTCTTCCAAAGTGCATTTTACATTCCCACCAACAATGCACAGGAGTTCCAATTTCTCTGCATCCTCTCCAGTATGTGTTATTTTCTGTTGTTTTTTTTTTTTTAATAATAACCATTCTTGTGGTATGAAGTATTCTCATTGAAGCTTTAATTTACATCTACCTAAAGGGAAATAATGTTGAGCATCTTTTCATATGTTTATTCATCATGTGTATATCTTCTTTGGAGAAGTATCTGTGAAAGTCCTTTACCCAATTTTTAATTGGATTGTTTGCCCTTTTGTTGTTGAGGTGTAGTAGTTCTTAATATATTCTGGATATTAAAACTTTAGCTGGTAGGACTTCTGGTAAGATGGTGGAATAGAGGAGAAATGGGGTTCACCCATCTCCATGCCACAACTACAGACATGACTGAAAAGTGACCAGGACAGCAGATTCTGGGTATGCATGATCATGGGCAGTCTGCTCTGCATAGGGAGACCCTGGACAAAATACCGAGAAATTGGGACAAAGAGAACTGGGGAAATGCACTCAGTCACAACTTGGCCTACCCAGCAGCTGGCTTGGGATGATGATCCCTTGTGCTTCATAGCTGAGAGTGCCCACGGTAAACTTGGAACATAGCAGACAATCTTTTCCTGTACATGGACTCCACTTGGTCCCGGTAAAGTGTCTGCTCCCTGACCTTGTGATGCACTGCTGTGGGCTCCTGTTTTTTTTAGGTTTTATTTTGGTGAGAACTGGAGGTGAGGGTGGGGGTCCTTACCCAGGGAGGAGGGGAGATATGGAGAGTGCCAGGTCCCACAGTCCTGCTTTATTCCAGGGGACAGTCTGGGGGCCACTAGATCCATTGGCCGCACGGGAAGAGTCTCTGCTGAGGAGCATGTTTTTCAGTCCCATGGCAGGGTCTGTGGTCCAGGGTTCTGATTCCAAGTCTTAGGCATGGGAGGGAAATAAATCTGCAAAATAATCTTATTAAGACATTAAAAGGTCCTTTCCACAACAGAGGCATAGAAAGGGCCGGACAGACATGGCTCAGCCAAATGACGAAGTTAAGTCACCTAAGGAGACACAGAATTTGGAACATCTGCTAAGTTCATCTGGAAAGAAACGGAGGCCATCCTGAAGATACTGGGGAAGCATAAAGAGGCAAATATGGCTTTACCAAATAACGAGGTTAAATTATCCAAGGGGGCTCAGGATTCAGAAAAACTAATTAAGTTTGTTCAAAATGATATCAAAGATATCAAGAGGTGACTAGAGGTACATAAGAGAAATTTGAAAGAATAAATAGAAAAATATCAGATATCATAGAAAGAAAAGATACTGTAGCCAAAGTAAAAACATATCAGAGACTCACAATAGTACAGTCCAAGAGACAGAAGAAAGAATAAGCAAATTAGAAGGCAGACAAATGAACTTTATGCTCAAAAGAACAAATGGCAAGATGGAAAAAATGCAGCATTATTTCAGGGAAATGATAGACAAATGAAGCACACAAATATAAGAATTATTGGTGTCCCAGAAGGAGAAGAGAAGAGTAAAGGAGTAGAAAGTCTAGTTGAAGATATGCTAGACTGAAACTTCCCAACCCTTATAAAAGATGTAAACATCCAAACCAACCAAGCCCAGCAAATCCCAAATAGAGTAAATGTAAATAGGCTTACTCTAAGACATCTACTTATCAGAATGTCAAATCTTGAAGAGAAGCAAAAAGTCACCAGAACAGCAAGAGAAAAGACATGTATTACAAACAAAGCAAATTATATAAGACAGAGCTCAGGGTACTCAGTAGGCACCAAGGTGGCGAGAAGGCAGTGGTATGATATAATTAGGATTCTGATTGAGAAAGACTTCCAGCCAAGAATTCTTTCTATTGTCAAGTTATCCTGCAAATTGAGAGAGAGATTAAAATCTTCACAGATAAACAATGGCTGCAAGAATTTGCCAACAAAAGACCTGCCCTAAGAGAAATATTAAAGGGAGCTCTGTTTACTGAGAAAGCCCTAGAGAGGGACTGGAGGAGGGTACAGAGTTGAAGAGTTTTAGCAGGGCTAACTTGAAGGATAAGGAGTGAGAGAGGGGAAGTAATGTATAGATCGGATAAATAAAAACCACAGGTTAGGATGCTACAGTCAAGAATTGCTTTTGCACTGGTAAATTTGAATGTTGATGGACTAAACTCACTAATTAAAAGATGCAGATTGGCAGAATGGACTGAATAATATGATCTATCTATACACTGCTCATAAAACATTTATCTTACAGCCAAAGATACAAACAGATTGAAAGGGTAAGAATTGAAATAGATGTTCTATGTAAGCTGTAACTAAAAGAAAGCACAAGTAGCTATGGTAATATCAGAAGAAATAGATTTTAAATGTTATGATAGTATAAGAGATAAGATGTTCATATGTTAATTATAAAAAACAATTTTATTTTTATATTTTCCTGAAAGCAAGAACTTGAAAACATTCAGTAGCATAGGCCATTACTATTCCAAAGTTGAGGTTTCTAACAACTTTCTACTTGATATTTTGAGAATGTACACAGTTTTAATAGCTAATCAAATGGTATATAAGTTAGGGTTTAATAATTAGAATTCAAGAAACTCTGATATCTGTAGCTCTTGATTTTTTCCTGGTTGCCTTAATTTTAAATTGGTTTATGAAACTTAAATGGTACAAACATAAGCTTTATAGTAATTATGCTTTATTTAATACGCCTATGGATAGGCTAACCAAGATATCTGTTTTTGATGGTTAAGATTTTCATATATTAATTGTAAAAACATTTACATCTTTATATTTTCCTGAAATCCAAAACTTGAAAATGTTTAGTAACTGTGTTAGTTTGTAAGCCGCCAGAATGCAATATACCAGAACTTGAACAGTTTTTAAAAGGGGGAATTTAATAAGTTACAAGTTTGTAATTCTAAGTTTATAACATTTTCCAGATTAAGGCATCCAGGGAAATTTACCTTCATTCAAGGAAGGTTTATAGGTCAGGAACCCCTCTGTCAGCTGAATAGTCACTTGGGTGGCATCTGCTGGTCCCTTGCTCCTGGGCTCCGTTGCTTTCAGCCTCCGTAATTGTGGGGGTTCCTCACTTTGCTTCTCCAGGACTGGGTTTCACCTCTTGGCTTCCCTTGGCTCTCTTCAGGTTCTGGTTTGCTTAACATCTCATGGTGACATCTGCTGGGCTCCAAGCATCTCCAAACATCTGTACCTTTGTCAGCTCTGAAGTTTCTGTCATTTCTCTCTCGAAAATGTTTCCTCCTTTAAAGGAGTTCGGTAAACTAATCAACACCCACTTAGAATGGATGGAGTCACATCTCCATCTAATCAAAGGTCACACCCACAATAGGGCATGTCACATCTCTGTGGAGATAATCTAGTCAAAGATTCCAACTACAGTATTGAATCAAGATTAAAAGAAATGGCTGTCTTCACAAGGCTGGATCAGGATTAAAACATGGCTTTTCTGGAGTACATAATATTTTCAAACTGGCACAGTAACATGGGTCATTAGTGTAGCAAGGTTGGTATGTGTAATAACTTTTTACTATCAAGTAAATATTTTGAGAATGTTCATATAGTTTTGAAAGCTAATCAAATGGTATTTAAATTAGTATTTAATATTTAGAATTTAAGAAAATTTGATATCTGCATTTATAGACATAGCCTAAGATGCTAGATGCAAGAATTGCTTTTGCAGAAATAGTTTTAAATGTTGAAGGGCTAACCTTACAAATTAAAAGACACAGATTGACAGAGCAGATTAAATAATGTGATCTATCTGTATGTTGCTCACAAGAAACTTATCGATTCCTTTGGGTATTCTCTCCATAAGATCGTGTCTCCTGCATGTAATTCTAGACAGCCCCTCCCAGAATTTGGGACATTGCCTCAGCTGAGTTGTTCCCACAGCTATGGTCTTGGGACAGAACTATGGAGTCACTGGTTTGTGCTTTCACCTTTCAAAAGCAGGTCTCACTTCTCGCACTTTGGTAGCTGTTGTAAAAGTCCATTCTGACTCCAGGGTTGTCACCAAGCTAATTCTGGTCTCCTTTTCTAGCTCCCTCATTTTTGGAATGAAGGCAGCAATTTGTAAAACTTCCTACTCTGCCTGTGTTCTCCAGGAAACCTGATTTATAGGGCACCAGAAAAGACTTTATGTGGTTACTTGAGGTAAGTCTTAAAACATAAGTGATCATTGGCAAAAATCCCTCCTTATCCAACTGCAATCCCGAGAACCCTTACAACATAAGTGACCATTTGGCACTTTTTTTGCTCATCTGTCCATACCATAGATAAATGTGTCCCTTATTTTAATTCTATCTCCACTTACTTCTGGAAGACATTAGATGCCATGATTGATGATTCATTTATAAATTATAAGAGTAGACATGAAGGGGGTTTCATTATATATTTGATCAATGAATGAATGACAAGTAAATGCATGAATGAAAAGTGTGTTAGGAAGTACAGTTAGAAGATTTAAAACCCTTGTAAAAAAAGAGAATAGTGATATCTATTATCTATTCATATCTAGCCATAAAAAAGGACAATATGAAGGAAATAGTTGTTCCATTATCAGAGTAAGCTAGGAGAAAACTGACTCTCATTTTGAATCAGACTACTGTTTCTCCTACTATTGTAGAATAAAAGAGTAAACACCTAGCACGTGGCCTATCCCTGGCTCTCAAGGGAAACCCGAAAATTTGGAATGGTTGATTCCTGCTACCAACAGCAATCAAGGAATTTATAGGACTACATAAGATACTAAGATGACTGCTATGCAATTACAAAACACCTTATTGAGGAAATAATTGTAATTGATGAGGAACTTGTAATTAATGAGCCATAGCTACACCAGAGAATGGGTGCTCTCTGACCAGCAGGATATAAATGCAGAACTGACCCCTAGGTGCTGGCTTCTCCTGGGTGAGGTGGTTTGCACACAAACACTCAACTCCATCTCTCCTGACTGCGGATCCCCAGTGAGGAGTGTTCATTCTTCTAGGCTGTTCCATCAGTGAGACTGATGAAGCCTGTGTGTTCAATGACTTTGATTGCAGTCTGAGTCCCAGCCCACTGCTGCTGGTTGAGCAGAATGGTCTTAGCAGAGTCTTCTTCAAGTGTTACCAAGGAGTAATCATTGAAGGTCAATTTATTCTCAGTGATTAAAAAATTAATTAGATGTATTTCACTTGAGCATACACTACAGATTTTCTTCAATGCATTCATCTAAATCATCTTGGAACTTCCTGTAAATTCAGCATCTTTATTTTGAGGTTAAGATTAGTTCTCTAAGTTAACTGAATCCTATCAGAATAGCTAATATTCGTTATGTGAACTGCTAGTCTCATGCTCAAGGGAAATCAATTCTCAAATTCTCAATTTCCCCATTTCTAGAACATAAATTACAATAACTACACTTAAAGTTGTTGTGTAGATTAAAGAGATATCATTATTCATGGGCCTTGCATAATACATACAATATAAAAATCTTCTAATATATCCACTTTTCTGCCAAGTCCTTTTCTTGTAATCACTTAGTTGATACATCATACTCTCCTTTCCTTCTACTTATGAAGCATTTTGATAATTTCCTTAATTTTACTTTTGAACCTCTAGTATTTCTTCCTTGAGGTGCATAAATAAGAATCACAGGTCTATAATTATGCAGTAAAAAAAAAAATTAAGATGGCTGCAGGCAAATGATCTGAATTAGAGCCCCAAATATATTTGCTGAGTTTATAATCATGTTTAGTTCAAATAATTCTGTAAGGGATAAATAATTCCTTCTGTACTATATTTCATATGTGAAATAAAATTGTGATCCCCATACCCATACTGTGCAGGCCTTGGCAAATGTATAAGAGATAGCAAATGCTTTTGCTCTGATTCCTAAAACACTGTATCTCTGTACCCTTCACAAAAATATAACCAGTGATGGCACACTATATTAGGGATGTCCTTAACAATAATTCCTTTTGGCCTCTCACCCTTTGAAGATATGGAAAATCGTAGGAATTAAACCATTTGCTTGTAATTATGTAACAAGCTTGCATCCGAGGTTCTCACAGTTCCAGAGTTAAGGTTTCCCGATTTCCAATGTGGTGTCCTTTCCACTGTAGCATGTCAACTCTTCCTCAGGTGTCCCAAGTATTTACAAACTGGAAGAGTCAAGTCCATATTGTTGGAAGGTTTAAGGCACAGCAGGTTTTTTTCCCCACATTTTTTTCTTTAAAACTGTTAAATATTTCATATATACAAATGAATGGATACAATCTGAACGTAGAATTTAAGATATAATAAAACAAACCCATGCAAACAGTATCCCAATGTTTTGGTTTGCTAAAGCTGATGAAATACAATATACCAGAAAGGAATTGTTTTTTACAATAGGGATTAATTATCTTATAAATTTACAGTTCCAAGGCCATGAAAATGGCTGATGTAAGGCATCAACAGAATGATACCTTCTCTGATGACCAGTTACCAGCGAGCTTGGGCTCCTATGTCAGACAGCAAGGTGTGTGACAATGTCTTCCGATCCTTCTCTCTGGAGTTTCAGTGCTTCAACTTCTGGCTTCCCCATCTGTGGTTTTTTCTCTAAAATTCTCTGGGTGTTTCTCTTAATTTCATCTCTCAGCTTCTCTGGGGCTTCTTTGTGCACTTGGGGCTTTTTCAGTGTGTGCTTCATTCTCTCATGAAGGATGCAAATAAGGGGACTAAGACTTACCTTGAAAGGGGTGAATCATATCTCAGTTGAAACAACCTAATCAACAGGTCCCACCTACAATAGGTCTGCACACACAGGAACAGATTAAAAGTGCATGACCTTTTCTGGGGTGCATAACAGATTCAAGCTACCACACCAGGTTAAGGAATGGCATGTTACCAGTATTTTTAAGTCTTCCTCCTATACCTCTTTATCTTAATATCCACTGCAAATGTAACCACATGCTTCTAATAAATGATTTTTTTCTATGTAAAGTATATACACCAATATAGACATGCTCTTAATTTAAATCCACATCCCTATAGGTATGAACCCATTGTAGAGAGGCTCTCTTGAAGATGTTTTGGGTTATGGTGTAGTTCAACTGAATGAGGTTGGATCTTATAAGCAAAATAAACTCAAATATAATAAGAGAAATTCAAGGGGAAAAATGGAATTAAGAAGTCAAAAAAAACCCAGGAAGAGAAAGGAGACGATATCACCCTGTGTCCTGAAGGGGAGGTATTAGTCAACGAACCCCAGAGAATCCTGAAACCAGCTCCAGAATCTTACAGACCTTAGTGAGAAATTGTCCCCTGGCGGATGACTTGATTTGGGATTTCTCAGCCTCAAAATAGGAAGTTAATAAATTCCCATTTTTAAACCAACCCATTGTGCTGTTATAGCAGCATGGTAAACTAAAACAGTTGCATGTCTGTCTTTAAGTAATATACTCTTTAATTTTATCATTTTAAATTTGTTTATGAATGGAGTCATAATATATATATATCTTATTTTAGTTTACATTTTCTATGCACAATTATATTTTAGAAATTTAGTCATTTTGATATGTCCTTCTTTTTCACTGCTATATTGTGTTCAATTTCATTTCCATACCATAATTGATTTAGGTGTGCATTCAAGTAGTTTCTAATTGTGCTGTCATGAATGTTGATGCTGTAATTTTCCTTTGTATGCCTCTGTTTGCATTTATGCAATAATTTTTCTATCATATATACTTGGTAATAAAACTGCTGGGACACATTTATTCCAAATATGTGGAAAATTCCAATTTACATTCCCATTTTTCTATATCCTCAAAATATTCTGGTATAATTCTATATTTACAATATCTGCCCATCTATTGCCACTTTTATGTGCACCACTGAAAAAGGTGAGTGAGCCTGTTTTCCCTTGTTTATAGGTCATTTTTATTTCTTTTTTTGTCCCTTTTCTTATTAATTTATATTATCTAAATATGATGTATAGGAACACTATAAAACAATTTTTTTCATTGTTTGGTAGTTATTGCTGTTATACACCAAAATGAATTCCTCTCTCCTTAGTTGTTTTTCCTCTGATCCTTTCAAAGTAAGTGTGGCCATGTGACCTGTGAGCCATGACTCATATATGTGTCCTATCTCATAGAGGAACTTTGAAGAACCAGTAGACGATTTTCCACCTTCCCTTGAGCCTGCTGAAGGGATCATAGATGTCTATGACAAAGTGAACTTCCTTCAGTCTAGATCACTGGGCAAGAACAGTGAGCAAATCCCTCAGCTGACCCAAACTGATACTATAATGCAAGAGGGAAATAAGTATTTGCTTTGCTAAATCAATACGATTTTGGAACTAACTGACTAGTGCTGCAACTTTTACCTGTTTGTGACTTGATAAATTGTACTTCACCAAATTCGAAAATTTACTTTTTGAAAAACACCATTAATAAAACAAAAAGGAAAGCCGCATATTGAAAGGAAATACTTACAGCCCATATTTTAGAAAATAATAATTTATATTCAGGAGATTTAAGTAACTCTTACGAATTATGAGATGAACAACATATTTTTTTTCTAATAGGGACATTTATTGGTATCTTTTAATAAGAAGTCTTAACATAAACAGTTCCACGTCTGGTTAGTTCAGGTGTACAAACTTGTCTCCAGAGACCCAGGCCTATTCCATCTCTGCTCTGCCAGCCTCCTTTTAGTCAGAAATGTCTCCTCCAAAGTTTGATTATTGAATAAATGATACAGTTCATGGTTCTTCATACAACCAATCCCAGAAATCAAGTGGGAAGAACTGAGTGTTTTCTTTACCCTTTTTCTCCTCTCTTCTCTCTTCTTCTCCTTCTCTTTCTCCTCCTCCTCCTTAACATGCATATACATATATATATATACATATATATATATATATTTTTTTTTTTTTTTTGCATGGGTAGGCACTGGGAATAGAACCCAGGTCTCCAGCATGGCAGGAGAGAACTCTACCCACTGAGCCACCGTGGCCCGCCTGACGTATTTTTTTAAATGGCAAAATATTGAGAAGACAATTAGCAACAAAAATACAAATAGTCAATAAGCACATTGAGGTTCTTAATAACATCAGTAATTAGGAAAATGCAAATTAAAATTACAATGAAATACCACTACAAACACACTAGACTGGTTAAAATTAAGCAATAAAACAACTCTCATGCACTGCTGATGGGAATGTAAAATTGAAGACCCTCTTTGGAAAACAGTTTGGCATTTCTTAAACAGTTAATTATATACTTACCATGAGATTATATGACCCAGCAATTCTACTCCAAGGCGAATGCCTAAGATAAATGAAAGCATATTACACAAAAATATTTCTATACTAATGATCATAGCAGCTTTATTATAATAGTCCCAAACTGGAAACTACCCAAATCTCCATCACCAGGTAAATGGATAAAAACCTTGTGGTATATCCATACAATAAAATATTATTCAGCAATACAAAGGAAAGATCTATAGAAACATGCAACAACATAGGTGAATCTCAAAAATCAATGTACTGAGTGAAAAAAAAAACAGATTTAAATATTATGTTTAATGATTTCAGTTATACAAATTTCTGAAACTTGTAAATAAATTTATAGTCATAGATATAACAGATCAGTGGTTTCCTGGAAATGGAAGGGAAACATTAGAAAACTGTTGGAGATCACTGAAATAAATGGCATTTTATTGGGGCGATGGATTCATAATGATACACACATACCTGAACTGATCAATTTGTAAACAATTTTCAACAGTATCACACATGTTGACCCTAGCATTTATTTTTTTAATGAAAGGCATTATTTAACCATTTTTATATATTCTTCCATTTATTATATTTACCACATGTTTGGAATTTCAGTTTTTATTCCGTCTTGCACCACAGATATTCTGAAAGAGTAAATATACCTTGACCTGAGATAAATCTTTCGGACTATCCTCTTACAGGTAAGCTCCTATCGTATTCTTAGATTTTGGTTTATCTGGAATATTTTTCTTTCATATTCATTATTTTCATTGTCAGTGAAATTCTACATTGATGCATTTCCCTTCATTGAATTGAAAAGTGTATGTCACTTACTTCTAAGCTGCTGAAAGTAAGTTTCTCAGCAATCTATCCAAAAGCCCCAAGCAGAAAAGCAAGTTTCTGCTTGCTCTCAGTATCCTCTTTATCTTTGATACGTTCCATAGAACTTGGGATTCATTGAACTTCTCACATTTGGAAATCAGTGTTTCCCAGAAAGTTCCTGCATATTTTCCCTTTTTTATTTCTAGAAGTTATCTCATTTTTCACAAGGCAGGATATACATTTTTCCATTCCTTCTTCTTGACAAACATTAATGACCATCTATCATTTCTTTAATTATTTGATTCTATATTTCTCACCATATAATCCTATCCTTCTTTCTTTGTGGCCCTGTGTGTAGCTTATTGTTTCTGTTAACCTCACTTGCAATGCTTCCCTTTTTTGTCCTTCAAATGTGTAGTGTTTTTAACTGTTTGCTCTCATTCCTTGGAATCAGGCATGAATTTAAAGAAAATTCCTTTAAACAGGATTTGAGTTTGTTTCTGTCAGGTGCAGGAACTTAACAAAACTAGGTCTAAAAATATTTAAGGTTTCACATAGAGTGTGAATTCTGGTCTTACAAACCTGTAAATGCCAGATTATGGTTAAAACCTCTCAGGAGGAGCTTTATTTTCTACTTCCCCATCAAAAGCCAAGGTCCAGGTGGATTAATGTCTTCCTACAGGCTTGTGTGTACATGTTTTCTCTTGTTCATCCATTGAAGGCATCACCTTCTGAAATCCCGGTATCACAGATTCCAGATCATAAGGGCTGCCTACCTCACACATTGCAAAGTTGGAATCTATACTCCTTTATCCTGGCAAAATGATATTTTTTCTTATAGTTTCTCGTCTCCTATTATTTCCATTACTTAAGCCCTATCTTAGCTAAGCCTGACAAGCTATATTATTTACATTTTATCTCATAACTTCAGATGTTTCCTACCAGGAGTTGTATCTCTACTTATCTATACTTCCAGAGTGTCAGAAACAGGGTCCATAGGTTATATATTATATATTTTCTTATTGCGATTTCCTCAGTTTGGGCTTATTTTTGTTATCTATATCTCTTTATAAAGTAAGCATGGAAGTGCCTTCATAGCTGTTTCAATTTCATTAGAGATAATTTACTTTTATATCAAAAGCTATTCATGGATATGGGAATATGAATAAGTTTTCAAATATTCATAATGTGATTTGGACACAAAGGTCATCAAATTTCTAAAGTCTAAGTTTTTGGTTTCTTTGTTAACATTACCTCTTAAGGAATTTGTTCATTTCTGTGTTAGTGAGTATTCTGCCAGGTGACAGTAATAGCTCCATTAATCCAGGATGCAATTTTCTATTTAAATATCATCAAGAAATCTGGAACTATAACTTTCCAGATGAACTCATCCTCAGGCTTATAAACCATGAACTCTGTTAATTTTAAAACAGAAATTATATTAATTGATATAACCTTACCCCATAAACAACTCAAATTTTGAGTCATAAAATTTATTCCTTTAGATCCCAAATTTAGAACACACTAGAAAAGAGTTTAAAATTAGTGAGTTGAGAGAATCTCTGAAGATAAAGATAGCCTTTATCTTATCAGTCGGTGAAACTCTATTGGCCTGGATCCTTTCTAAGCTGTTGGAGTTTGCTTTTGTCTGCCTTTTCCTTGAATAATTAAATAACAGATATATATTATCACCAACTTTATCCTTTCATCTCTCTTCTTGCTCTGTTCTCCTTCCAAATCTGTAATCCATTCTCAGGCTCCATGGGATAGAGTCCACAAGTGAAGAGAAAAATATCATACTGTCTCCCAGCTTTCTCAAAGCTGAATCAATGATCCCTCTTCTCTACATCATATCTGTCTAAACAATTATTTTCATCTTTTAACTTTTTCTTTGGAAAATTTGTCCTTAGAATCGCCTCCCATTCGCCTCTAACTTCGAAGGGTCTTAAGTTATAAATGTAAATAGCATATAAATAGCTGTGTTGTGTACTTGGTTTCAATTAACAATATGTTTCAGGTTTGCTTTGAGTTAGCAAGTTTTCTTTCTACAAAGTTCACCACAGTGTTCAACTTCCAGTCACTTCTTTGCCATGTACTATCTGTGACCAGTGGGAAGTTATTTGCTATCTGTAAGTTTCTTTTTACTCATTTAACTCAGTGTATTAACTGCAATGTTTTTGTAAGAAATAATGATAGATATAAAGTCTCTTACAGTAACTTTTAGTTACTCAATATACTGTAGCTATTATTTTATTCTGTTTTGTATTTTGTCCCAGTGAATTTTCTTTTGTTTTGTCCAGGACTTCAAAGAATAATTGGCACATAATATACATAAAATAAGTGTATATTGACTAAAACAATGAATCACTATTTCTAAGCAAATGATGCTCTCCTATGGTTCTTTTTAAGGCCCAAATCAAGGCTCATCTTCTTCATAAAGACTTTCTCATTTGTTTCATTCCACCTAAACTTTAGTACCTCATTGTCAACACTTTGTCTTCTCCTTGTTTCATCTTCATAAATCTTTTCTCCTCTCTCGAAATAATTGACGTCTTTGGGGGTAAGGAATATCCATTATCCTATATATATACTGAACTGTATACAGACTTAGCAAAGTACTAGTTAGATAATAGGTTCCCAATAATAGTTTGCTAAAAACAATAGAATCATAAAGCCTTGGTGGTAGAATGAGATTTGAGGGTTATTATGCTAAACATTCACCCTATATAAACATTCCATATCAATTTGAAGATCAATTAACTAAGTCCAATATTCAAGCTGCTAAAATAAAGCAAGAACTTATATGGGTCCCCTTAATTAGGTCTGAACTCTGCATTCACATAGTTAGTGAAGGTCAGGCAAAGTTAACCCCTAGTGACATTGATAGATAACTTGGAGGATGTTTGAAAAGTCCGTACATTAATTTGATTCTGACAGAGTACATTTCCTTCTCTGTGCCCAGACCCAATGAATGGAATTATAAAAGGAAAGACAGCTACAGGATCATTTAAAAGCTGAGAGATAGGATATAACATATTCAAGATTATCTAAACCTTTTTGTGAACTGGTATTATTATTTTTTCTCTTCATCAAGTATGAAATGAGAATAATAACAAAGAAAGGCCATACCAATGCAGTAGCTGTGGCTTCCCCCTTCAATGGAAGATCTGTTTATACTTCCAACATTATAATTTAAATTTTAGTTCTTAAATTGGCTAGGTACTTTTAACCTGGTGATTTTGCCTCAGATATTCTCCTATCCACCTCCCCCCAACCCCTACCCCCCACCACAAACAGCACCAATTTAATGTGTACTTTTGTTCCACTTAATTAGCTATGACAGACGTTTCTGTTGTATATACCATGCCGATATCTACTTTGTCCTTACGAACCAAACTGTAAGTTGTACTGAGACGTATTGAGCTCAAGTACCCATTTTCTCAACAACCCATGTATCCATGAGTTCTGATCAGTGTAGTATAGCTAGAAGTTCAATATAGGTGATAATCTCAGGGTTGTCATCTTTATATTCTTTGTGACTTCCCACTACTTCTTCCCTCCAAGCATGGAACAGATCAACTGGCAATATAGCAGACATTCTGCAAACAAGAGGCAATTTGTGAGATGGTGAAGGCTTACCAAGGAAATTGGAGCAAAAAATAGTAGAAGTCCCAATCTCTGAAGCCCTTTCCAATCACATTGCTCACATTGATTGATCTTCTTCAGGTATCTCTTTGCATAAGACAAATGTTCAATATTTAAGCTAAATATATTGTTAGTATATACTTTTTTTTTACTTTAATTCAGAACACTCTTGGTTTTCAAGGGATATAATATGAATTTGCCACTGCTTCCCTCCTAGATTGAGAGTAGCCCTTGATCTTTGGATGAATTACTTTTAATTATTCCAGGGAGTCTTTTGACAGGGCAGACTGTTTTAAAATTCTCTTCTGTTAAAAATCCTGAGGGCTTACACAACAAATAAATTTATCCCTGTTTCTGAGAACATGAACTCAATATTCAATATCTCCTCTTGCAAGGTATTTTAGGAAAAACAGCCCATTTCCCATAAATCGGGGGAAAAGGAGCAACTCACATTTATTGAGTATATATTGCGCGTACCTGGTCCCATACTTATACACTAGGATTTTTAATCTTCACAAAATAAACTTGTGAGTTTGCTGTTACCTTGCTCATTTTGTAAACAGGATAAAGCTCAGAAAAAGAAATGTGTCAATTGTAAGAGCTTGTATTAGTTATCTAATGTGTGTGGCAGATCACTCAGATATTCAGTGGCTTTACAACAACAGTATACTTTTTTATTCTCTCCCAAAGTTCTTTGGTTCAAGTATTCAGGAAAGGCTTGGCTAGAAATTTCTGGTGCAGATCCTCTCACAGCTTTATAAACAGATATCCCTGGGGCTGCAGTCATCTGAAGGCTTGATTGGGGCTGAAGAATTCACCTGAAATGTGGTTTTCACAGGTGGTTGGTTTGTGGTGCTGGCGGTTTACAGGAGGCATCAGTTCCTAATGGACCTCTCTGGGGTTTGTTTGAGTATGTTCATGTGTGGCCATTAGCTTCCCAAAGAGCAAACATTCCAGCTGTTCAATTGTGGGCACTGCAATGCCTTTTATGACAGTCTCAAAGGACATGCACCATCACACTCACCAAATAGCATTGATCTTACAGGGTAGTAGTAGTTCAGTCTGAGTAGATATTCAGGGATCCAAGGATGACTAGAGATTGTTAGAGAGGCTTGTTACAATAGAACGCTAAATTCAAAATCTTAATATTTCCTTTATATACATGGATGATTCAAATACCTTTGTACATTCTTCCATACCTTGTCATCTCAAATAGTTTAGGCATTTAAGCTAGTTCCCATCTTTATAACACTCTGGATCAAAGTTGGTATGAATGTAGCTAAAAATTCAAAGGCTAGTAGATTACCGTAGTTCAAGATGTATCATTCCTGACAAGGACATGTAATAAAACTTGAATATCTTTTGTACCCCAAGATCTGACCTAGGATTAAAAAAAAATCACTTGCTGAGTTGAGTAGTTAATTTCCTTACCCCATCATATATTGGGAACCTGTAAAATATTTAGGAAAACCTCACATATGCAGGAAGCAAGGCATTTTTATAATGTTGGGGATAATCTGCCTTCCCTCCACACTCCTATCAGACCTTGTATGCCTGTTCCATTCTACTTAGATTTCCTGTGATGAAACCTGGAAAATCTGGGGCAGATGAATTAGATCTTTTTGAAATATCACTGGTTACTACAAAGGAATTTGTATGCATATTGGGAATTAAATGATGATGAAGATGACTGGAATAAAAGAAGTAATGATGGTAACTAATAATCATTGATCCACCATGATCACAATCACCATTTAATAATAGTTAGAAATGTATAAGACTCTGTGCTAGGTGTATTATGTATTTCAATCATTTATCCTCATATAGAATATTTTGTGACTGAAGTGTTAAAGCTCAGAACCATGCTATGATATCCAAATGCTTCTCTGGTTCATTTTCTCATGTCCATATTATCAGAATGATTTTCATAAGCAGTTTATTCACTTTTCCCCATCAGGAAGGCAAAATAGTACCCTGTTCATATAACCTCATAAAAGACTCAAGTATTCCGCACTTGCGAATTTTCCAGAAGGTTGAAACTTGAAGCATCAAAACCTTTGTTTTAAGCCTTTTGGATGAAAGTGTTTCTCAAGATATATTTCTCACCTTCCTGCCTCTTAAGTGAGTAGAAACCCCACATTACCTTTTCTTGATAAAGCAGACATCTCTGGGATTTCTATTCTTGCTCTGGGCTCTCTCACAAGTGTATTCTTAAAGGTAACTGAACTCTATAGGATTGCTGATCCCAATATTAAAGGGTGTGAGTTAACAGTTTCTTATCAATTTTGCAGCTGGATTGAAATATAGAACAAACTATTTCTCTTATTTTTCAGGGTGGCAGATATCCCCCTTTTACCTACCTCAGCTATAGCCTCTCCCAGCAGTACCCAAATATCCATTTGTCATGGTCAGGTTCATGTGTCAACTTGGCCAAGTGGTGGTACCTGTTTGTTTGGGCAAGTGCTGGCCTGTCTGTGGCTATGAGGACATTTCATAGAATTAAATCATGATCACATTGACTGCATCCACAGCTGATTCCATTTGTAATCAGACAAGGGGAGTGTCTTCTGCAATGAGTGATGCTTAATCTAATCACTGGAAGCCTTTTTAAGGAGGATTCAGAAGAGACAGGTTCTCTTCCTGCTTCAGCCTGGGTGAGGCTCTCCTGTGGAGTTCATCCAGACCCTCCATCGGAATCACCAGCTTCACAGTCTGCCTACAGATTTTGAACTCTGTGTTCCCATGGTTATATGAGACACTTTTTATATATTTTATATTTACTTAATTTCCCATTGATTCTGTTTCTGTAGAGAATCCTAACTAATAAACCATTACAAAGTGAATTAGCAGTAAGTAACACAAAGGCAATGTTTCTGCTAACACTGTGTCTTCCATGAGGGATTAAGTTGTATTCTACTGGTCAAATGGGTAAGCACTACAATATGCATTTTATTATGTCTCCTGCAGCTTCTCAGGGACCACTCCTGTTTCCTCCATTTTTCTTGGAGGTGTTTCCAGATGTGTTTGAGGCATAAACAACCATTAAATAATTGGGCTGCTATTGTAGCTAATAGCAGCACTGTTGGATACTTGCAACATTCAACAGAAGATAGATATAAACCACAGCTCTTAAGGAACTGATTGATTTGTGCTCTGGGGGAAGGGAAGGGAATTCATATTTGTTGAATGAATGCTGGCCAAGAGCCTGACACATGCCTGGTTTAGGGAAGAAACAGGGTTGTGAACTCATTAACATGTATCCAGTTTGCATATTTATTGGAGGTAAGTATCCAAATAGACAGAATTTGGCTTCAACCAAAACTGATATCAAAACCTTATTACTTACTATGCCATCATTTATGCCATCAATAAGACAGAATAAGACACATCAAACAGAAATAAAAGAAGTGTAGAATCATCCGGACTCTAAAATGTTACCATTTAAAAAGCTTATCAATAATTTAACAACATACTGGTAGAAGAAAAATGCTATAGTATAAGAGTACCTGTTGAAAGTTAAGAAGGTGCAAAAGTTTTTCAATACCAAATATGAAGAATACATCTGAGAATGGTAATTTTGACAAAATGAGGGCATCCTTAATATGCATCTATCAATAAGAATATGCCATAAGGAGTCAAACTTATTTTTGTTCTGATTCTGGAAAGGGGGAATAAAGGAGTATGAGGCTAATTAATAATGCCATAATAAAGTTACATTACTTAAGGACAAGAATTTGATGAAAGGGTGAAGATAATAGATTGTGAAGGCCAGATAGTTAATATTCTTATCATCAATCAGAAAAACAAACAAACAAACTTTCATTGTCTGATATCCATGTTTTTTTCCCCTATTTCTTGTCTCAAAAGAGAGGGCAGGACCTCAGAAGTTTTTCAGTTGTCATGCCTCTATTTTTCAGCTATAATGAATGCAAAAGTAATATTTGGCATGTTCTGATCATCATAAATGGATCATGTCAAAGCAAGTCTGTTTGCCACTGAAATGTATTTCCAGAAGGTGATAGAGTATGTGTGTGCATGTGTTTCCTCATATACAGGCAAAAACACAGTGTTGGGACACCAGCAAAAGGTTTCCCATTTCCTACAAAAGGAAGAGAAGCTCCTCAATGAGATAAGATCAAATGATAGATGTTCCACAGGTGGGATCATTTTCACAAGGCATAGTAAAGCCTCCAAAGACTGCAGGTGCTCTCTAGATACACTTTGATGTATGGGTATACAAAAGAAGCATTGCAAAGTGATGGAATAAATTGGCATAGGAAGTTCTGGGAAAATGGCAGAATAAGATAGGTTGAGTTCACCCCTGCTCCAAGGAACGGTTACAATAGGGACAGGAAGGAGACCAAGGCAACAATTCCAGGATTTAAATGACCTAGGACAGTCTTCTACACCACATAGAAAGGGCCTTGCTGCATAAGCTGAAGAACTGAGGCACAGAGAACCAGAGACTCTCCAGCTAGTGCAAACAGCCTAATGGACTTCTTCCAAATGGAATCGGGAGTCCTCAGGTGTGCATGGACAGAGAAATGGGGCCAAGCCCTCAACCTCTACCTCCCCTTCCCTGCCTTCTGCAGGAAATCACCAGCACATCAAGGATACAGGCACTTACATTCTCACTCAGGCTACACCTGCCCCCAGCCCATGCAGGTGAAATCCTAGCCACTGCCCCTGAGCTCTGCTCATGTGTACACCAGGGCCCCTAGACCTGAGTTCCTGCACAGCCACATGCTTGCTGACAACAGGCGCCCAGGCATTTGTGTACCACCCTTTTGACCCCTTCACCTCAACCCACTTTCCTGCACACCCACACCCTTGTCCAACCCCCCTTAGCACAAGCACCCTACTCCCATACCTGGCAGGTGCTCATATGTGCATCTGTGATACATAGCCCCTGTCTTGCACATGCATGCACACCTACTCCAACACTCCTTTCCCCCTGACAACTGTGCCCCTGTGCCAGGGCCTCACCTACCTGACATCACCTGCCACTGACCCATGTCCTGCAACCCTTGTGACCTGTATCACACCCCTGTCTACTCCCACATCTACATCCTGGGACCCCTAGATCCCTCTTCCTGCAAAAGGACACACCCATACCCTGCCTTCCCCATGCCCTGACCTCTGTGCCACTTAACCCTATACACTGATACCCATGACCCCTACACTTCATGCTCCCAACTACATCCTGCTTGCACACCAGCCCACATGCATCCTCACAGCACAACCCATCCACTGCCTGCCATGCCCTACTTCTTTGTCCCCCATGTCAGACCCTACTCCTGCAATCCAAGGACTGCTGGAGCAGCCCCCCTTCCACACAGTACCCACACCACACTACCACAACCTGCACCCCACACCCCATGCCCACAGGCACCCAGAATTGAGGAAAAAGGAACAGTATCTGTATTAGCTAGGATTCTCTAGAGAAACAGAATCAGCAGGAGATATCTGTAAATATGAAATTTATAAAAGTATTTTATGTAACTGTGGGGAGGTATAGTCCAAGGTCTGTAGAGCAGGGTGTGAGCTGGCAGCTTCAATGAAGGTCCACAAGAAACTCTCAGGAGATACTGGCTGGGCAACCATGGGGATGTAAGAACCCAAGATCTGTAGAGCAGACCATGAGTTGGCAGCGCCCGTGAAGGTCCTCAGTGAACTCTCAGGAGAGGCTGTCTGGTGTAGCAAGAAGAGTGACTGTCTCTTCAGAATCTGGTGATTAGATTAGATGTCACTTATTGCAGAAGACACTCCCCAGGCAATATGGTCATGATTTAAGTCCATGAAATGGCCTCATAGCAACAAATAGGACAGTTCTTCCTTGACCAGACAACTGAGCATCACCATCTGGCCAAGTTGACCCATGACCATGACATTACCTAACTCATTTTATGATGCCAACATCACTTTAATACCAAAAATGGGTAAAGACACTATAAGGAAGGAAAACTACAGGGCAATCTCCCTAATACATATAGATTTAAAATCTCAACAAAACACTAGCAAAATGAATCCAACAACACATTAAGTGGATGATAAATCACAACCAAGTGGGGCTTATACCAGGAATGCAAGGATGGTTCAACAAAAGAAAATCAGTTAACATAATACAGCACATTAACAATTTGAAAGGGAAAAATCACGTGATCACTTTGATTGATGCCGAAAAGGCATTTTACAAAATTCAACACCCTTTTCTGATAAAAACACTCCAACAGGTAGGAATCAAAGGTACATTTCTCAATATGATAAAGGGCATATATAACAAACTGATAGTCAGCATCATACTCAATGGAGAGAGACTGAAAGCTTTCCCCTAAGATCAGGAATGAGACAAGATGCCCTCTGACATCACTATTATTCAACATTGTACTAGAAGTTCTTAGCTAGAGCAATCAGGCAGGAAAAAAGAAATAAAAGGCATCCAAATTGGAAAGGAAGAAGTAAAACTTCATTACTTGCAAATGACATGACCTGGAAAATCCTGAGAAATCTACAACAAAGTTACTTGAACTAATAAACAAATTCAACAAGGTGGTGGGATAAAAAATTAATGTGCAAAAATCAGTTATGTTTCTATACACAAGCGATGACTGAACTGAAGAGTCATTTAAGGAAAAAATTTCCCCATTCAAAATAGGCACTAAGAGATTCAGGTACCTAGGAATGAACTTAACTAGGGATGTAAAGGATTTGTACACAGAAAACTACATAACATTGCTAAAAGAAATCAAAGAAGATCTAAATAAGTGGAAAGACATTCCCTGCTCATGGATAGGAAGGTTAAATATAGTTAATATGGCAGTTCTACCCAAATTGATCTAAAATCCAATGCAGTACCAATCAAAATTCCAACTAGACTTGTGGAGAGCCGCCTCCCGGGTCGGGCCTAGTGGACACGCCGCAGCCTGCTCTAGAGTTCCCCCCACCCATCGAGTGAGCCAAGATGGCGCCCGCATCCTGCCTCCGCGTATGACGTACGCGCCCGCCAACCCTGTCTACCAATCACCCTTGTATACGTGGCGTTAGCCCATTGGGTTTGGATTTTGTATATAAAGGCGTTACCCGGACGGGGAAAGCGAGATGACCCGCAGGGAGCCGTACCTGACGGTCGCATAGAGGTTGCTCCCCCGTGGGGTATTTTAGCCCGCGCGGAACCTGTTACAAAGAATGCAAGCTTAGCTCCAGTAAAGGTCTGTGCTCACAACCGCCGTGTGTTACGGATTCGTGTCTGCCATTCAAGTCGGTTTGTCTGCGTCTGTCTCTCTCTCCTCTGTCCCCTTCGCCGGCCGGGGGCTTGACGCTGAGCGAGAAGTCCCGGACAAGTGGTGGCCCGTACGGGGAAACTTCTTCTGCTGCCTCTCCCCGAGCTGGTGAGGACGTGCTTCTCGGGTTCACGGCGGAACCTCCGCGCCTGATCAACGTGAGAGGGTAAGTGCTTTCTGCTACGTGAGAGTTAAGGGCTGTGGGCGTTCAGGTAGCCCCAGTGAGTCGGGAGAGCTCCCCGATTGGTTAAGGTCCAGTGCCGACTGCAAGCATGGGGCAGTCAGGAAGTTCACCTTTGTTAGCTCCCTTAAAGACCCTTTTAGCGGACGGCTCCTGTGAAAGTGAGCCGCCCACTTGTAAGCCGCCAGAGTCAAGCACTAGTTCAGACACCTCTGACTCAGAGTCAGATGGTGATGAGACCGAGGGTGCAGACGCGCCTCCGCTGATCGATTGGGGGAGGCCCCCTGTCTCACCCACGCAGCCTTCCGCCCCGCCAGCGCCTGCTGCAGGGGCGCGGCGGTTTCCGGTGAATGGTTTTGGTGATCTCGCCAAAAACCCTCACCACGGGCTCCCTCTGGTGGCCGAATCAGGTAATTACAGTGGCCCTCCTTTGCGAGACCTGGAACCCCCTACAGGCTGGTCTAGGGAGGGGCAGTTACAGCTGTGCCCCCCGCCTGCGTACGCAGGCCCTCAGGGTCCCACGTCATCAAACAATAGAGGGAGGCATTTCTGGAATTGGATTCCTTTTTCAACCTTTAGACCTTTTGGTATGCTGGGTGGTTACCAACCGCTTAAGCCAGAACCAGCTTCAGAAATGTACCCGGTTATTATCAATCCCCAAGGTAATAATCAGTATGAGTCATATGATTACAAAGTCTTAAAGGAGTTGAGACAGGCCGTCCATCAGTATGGCCCCAATGCCCCTTTTACATTGAATATGGTTGAAAACCTTTCCGCCCTGAATCACACACCCGCAGATATATATCAGTTGGCCCGTGCTTCTTTGCCACCAGGCCGATACATAGATTGGAAAGCATGGTTTGAGGAGTTGGCTGAGGAACAAGCCGCAAAAAACGCAGCGGGGAGACGTGGCGGGTGGAATGCAGATATGCTATTGGGGAAAGGTGCCCATTCCCAGAATCAAACAGGGTTCCCTCAAGAAGTCTATGGACAGATTTTCCGCTGTTTCATAGGCGCCTGGAAAAAGTTAGCAGGTCAGGGAGAAGCTCAAGCTTCACTCAGTAGCATACACCAGGGCCCCACTAAACCATTCGTGGATTTTGTAGCCAGAATGCAAACTGCGGCTGAGAGAATTTTCTCAGACCCAGGAGTAGCAGAGACCGTAGTCAAACAAATGATATTTGAACAATGCAATAAAGAGTGTAAAGCTATCCTGGTACAAAACAAGGGAAAGAGCATGACGGAGTGGGTTCGTCTCTGCAGAGACGCTGGCAGCCCGTTAACTGCTGCAGGTCTAGCTGCCATGCTAGCCAGCTCCTTACAAGTAAATACAAAGAAAACCAAAGACTTAGGAATAAGACCTAAGGGATGTTATCACTGTGGCCGGTCGGGACACATTAAGAGAAACTGTCCCAATAAAGACCAACCACCCACCACTCAACAATATGATAGGCCGCATGCGATGACCAGACTATGTGGCCGTTGCCGCAAGGGACCCCATCGCGCAGAAGACTGTAGATCAGCCTTCGATGCGCAGGGCAAGCGCATTTCTGGCCGTCCTGAGCAGGTTCCAAAAAACGGGCAGAGGGGGTCCGCCCTTCCGGTGGGCCCCCTTGCTTGCCATACGACGACACAACACCCGTCCACGTTCGTGCATCCCCCGGATCAGCAGGACTGGACCTCTGTGCCACCTCCAGGCTTGTACTGACCCCCTCCATGGGAGTCCAATTGGTGGGGACCTCCTTTAAAGGGCCCTTACCACAGCCTTGAAAGGATTAACAGTTATATCAGGTATTGTAGACTCAGATTTCACAGGTTATGTCCAGATTATGGTACAATCTCAGCAAGGTACTCTGGTCATTGCAGAGGGTGATAAGCTGGCACAGCTCCTGCTCTTGCCCAGCTTACATCCGCTCTTTCCGAGTAAAGCCAGACAAAGAGGAGATAAGGGATTTGGGTCTACTGGAGAAGTTTTTGAGGGCCTCCATATGTCTCTGGAGTCTCGACCCATGTTGACTATTAAGGTACAAGGCAGACCCTTCCTGGGCCTGCTAGATACCGGGGCCGATCGGTCGATTATAAGACAACAAGAATGGCCCTCCGCCTGGCCGACGTGCAAGGCGGAGGACACCATTAGAGGAATAGGCCAGGTCTCAGCACCCATGCTGAGTGCAACTGCCCTTCATTGGGCAGATGAAGAAGGACATCAAGGTAGCTTTCAGCCTTATGTGTTAGCCCTGCCCGTGTCCTTATGGGGAAGAGACATTCTAGCCCAGATGGACGTTACTTTGACCAGTAACTGTTCTCCAACTTCTAAGCATCTGTTAAAAGGAATGGGATATGTCCCTGGCAAAGGCTTAGGAGCCTCATTGCAGGGGCGCACAACACCTATACAGGCTGTCTCCAATTCTGATAAACGAGGCCTGGGTTTTTCCTAGGGGCCACTGAGGGGAGATTCCCATCCACACCTATAAGACTAAGGTGGAAAACCGAAACTCCGGTTTGGGTGCCTCAGTGGCCCTTACCAAAGGAAAAACTCTTAGCGTTACACACGCTAGTGTCAGCACAACTAAAAGAGGGCCACATCATTCCTTCCACATCACCTTGGAACACCCCTGTATTTGTCATAAAAAAGAAATCAGGTAAATGGAGACTGTTACATGACTTAAGGGCTATTAATAACTGCATGGAGCCCTTAGGACCTGTTCAGATTGGGCTGCCCCTCCTCTCAGCTCTACCAAAACATTGGCCTATTGTCATCTTGGATCTCAAGGACTGCTTCTTTTCCATTCCACTTCACCCTGAAGATACCCCAAAATTTGCTTTTACTGTGCCCTCTCTTAACCAAGAGAAGCCCTGTCACCGCTTCGAGTGGACAGTCCTGCCCCAGGGCATGACTAACAGCCCTACCATGTGCCAGTTGTATGTTGCTGCAAAACTGGCCGATACCCGGCAGCACTTCCCCCAAGTAAAAATCCTTCATTATATGGATGACATTTTGCTGACTCATAAAGACACAGATCTCCTTAAGACAGCGCTGTCACATTTAGTCCTTACACTTAGAAAAGCCAACCTAGAAGTAGCCCCTGAAAAAGTCCAGATAGCAGAGATTACCACCTTCCTGGGGGCAAAAATTACACCTACTCATGTATCCCCCCAAAAGGTGTCTCTTAGGCTAGACAACATACATACCCTCAATGACTTGCAAAAACTCATGGGAGATATCAATTGGATTCGCCCGTACCTGAAATTACCTAATGCCAAATTAGCGCCTTTATTTGACTTGCTAAAAGGGGATTCGAATATAACTTCGCCCCGGCACCTCACTCCCGAAGCGAGGCAAGCACTATATCAAGTAGAACAGGCACTCAGTAGCGCTGCTTTAAAAAGAATAAACCCCCATGAGCCCTTTGAGGCCTGCTTACTGCCAACAGAGCTACAGCCCACGGCGGTGCTGTGGCAACAGGGACCATTACTCTGGGTCCACCCCGGAGTTTCTCCTAAGAAGAGTTTAGAGCATTATCCTACGGCGATTGCAGAGTTGGCCTTAGAAGCCATAAAAAGGGCCGTACAACATTTTGGCCAACAACCTAAAAACCTCAGAGTACCTTACTCTTCCCAGCAACTTGAGACACTTACTGGATGTATAGATCAATGGGCCATTCTCCGGTGTACCTTTTTAGGAAGTATTGACAACCAATACCCAAAAGATCCCCTCTTGCAATTCGTTACCCGACACCCAGTAATCTTTCCTAGAGTGACTTCACCCAAGCCACTAGTGAACGCCCTCACCGTGTACACGGACGGTTCCAGCTCCGGTTCAGGAGCATACTGTGTGGAAGGGAGTACTCCCAAAACAGTGTTCTTCCAACCACAGAGACCTCAATGGGTAGAATTACAGGTCATTATTACAGTCCTGAAAGAAATTACTGATCCCCTAAATATTATATCTGATTCGATTTATGTCGTAAATTCTGTAAATATTTTAGAGACGGTGGGCATTATAAAATATTCCTCCTCAGTAAGACCATTCTTTATCAAACTTCAAGAGACAATATGTGCCAGACAACATCCTTTCTACATAACTCACATTAGAGCGCATACAGGCCTGCCTGGCCCCATGGCACAAGGAAATCACATAGTAGATGTAGCCACTCGACAGCCACACATCTTCCCTGCGCTGACACCATATCAGCAAGCCCGAGAATTCCATGACAGATTTTACATCAATGCAGGTACCCTAGCTAGGCGGTTTAATATACCACGTGCGACAGCTAGAGATATAGTCCGAGCGTGCGGAAATTGTGTAGAACAAAGAGCAGTCCCTTCAGTTGGGGTTAACCCTAAAGGTCTCATCCCGGGAGACATTTGGCAAATGGATGTCACCCATCACTCAGAGTATGGTAAAGTTAAATACCTGCATGTGTCAGTGGATACTTGTTCTCAAGTTTTATTTGCCTCTGCCGAATCAGGAGAAAGAGTCCACCAAGTAATTGCACACTGCCTTGCCGCTTGGGCAGCTTGGGGTAAGCCGAAAATATTAAAAACAGACAACGGACCCGCTTACACCAGCAAAGCCTTCCAAAGATTTTGTGCAAATATGGAAGTGCAATTAAAACATGGTATCCCCTACAACCCTCAAGGGCAAGGAATCATTGAAAGAGCACACAGGTCTCTTAAAGACTTGCTCAAAAAACAGAAAGGGGGAATAGGCCACGGCCTGTCCCCGAAGGCTCAACTGTCTGTAGCCTTATTTACATATAATTTTTTAAATGAAAATTCACTAGGAATGACACCTGCTCTTCAGCACACTACTCCGAGTCCTCCACATAGAGGTCTAGTCCGTTGGAAGGATGTCCTGTCAGGACAATGGCAAGGCCCTGACCCAGTGCTCAGCTGGGCCAGAGGCTCTGTTTGTGTTTTTCCCCAGGAACCAGGACGTCAACCTGTGTGGGTTCCGGAAAGACTGGTGAGAACCGTGACGTCGCCCGAGGACGCCAAGGAACTGTTGCCCAGAAAATTGATAAGCCTCCAACCAGAGCCACCAGATCCGGTCTCCAACTCTGCTGATGATGGCGACGAACGACAAGATGACAACAGGAGCGCTAGTCACCCTTCTATCGTATAGAAAGGGGACCAGCTTTAAAACCTCCCTACCTTTACTAACCTCTCCCAACAGGTGGATTCAGACCTTCGAGTGCTTGGGGATATCAAGTTGACCCCCGTTGATTTCGACCTTTCCAAACTGGGCGAGACTGTACAAAGTCTGTGGAACCGAGTCACCTCATGGTTCTCTTGGCCCAATTTGACTACTTGGATCCTCGTGGCAGTGGGACTATTAGTGGGTTTAGTCACTGTTAAATGTTTGTTAGAACGCTTGCTCCAGACACAGCAGCAATTACGTGTCACTACCATGTTGGCTATGTCACTCGCCCCTGATGCTCCTGGCAACGAACCAGCTCCCCCCTCACTGTATGACCCGTCCCGGCCACTCAGGGTGGGGCGCTCGAAAACAGGATCTGCTGCAAAGCCCATGGCCGTGTCCCGGGTGTAAAAGGCGGCACCAGAAGTCATAATTTTTGTCTAAAGGATGATCTCTACGGCGGAGTCACGGTCCTGGCCAGACTAGACTCCGGCCATTGCACAGAGACACCTAATGACGCTCTCGGCTCTGGTTGCTGCTCTCCTGCCCCCCTACATAACCCAGTTGCGAGGCGAAGCACTGCAGGGAGAGTCACGTTGTTTCCAGTTCACGGGCTCTCCGGTCTCTATATGAGGAGGCATTCTGGTTGGTGCCTAGCAAGCCTAGTCCAGACTCCCCAAAGCACCAAAACATGTAGTGGGCCTGAGTGGCCCACGGGAGCTCACTCATCAATGGAGACACTGGGTCAAAATGAATAAAAAAGGGGGAGATGTGGAGAGCCGCCTCCCGGGTCGGGCCTAGTGGACACGCCGCAGCCTGCTCTAGAGTTCCCCCCGCCCATCGAGTGAGCCAAGATGGCGCCCGCATCCTGCCTCCGCGTATGACGTATGCGCCCGCCAACCCTGTCTACCAATCACCCTTGTATACGTGGCGTTAGCCCATTGGGTTTGGATTTTGTATATAAAGGCGTTACCCGGACGGGGAAAGCGAGACGACCCGCAGGGAGCCGTACCTGACGGCCGCATAGAGGTTGCTCCCCCGTGGGGTATTTTAGCCCGCGCGGAACCTATTACAAAGAATGCAAGCTTAGCTCCAGTAAAGGTCTGTGCTCACAACCGCCGCGTGTTACGGATTCGTGTCTGCCATTCAAGTCGGTTTGTCTGCGTCTGTCTCTCTCTCCTCTGTCCCCTTCGCCGGCCGGGGGCTTGACGCTGAGCGAGACGGCGCCGGACATAGACTTGGAAAAGCAGTTTCCAAATTCATCTGGAAGGCAAAGATACCCCAAATAGCTAAAAGCATTCTAAAAAAAGAAGAACAAGTGGGAAGGTTAGCACTTTCTGTTTTTAAAACTTTTTATAAAGTCACAGTGGCCAAAACAGCATGGTACTGGCACAAAGACAGAAGTGTTAACCAATGGAATTGAATTGGGAATGCAGAAATACACCACCAAATCTATGGTCTACTGATTTTTTACAAGGTCTCCAAATCCATTGAACTGGGACAAGATAGTTTTTCAACAAATGGGCAAGGGAGAACTGGATATCAATAGCCAAAAGAATGAAAGACTATCCTTACCTTATAATCTAAACAAAAATTAACTCAAAGTCTATGAGACACCTAAATATAAGAAGTAGTACCATAAAGCTCCTACAAGAAAATGTAGGAAGACATCTTCAAGACCTAGTAATAGGAGGTAGCTTCCTAAACTTTACACCCAAAGCACAAACAAGAAGAAAAAATAGATAAATGGGCACTCCTCAAAATCAAATTCATTTGTGCCTCAAACGATTTTGTCAAAAAAGGTGAAGAGGCAGCCAACTCAATGGGAGAAAATAGTTTGGAAATCATTGGACAAAGGTTTGATATCCTGGGTGCATAAAGAAATCATATAACTCAGCAACAACAAAAAAGCAACTCAATTATAAAATGGGCTAAAGACATGAATAGGCATTTTTCTGAAGAGCAGACACAGATGGCTCAAAAGCACATAAAGAAGGGCAGGTCAAGTCTGCAATGAGATATCACCTCAGACCTATAAGTATGGCTGCTGTTAAACAAACAAGAAACTACAAATGTTGGAGAGAATGTGGAGAAATTGGGGCATTTATGCACTGCTAGTGGAACTGTATAATGGCACAGCCTTTATGGAAGAAAGTTTGGCGGTTCCTCAGGAAATGAAATATCGAGTTGCCCTGTGAACTAACGATCACACTACTTGTTATATACACAAAAGAGCTGAAAGAAGTGACATAAACAGACCAATGTTCAAAGCACACCAATGTTCAAAGCAGTATTATTCACTATCACCAAAAGGTGAAAACAATCCAAGTGCCCATTAACAGAAGAATGGATTAACAAAATGGGATATTTACATACGATGGAATATTATGCAGCAAAAGACAAAATGATGTCCTGGAGTACATGACAAGATGGATGAGCCTTGAGGACATAATGCTGAGTGAAATAAGCCATTCACAAAAGGATAGATATTGTGTGACTCCACTTTTATGGCCATGATGAAGGTTAAAATTAGAGCCTTAAAATACAGAATATAGGGGATCTAGAGATACACAGAAGTTAGACATCAGTGAATGGTTAGCTAATGAGGTTGAAGTCAAATGTAAAGGGATAGATAGAAATGAAGGTGGTTCACTAGTGGGTCTATTAGTAATATTACTATATTGAAGATGAACATGAATGAAAGGGGTTGTACAGACCCATGAGATCCACTGATTAACACTACAAATATAAATATGTACTTTCATGACTACTTCAAAGGTATGAATCTTGTGCAAAGAGTGTTTAAGTTTGGAGTATGGGGGGAAATCTGCTATTGCATGCTGTAGGCTATGTTTAACAGGAACACATCAACAGTACCACAGCAACAGCGGGAGTGAATAATGTGGGGAGGGACAAGAGTTAAGGGGAGGTTTGGATTTTGTATTTGGTAAGGGCATATTTATTGGTTATCTTTCTCTTGGGAAAGATGAAATTCTCTAAAATTGAGAGTGTTGATGGATTGTGCACTTTGGACATTATACGTGGTGCCTAATGAATGGATGTGGCTGAAGGATGAACCAACTGAGAAGCAGATTGTTGTATACATATAATGAAATATTATGCTACTACAAAAAGGAACAAAGTTGTGAGGCATGCAACATTGTGAATGAACCTATGGGACATTTGTTGAGGCAAAATAAGCCAGAAACAAATGAGTATTTATTCTATGCTCTCATTCAAAAAATGCTTATAAGAAAACAGTGGCTTAGATTGTAAGCTCTTATGGCTCTCACATTTAGTCCAGAGTGGTAATTAGTATTTCTGGATTTTGAGAGGCTGTTTTATATATGTATAATCTGGTGTTTAGTGATAAGAATGATGCTGATCAGGTCAGGATTAAAGCAATACAGAATATAGGGGCAAGGAAGATATTGTCTACATTTTAGAACCTCATCTACTCTTTGAGACCAAGGGAAGAAAGGTTTATTTTGTCCAGAACATAAATTTTCTGTAACACATACTCTAACTTAACCTGTCTGGATAGATCATTTGAACAATCCAAATACAGAGAAGCCCAGAATTAAAATGAGGGCCTTTAATCCTGCATAGCTTAATGTAATGCCTGGATACCTCCCAGAGTATATTAAGCATATAATCAAAGAGTATTGACAAAGTCCCTTGAGGGATGGGACAAAAAATATAGGACTATTAAAATTTACTACTGGGTAAACCACTGATACTAGGTCAAACATTAGGGATACCCAAATCAATAGGCCAAGCCCTTGATCTTTTTTTAAAAATATTTTTATTGCAAACAACAAATGTGCAAACATTTCTAACATGCAAACTTCCTATACATGGTGTACAATCAGTGGCTCACAGTAGCATCACATAGTTGTGTATTTATCACCATTATCATTTTTTTTTAACATTAGCATCTCTCCAGCAAAAGAAATAGAAATACCCCTTACCCCTCCCTCTCATTGACCACTAGTATTTCAATCTACTCAATATATTTTAACTTTTGTTCCCCCTATTATTTGTTTATTTTTTATCTATACCTTTTACTCATCTGCTATACAGTAGATAAAAGGAGCATCAGACACAAGGTTTTCATAATCACACAGTCATATTGCAAAAGCTATGTCATCATACAATCATCTTCAAGGAACATGGCTACTGGAACACAGCTCTATAGTTTCAGATACTACCCTCCCAGAACTCTAACACACCATAAACTAAAAAATGGGGATATCTATATAACACCTAAGAATAACCTCAAGGGTACCTCTCGATTCTGTTTGAAATCTCTCAGCCACTGACACTTTATTTTGTCTCATTGCTCTTTTCCCCCTTTTGGTCAAGAAGGTTTTCTCAATCCCTTGATCAAGACCTTGATCTTGAGGCTTGCTCTCATGAAGCTTACGTAGTAGAGGAGCTTAGCCTACTTACAGGTATGCCTCAGAGCAACTTCTGGAAAAACTCCTTTGTTGCTCAGATGTGGCCTCAGTCTCTTTAAGACCAACTCTGCAAGTGAAATAATTGGCTTCCCCCCTACAAGGCACATGACATCCAGGGGTGAAAGTCTCCTTGGCAGCACGGAAGATGACTCTCAGAGTTGAGTCAGTTCCTGGTACCATGGGGTCAACAATGCCATCCTGACCAAAAGGGGGAAAAGAAATGTAACAAATAAGGTATCAATACATGAGAGAGTTCAAATAGAGTTGAGAGATTACTCTAGAGGTCACTCTTACACAAGCTTCAGTTAAACATTATTCCTATTATAACTTGCCAACCCACAACCAAAACCATTCCAGCCAATCCTACAGAACACGTGGGGCAATATATAAGATTTTACAAAGGTTCCATGCACTAAGGTAACTTTCCAGAAACCTCCAGATGGGTCCCTGTACCAGATAAGTCCTGAAACCTAGAGGGCCCAGCCTCTCCAGAACATCGGATAATTCTATCTCCCTACCCCATATTATCAATGATTCCTGCCAACATGAAAAATTTAGAATGGGCATAGCCAAAATACCCCTTATGAGTGGGAGAAAGATCAAAGGTGATGATGGAGTTATATAGAGAAGGTAGGGTTTAACAAACGAATATGTTGTTAAATCATTAAATTGATATATCTTTTAGTCTCCAGTATCTTAGAGCAGCTAGAAATAAAAACCTGATATGTGACCCATACCAAACTCTGAAATCTCTTCAACAACTAATTGTGCTGTGCTTTGAAATTGATCACTTTTTTGTATGTACGTTATACAAAAAAGAAAAAAAAAGTCAATTGTGATGATTAAAAAATAGACCTTCTAGCCTCCAATTTCTGAAGCAGCTAGAAGGAAAACTCTGAGAGGATGGTATGGTAGCCCATGACAAACTCTGGGATCTGTCTTGTAACTACTTGTTGAAGAGTGCTTTGAAAATTATTGCTTTTTTGGTCTTAACTTTGTATGTTATATTGTACAATTTAAAAAGTTAAAGGAATGACAGAACATGTTCAACAAATTGAGAGTTTTAAGAACAGAATGAGCTTAACCATTAATAACTTGTAAGCAACTCCTAGTTTCAAGGGGTTGGAGCTAGTATTTATCACTCTCAACTGGTGACTTCCTGGAACCAGTCTCTGAGGGTCGGAAGGGAGTGGCATTTTTCTCCTTTTTTCATGGAGAATTAACTGCCAAAGTTTTGGATATGCATATTTGGATGAACATGTGTGAAATCTGTACTTCAGGATCTAAAAACAGCTTTTCCTATCCTGGAGAGAGGAGATTTAACTATCCACCCGACAACTAACCAGATGTTGTTTGCTTCAACTGGCAGAACAAGAACAACTGACTTAAAAAAAAAAGAAGAGAAGAAAGGAAATTTCAAAATGAGTTCATTTACAGTTAAGGCATGCTGCAAAAACAGCAAAAAAAGGGGGGGGGGGTGCTTGGTTGGACATGCACATGAAGCATTATGGAAATAGTAAACATTTTATTCTCAGGTAAGAAAAAGCCTGCTCTGCTAAAATCAAGGCATCCTCTTAGAAAGGCCCAAACAATCTGATTCATTTTATGGAAGTCTTAAGTCTTTTATTGCATGTGGGGAGGGGGGAAAAGTTAATATTTTAATTTAGAATCGCTTTTACAGCTACTGCTAGCAGAGATAAAAATTTATAGTTTCACAGCTGTAGAGTTTTTAGATTTAATTAGAGGAACTGTTCCCTTTATGCAACAACTTTCTCATGGAGGTAAGCTAGACTGATCTGAATTAATGTGCTTTAAATAATTTTTACTGAGTTCCTTGCTGTGAATAGCTAAGTAGAAGTTTTGTGGTATGTGATTGTAAAAGAATTTTTTCCCCTGTAACTGATTTGGGATTTTTCTACACTTAACAACAGTTTACAAACAAATGCTTTTATAAGGAGAGAAGAGGTCAACTGTTCTTTAGTAAGTCTTAGTTTTACTGAAGAAATGTATGCTTGGAAATTAGGAGATTACAAGAGACATGTTTTGTAAGACCTTATGTTTGCCTTTTAAAAGATTCACAAACTAATTATAAAAGCAAAGTAAGGTTCAATAAATGGTGCTAGAGAACTAGATATTCATATCCAAAAGAATGAAAGAGGACTCCTATCTCACAACTTACACAAAAAGTAACTGAAAATGGATAAAGGACTTAAATATAAGAACTAGGACCATAAAACTCTTTGGAGAAAATATAGGGAAGCAATTTCAAATTGTAGTAGTCAGGGGTTTCTTAGAACTTCCAGCCAAAGCACAGCAATGAAAGAAGAAATAGATAAATGGGACCACCTTGAAATTAAATTTGAAGGACTTTGTCAAAGAAGTGAAAAGGCAGGCTACACAATGGGAGAAGATATTTGGAGTACATATATCTAATAAGGGTTTTATATCCAGACTATATGAAAAAATCCTACTTCTCACAATAAAAAAGAAAACAACCCAAATTAAAAATGGGCAAAAGACTTGACTAGCTACTTTTCCAAAGAGGAAATACAAATGACTAAAAAGCACATGAAAAGATGCTCAACATTACTATTATTAGGGAAATGCAAATCAAAACCACAATGAGATGTCATTTCACACCTACTAGAATGGCCACTATTTAAACAACAACAGCAGCCCAGAAAACTGCAAGTGCTGAGAGGATGTGGACAAATAGGAACACTTATTCACTGCTGGTGGGAATGTAGAATGGTACAGCCACTGTGGAAGACAGTTTGGCAGTTCTGCAAGAAGCTAAGTATAGAATTGATATGTGATCCGGTGATAATGCCACTCAGAAGATCTGAAAGCAGGGACATGAACAAACATTTGTACACTGATATTCATAGTGGCATTATTCACTATTACTAAAAGATGGAAACAATTCAAGGGTCCTTCAACTGATGAATGGAAACACAAAACATGCTTTATACATATGATGGAATATTATTCAGCTGTAAGAAAGAATGAAGTCCTGATGCATGCAGCAACATGGATGAACCTTGAGAACATTATTTTGAGTGAAAGAAGGCAAACACAAAATGACAAATATTATATACTCTGTATAGTTTGTATAATGAGCAAACTCTTGGAGTTAAAATCTAGAGTCCAGGTTGTTAAGAGATAGAAACAGGGTAGTGAATGGAGAGCTGATGTTTAATTTGCACAGTACTTTTAATAAATTTCATTGCAAATATTTGGAAATAGATAGAGGTGATGGCAATGATTAAATATTAAGAGCACTGAATATGGGTGCAATAATGATTGAAAGGGGAAGTTTAAGGTAGTGTATGTCACTTGGAACCCAAAGATTGATGGCAGCCAGCACTAGAGTGCTACCATATTTGAGCAGACAGTCCAATATCTTGATTATGGACTTCTAGCTTCAAAACCCATAAGTTAATAAAATACTGGCATTTAAACTGATCCATTGCATGATAATTGTGAAAAAGCTCTATTGTCAGAGACATAGAAGGAACAGCAGAAATGGAGAAGTTGCTGGCACTTTGCCAGTACGGCCAAGAGAGAGTAAACATGAATCAATTTGTTTTATTACAGTTAAGTGACACAACTAGGTATACTGAAATAAGATGATATTAAAAACAAAGGGAAATTATACAAATGTATTGTCATAGCATATCCCTCTCCCAATTTTCCAAATGATTAATGCAAACTATGTTAATCTGCCAATACTTCTCTGTTCAGTCCTCCATCTCAGCTGAAGAATTGGTTCAATTTTAATTTCCATTACCTTTACTATTCTATTTACCACTGGCTCTATAGCAAACTATAATTACATCTCTTTTCCTTCAGTTCTCTTTTTTAATGATGTTTCTTACTTAGTTTCTTGTATATTAGTCACAAAATCAGTCCTATTTCTTAGACAATTATATTACCCCTTTTCAAATGCTTCAGACATTTTATTAGTGTTATCTTCCTGAAGAAGTATCTCCTTTAACATCTGACCGTCTCCAGCTGTTCAGGATGCCCCTTGCTCTTCATGTCTACAGCTGCATGCTGAGATCTGCCTTCACTGATACTCTACAGGTTTCTTCCCCTACTGCTCTGTGTTGCAGCTCCAGCTTCTGCCAGCTGTGTCTTTCAACTCCTGGGTTATTCACTTTTTTTTAAGTGTTTCTACAATAACATATTGCAAAACAGTTCAAAGGAGGTAGAATTATTTTTAGTTCTTGGTTTTTTTGTTTGTTTCTTTTGACATGAGCGGGCTCCGAGAATTAAACATGGGTCTCTGGCATAGCAGGTGAGAATTTTGCCACCAAGCCACCATTGTACCACCCTAGTTCTTGCATTTTAGAAATTATGTTTATTAAACCTCATGTTTAATTGATAATTTCTTAGATATGGGTTTTCTAGAAGGAAATCATAAAACTTCAGAATTTTCAAGGTAGTGCTGCTAGATCTCAGAAGGTGCAATCATTGGAAAGATCAAAGCCAATCTGATTTCAAATCAGATTCCTAATATGATCCTTATATAAATTTTTGTTTTGAATTTTTTGTCTTCCTCACCAGAAAGTTAATAACTAATTGTTTGTTTTTGTATGTGCTTTCTTGCCCCCAAAGTTGTGTATTTTCTTTGTATTCTAGTATTATGAAATTTCTGAATGATGTGACCTGGTGTGACTCTTTTAATCAAGTGTACTGGGTATTTGAGGTTTTTTGTTGTTAGCTCAGAAATACCTATCTTTTAGTTCTTAATAATCTTCTTGAATTATTCTATTGACAATCCAGTTCATTCATTATTTGTAGTGCTTCTTACTAGAAGTCCTTTCACTTGGGATTTGATTTCTGGGATAGTTAGCTGGTTTGTTTATTATTTGTTTGTTCATTTAATCTCATCTACCTTCTATTTCTCATATTTTTTTCCTTTAGCTCTCCTTTTCAGAGGGTTTCAACTTTATCTTCCAGTTTTCTATGTTTGTTTTCATTTATCTCACCATATTTTAAATTTCTAAAGCCACTTTTCTGTTCTCTAGATATTTTTAATAGTACCTACTTAATTATTCACAGTTGCCTATATTTCTTCTCTCTTTGAAAATATTACATTTTTTTAAGGTCTTCTTCCTTTGAGACAGAAGAAGTTGCATTTTTCCCTTTGTTCCTGCCTTTCACATTAGGGGATTTCATCAAACATCTGCCAGGTTATTTAATCATGAACAAAAGTGGGGCAACAAAATGTAGTAGAAGTTCAATGTGAGCACCTTGGTCTGGTCGGAATCATCAAGTGCTTTTACCCAAAGTCAGTAGACTTCTGGCCCCAGTCTGCTGCAATCCTTTGGGTTCCTTGGCTTGCATCTCTGACTCTTCTCACATGGGGCTCTCTCTTTCCTTATGTCTGCTCTTCCAGATTACGTTCACTTTGAATTCTTCGTGTGGCCTTCTCTAACTTCTGGTTTCCAGTTCTTTTTCTTTGTAAGGCCTCCTGTAATAAACATTAAGGCTCTTCCTCATTCAGTTGGACTACAGCATAACTTAAAATGGTTACTTAAATAATTAAATAAGAACCCTTCAAGAAGTCCTATTTACAATGAGTTCATATAGGAATGTGGATTAAAAGTAAGAGCCTGTCTAAACTGGGGTCTAACACAAAGGATCCAACCTACCACCAGATGGATTAAAGCCCAACCCGAATCAAATTGGCCTCATCTATATAGGCTCTTTAAAGTACCTACTCAGAAATTCATTCATACCCTAACTAATTAAAACATCTTCAAGTGTCCTATTTTCAAATGGGTTTACACTCTCAGGACCAAGGGTTAGAATGTCTTTCTGAAGGACATGATTCAGTCTCCAACAGTGATCTTAATAAGTGATGGGAAGAATTCTGATTGTTTCATGACCTTTAGACATGTTTTGATCAAATTCTCTTACTTTCAATTATGAAGGTATATGTAAATTGTAAAAAAAAGGGAAAAAATGCACAACTGAAATCATTAGAAACATTGAGAAATCAAGTGTCTTATTTCTTTATTAAAACTTTATATAGAGTGCTTGACTTCTACTCATATAACTTATAAGAGTGAGCATCTTTTTGATGTCTTTTCAAATGGTTATACTTCTCTCTAATGTTGAATCAGCTTCCAATATTTTATCCTTTGCTCTTTTAATATGGTGAGATATTAGCTGAGATATTTATCCCTGAGGTCTCTTTAGCGTGAAGATTCTTGCTGGCATGCCTTCCCCTGAGACTACGTCATCCTTTTGTCTCAGCCACCTTCCGCTTTGTGATGCTACTTCTTGTCCATTAAGTTCCTCTAGCTGCAAATTCCAGTGTCTTAACTGGCAACCGTTCACGTCCTCACAGTCAGCTAGTTCATCCCACCTTTGATGTTTGATTCAAATTTCACTTCTAGCATCATCACTTACCATTTCATTGCTGCACTTACCTCTTTGTTGCCCATTTACCTCTTTCATTTACAGGTTTTTGTAAAATACCAGGTAGATTTATCACAGAGAGAAAAGAAGGTAATAGTTACCTCCTGTGTTGTGTGTACCTGGACTGAATAGCAGATGTTTAGTGGCCAATCACCGCAGGCTTTGAAAGAAGTGACGTGATTGGTCGCTGACCCTGGCGTGCATCTGTTATGTAAGCTGTGATTTGTAGACTAAAGAGCTCACAGCGAAGTTTTGTACTTTGCGCAGTTACTGTTGGTTAATATTTCCCGGCAACTGAAATTTGAACTGTGTGTTAGGGAGACTCGTGCTATTTATCTAAACCGTGATGAATGAAATGTTACGCATATCAGAACTGTGTGAAGTGAGGGCTGCCTGCACAGATATTCAGATAAATTAGGTAGGAGAATAGCACAGAAAACAAAGGTGAGGAAGGATGCACTTAAGGAAGTGTTAGCCTTTTGCTTAGATTTGTGGTCACTGCTTTAGTTAGTCATTTTCGATTATACTCAGAATTATACCCATTCTTACAAATGGATGCACGTTCTCTTATGGGGCAAGGAATATCCCTTTTATGTGGAATTTTGATAGCTATTATCTACTTTATTTCATAACTTTTTGACTACTATTAAATATAGGACTGTAAGACTAGCTTACTCTATAAATGACAGATGTCAAATGGTTTTAACCAATAACAATTTGCAACAAATTAGTACAGTTCTAATATTAAAATTCTGTTGACTGCAAAAATTGCATTATATTTTCTAGGATTACATTACTTGAAATACCTGGCATATCTGTATCTGTCAGACCGAAAGCACGAATGCGAAACTGCATAGTTCATAATTGGACCCTGCTCTCCTTCCCCTTGGCTGTGAGATTCTCCAGGCAATTGTAGATTCCCTTCTGATTTCCTGTTTTTAGTGTCTCCTACCTATCCAAACAGTCAGTAGAACACCCGGCGATGCATGCCTTTTAAGCTGGACTTCTTCCTTCAAAAGAACGCAGCACATTGTTATTGCTGATTTAGGTCTTTTGAGTTGGTGCTTTTGAAGCACCCTGGGAATAGTTATTTTCTCCCCTAAGAAGCTCTCCGCGTGCTTCTTGAGTTCTAACCAAGGGAAGTCATTGAAAGCAATATGAGATCAAGGACTTTCCCTTCAGTTTCATAAAATCTAGCCCAAAGGTAACACAAAAGCAAACGGGAAAGAAGAGGGTGACTACAGCTGCGTCCTCTGTCTGTCAATCAACAGCAGCTGTGATCCAACCCAGCAAGGGAGGCTTGGACCAGAGAAAAACCCACAGTAGTTTTTAACAATCTTGAATTTTGAGTTTAGAAATAAAATGATCCCATTTTTACTCATATGATACCAAAATGGGGAGAGGATAAAAATCTAAATGTTATCTCAGAGTGATTCCAAGGCAAGGCATAGAATTGATCAATTATACTATGAATTTTGGCATTTGTTCAATTATATACATGGTTTAGAAAGAGCATCCAAGAGAAAGAAAAAGAAAAGCCAAAAAGAGCTGACACAAAAAGGTAATGTTAAAATGAATGGGTTTTGATATGTTCTGTACAAAACAAATGAATATTTATGATTTGCTCATTAGTCACATTGCCCTTTATTTTTTATATCGTTTTTAGTTGAGTGCTGATATTTATATTTGATAGTTGTGCGGCTCCTAACCAGAATATTCAGACAGGTAAAAAATCAGGAAAGAAGTAAAATGATAACATTTGCCTATTCAATGGCTTAGAAAACCCTCTCCTTGGCCAAACTGTTAAAAATATAAAACAAATGATGTGTTTTATATTTCTATTCATAAGTGAAGTGTCCTTCCATATTTTCTTGTCATAGATTCTTTAAATAGCTATTTCTGCCTTTCCTATATATCTTCTTACCTAATGAATATTCCTCTTTTTTGCATCACTTGAGAGAAGGTGACAAATTAGCATTTCTCTCTAAATAAATTGCAACTGAGAATGTAAGGGAGTTCTTACATTCATTTCCCTTTCATTTCCTCATCATGATAGCACCTAACATAGATCTTCCTGTGGAAAGTTTTCAGGGTCGTTTTTTAAGGAGGTATTTTTCTATTTTTAATGGGAAGTTTCTACAGATGTCAAAACTTTTTTTCTACATCACCAAATCTTAGATGAGCATCTTTTCTTATCTTTTCTAATCTTATACACAGCATATAATTTATTATAAAAAGCAGAATCTTCTTTCCAAGGCTATGTGGTTCAGCAAGAGAGTTGAGTGGGTCATTAAGTGTTTTAGGTTTCTGCTTCCCTGAATTTTATGCTTTTATTTCCATTTATTGCAGTAATTAAATGAGGGTTTTGTATTTTGTGTGTGTTTTTTTTTCATCTAACTAGAAAGTTTATATTATAACATAGACATGTCTTCTGAGATGATTCCTGATCAGGTACATTAATGAAGAGAAAAATCCTAAATTCAATGACCTCTCAGTCCCCCTGTCCTAATTGCTGAGCGGAGGCTCATGAGATGCTGGGAATTTTTTTCTCAGAGATGCTGTCATCAAATTCAATGAGACCAGCAGTTCAATTTAGCCCCATAAACACCAATTTGACAGTAGCCCTGTGCTGGGGCTTGAGGAGATTTCTGGAAATTGGGAGGCAAGTAGGACACATGAGCTCACAGGGAGGGCAAGTTCACAGACCACCAAAGAACAATGAGAGAGATGTATGGTAAGTGGAAGACCAAGGAGAGGCATCTGCACCCTGCCAGGAAGAACCTGCTCAGGCGAGGGTTATCAGGGAATGCATCCGGCAAAAGGTAACTGAAAGCCTAAGGGCATAATTTCAGCTCTGATCTGAGAATGAGTGGTGGCATTGGTGCATGTTAAAGTGAACTCAGTCATAAGATTTGAGATTATCCCTTCTGTAAATTCCAGTTGCTAATCTGTCCTTCACCTGCTCTTACTCAGGTGCATTCTGCCTCAGAGGGATGCCGTGGTGAGAAGAATATGACATCTATATGACCTGGAAAATGAGGTTCAAAGAATATGCTGAATTTTTCTCTTTTATATTTTTTATATTTTTTCTTTTATAGAAGATACAATTCACATACAGTGAAACACACATATATTTTACCTTTTTGTTTTGTTTTGTTTTATGGTTAGCTTTTGTGGGTTCTGTATAAGATGTATATATATTTTCCTGTTCAGGGTTTACAAAATCACAAAATTAGTTACAAAATCCCTATGCTATTTTCTAGGCACTTTATGGTTTCAACATTTACATTTAGGTCAATACTGAAACTGGTACTAATTCTTGTATGCTGTGTAAGTATAAGTCAATGTCTTATTTTTCCAGTATCATTCATTGAAAAGAGTTTGTTTTCACTGTTAAATACTCTAGAGCCTTGACTGAAAACCATTTGACCACATAAGTGCAGGGTCCTTTCTAGATCTTTTGATGTTTTCCAGTTTTCCAGTGATCTTTTTATGTCTGCATAACAATTCCATAGTGTATTGGTTACTGAAGTTTTACAGAAAATATTTAAATCAAGTTACACAGATCTTCCAATTTGTTATTTTTCAAGGTTAGGCAAAACAAGGTTCTTTGAATTTCCACACAAATTTAAGAATTAATTCTCACTTTCTATAAAATTCCTGCTGGGATTTTTATTAGAATATCATAGAGGACAGTGGACATCTTAATAGTCGGGTTTCCAATCCATAAGCATGCTATCTCTCTTCATGTACTTGGGTCTCTTAAAATTTCTCTTAGCAATCATTTTCATTGTTTTGAGTAGAAATATGATACATTTTAAATGCATCTTCAAATTAGTCATTATATATTTCATTCTTTTTTAAATGATGTGAATTCAAATTTAAATTTCATTTCCCATGTGTTTTGTAGTTGATTTTATACCAAAATTGCATTCTGAAACATTACAAAATTCACTAATTTTAATAACTTTTTGGTAGATTTTCTACCTATTTGATCTTGCAATCCGTGAATAAATGTAGTTTTACTTTCTGTTCTCTAATCTGTATGTCTTTCAGGTTTCTTTATGTTCTCTCAGTTCAGTGGGATGGATCTTGAGTACATGGTGAGAGTTAATATATTTGCTTTGTTCCCAATCTTAAGGGGTATTTTAGTCTGCCAAAGGTGCCAGAATACAGCACACCAGAGATGGATTGGCTTTTAATAAAAGGGGATTTATTTAGTCAAAAACCAATAGGTCTTCAGAGGAAAGGCAGCTAACTTTCAACTGCAGTTCTTTCTTACATGGGAAGGCAAAGGGAGATCCTTGCTGGTCTCTTTAGGCCTCTGGGTTCCAACAACTTCCCCAGGGTGATTCCTTTCTGCATCTCCAAAGGCCTGGGCTAAGCTGTGAGTGCTGAGATGAGGTATGCTGAGTTGCTTCGGCTTTGCTACACTGAGCTCTCTCATTTAAACTTCCAGCTAATTAAATCAAACATCATTCACTGCAGCAAGCATGCCTCCTAGCCAACTGCAGATGTAATCAGCGATAGATGATCTTCACATGCCATTGGCTGATGTTCACAGCAGTAAAACTAGGCACCTCCACCTGGCCACGTTGATACCTGAACCTAAATACCGCAAGGCGAAATCATTCAGTCCTTTACCATAAAGCATATGTAGGTGATAGATATTCCTTAGATGCTCTTTTCAGATTGAGGAAATTTAAAACTGTTTCTACTTTGTGAAAATCTTTAGTGGTGGATTGGTTTTGCATTTCATCAAGTGCTTTATTTTGAGATTACCAAATGATTAATTGACTTCTGGATGTTCAACTAATCTTAAATTCCTAGAGTAAATCCCACTTGATTATGAAAGATTATTCTTTTAATGGATTTCTGTAGTCAATTTGAAAATATTATGTTAAAAATTGTGCTAGATATAGCCATGGCATATATCTAGATCTTCTAATATACTTTTCATAAAAAAATAAGCACCATATATAATGAATAAATCAAACTATTTACTTATTATAAATAAATATTTATAAATAGAACTGTTTATAACCTCAGCAAAACTTGAAGACAGAGACTATCCAAACTTCATTATTCCAAATCAGTAGAAAAATAAACATCAGCTACTAGTGAGCTAACTCTCATTTTCTGAAGGAAAGTCCTTATGGAAAGCAACGGCATTTCTGGAAACCTTCATGGAAGAGAAAAGAGGGAAGTTAGTAATAGGACTAAGACTGATCTAAAACCAACAAGAGAAAAAACACCAAAAATTTGAATCATAAAAATTTTTCAATACAAAAAAAATATCCTCATAGATCCTTGGAGATCCAAGCATTGTCTACCGGGTAGAGACTTAACATGTCCCCAATACAAGGGAATTCCTGCAGAGGTAACACTTCTGGACACGAGAGGGTTAAGAAGCAAGAAAGAAAAATGTAGAAACCTGCAATAAGAAATAATACAGATGAATAAATCAAATGACATGTATCCTCTCCCCAGAATGCCTACTCATACTTTCCACTCCCCCAAAAGAAAGCTCTGCAGTGAAACAATCACATTTGAGTACACCAACAGAAGGAACACTCTTGAAGTAGAAACTGAATGGACATTCCCAAATTCCAGGTCCTCTGTACAAAAGTGTAAAGGTGAAAAGCATCTCAACCAATTCAAAACTACTCTATAAAGAAAATAGCTAATAATAATGACAATGTCAAAGGTCAGAAAACTATACAAACTGTTCAATACTGAATTAAATGTCTTCAGACTAGCATGTGACTATGTTTAAAAATACCTTGAGCCAGGAATTCAAATAACTAGAATGCAAATGGGCAAAATCATAGGACATGAAAAGCTGAATTATTGGAAAACAAATTCATCCTCATCCTGTATTATCTCTGGAGATTGTTTTATCTAATGCATGACAGTAGTTTTTTCTTGAACTTAAATGGTTTCTTTTTACACTTGCACAAGCCATTGCTCAGCCAAATATATGAATAGATCCTTCTGAATACTTCTGGAGTTCTCTCTCTCTCTCTCTTTCTGCGCAGCTCTTCACTATTTCACCCTGCACATTTTGGCAGTTGTGGACTCTGGGAGCTCAAACGCTGTTTCTTCCCCCAGGTTCATCTCTGCTGCATTGGCCCACTGTCCCTGTAGTTTGACTTGGAAACTCGTTCCACTCAGTGAGCTCCAGCAGTTATCAGACTCCCCACATTTTTTCTCATCTCAGAAAGACCAATGTCCTGAATTGTCTGAAAATCATTGGCTCAAATAGTATTATCCAATTTCCTAGTTTTTATAGAAACAGGGGAAATTTTAACTCTCTAACTACTTAGGGAATTTATGTATGCTATGATTTTGAAATTATCAATGGAACTACTTTACCTCTGAGGAACATTAGGTGGATACAATTAATTAATCAGTGTGTATTTGTCTTTCCAGGGTTATAAACTGAACACCTTCAGGGTTGTAGCAGGTAAGGTAAAAGGTCAAAGCAGCAATGCATTAAACGATAGAATATGGCTGCAGTGAGGCTACACCAGGTACTGCACACTTCAAAAGAATTAATCATGTTTAAAAGCACTCTTCATGCTGCAAAAAATGTTTCCATAGCTGCCTGTATAGGATCATATTAAAATTTACCATGTCAGAAATTGGAATATCAGAATTATTCTATGGCAATGAAATAAAAATTGATCTTGCTACTGCTAACTTTCCCTTTATTTTACACTATAATCTGTTTTGTATTTCGTGCAAGAAATGCACTGAACTATCTGGGACTCTTGGGTCTGGCTCTCATGCCTCTGAGCCTTGACACCTGGTTTTCCCTTAGCTTAGATTATTCTCCTCTCTTTGCTTCTTGATAAATATTTACTCTTACCTACCTAAATACTGACCTTTCTAAAGGAAGTTTCCCCCAGACCTCCCAGGCAGATTTAAAGACTCCTTTCATCTGTTTAAGCACTGTCACTTATAACTTCCTTATTGCTACCAAATCCTATTATATTATAATTTCCTGTGGAGCCCACACACTCAGAGACCAAGCCTTTTAATCTTTGAACACCCAGTGCCTAATACTTTGTCAGATAGTAAAGGATTTAGTCAAGGTATGCTGCATGCATGAATGAATGTATCCATTTTTATTGTTGACCTTACTGCTAGTAGTTTTTCTGCACCTTCTGGGGAAGCTAAACTGACCAGGTATTATAATTACAACTTAACAAAATGTATCCAATAAAACCTTGAAATGCTGGTACTAGATTGAGAATAGAATAAATTAGAGTAGGCTCTGTTGAAAAGCACACTGCGTTGGGGAATACATTATGCATTTTTTAGTCCTTTTAACCTTAAAGGAAATTACACATTACAAAACGTGAAGGTTGTAGTCATACATCTGAAAGCCCCCCTGCTATTACCTTATAACTACTCTAACTTATATTCCCCCTAAGGAAAAGAAAAAAGGAGCATTATCCTCAAAATGGTTCAGAAGAGAAAGAAGGAAAGATAAACACTCTGTAGCTCTCTTGATATGTTGTTAGAACCCTTTATTTTCTTTTCTAGGTCTGTTTCTTCAATTGCAAAATGAAGGAAATGACTAGATAGTATCTAAATTATTCTAGCATATCTTCTAATTTCCCAACATATTGGTGAAGACATGGATTTCAATATATATTTTTTCTTAAATATAACCTGAATATCCATTGATACAATTTAAATTATAGTCTCATTTTTCTAATTTGGGGAATGGATGAATCCCCCCCTTTGTCTCATTTCCAATCAACAGTTATTAGATTTCTTTCTAGCTTGCCTCTCATCATTTGGGCTTGTATTTTCCATTCTGAAGAACAGGAAACAAGCATCTTAAATTGTAAATATTTCAATCATTGGTTAATCCAGGAACAGGGCTATTAGTTTTCAAGTCATAGTTTTCCCAAGAAAATAGAAGACAATGAATAGCAGAGAAAAGTGTGTAATTTTCCTTTAGTGAACTTTCTTAGTGGCCAAATGCCCAGATTGCTTTTCACAATAGAGTGATGGAGTGATGCCTTAGGGGAGCTCTCTCTCCATCTCCTGTAAAACCACCACCAGCAGCATTTATTAACAATAAAGGTCAGAGATTACACCAAAAACACAAACACATTCACATGCATTCTGTCATGCTCATTCAGTCACACACATTGCTGTTCACATACAGAAACAGTTTTCAGAGAGATACTTTTTTTTTGCTCTTCTTGTTTTAAAATGATTCTCTTGCAGTGAAGAACTATAAATTGGCCATCATTTATAAAATGACTGCAAATCAAATTCAGCATGTTTTGTATATATGTACTTATATATTGTGACTCAGATTCTGAGGATTCATCATGAGAAACAAGAGACAATAGAGCAGAGGTAACAGCTATGGCTATAACATCTGGGGGTGTATGTAGCCAGTGGTTCATATTGAGTTCATGGCATTGAGGTCTAAGACAGTCCAAGCGTCTGAAGTTAAACCAAGGATAACTGCAGCACCAGGTCTCTAGCCTATCCAGGGAACTGTTGTCCAATTAAGAGAATTCCTCGGTTCCCACCTTCTTGCAAACTGAGTAAGAACTCAGCTCTTAGGAGCAATCATTTTGTGAATTCTGTTTGGCACCCGCTCTATGAGTTGAGTTATAGCACAAAGAACTGGGTCTGATGGGAAAATCCCACCAAGGCTCTCTTCATTCATGCTTGCATTTGGTAGGATAATAGCAACAAAAGGCATCTTTCCAGCCGCACCGGAGGGATTGGGACTAACCCCATGCTATAATAACGGGAGTTTCGAGTTTATATTCTGTCTGCCTTTGGTGATGGTAGTAGTAATTGGACTTTGTGATGACAGAGGATTTGGGAATGAAATATGACACAGAATTCATAAACACAAGAGTTTACATGAAGAGATTTCATGTTAAGTCTCCTATTGCACTTCATACTAGCTGAGCAATCGGTCTCTGTCTATTCTTAAAATTCCTTTGGCATTTGTAAAATTAATAATACTGAATCTGAAGACTAGATGAACTACAGGAAGTAAAGATACTTGGCAGAGTACCTGGTATAGAGTAAGTACCCAAAATGTTGGCTATTCCTTAGCCCAGGTTTAGCCAGTTTTTCTATGTAAAGGACAAGACTGCATTTTTGGTTCTGTGGGACATTCACAGAATGTCGCAATTATTCAACTCTGCCAGAGTATAGCCATAAAATAATATGTACATGAATGGGATGACTATTTTCCAAAAAGTTTATTTATAGACAGTAAAATTTCATGTATCATGAATTGCTATTCTTCTTTTGATTATTTTCCATTGAAATATGTTAATACCATCCCAGAAAAGAGACAATAGAGCAGTCTTCAAGTAATATAAAATTGTGATCTGTCATGTGAATTCAAAAATTCAAAGTCTATGCTTTTTGTCTTTACTGCTGGATATTTAATTAGGGAAAGTGAAAACTATGAAATAGAAATAAAAGTTCAAACCCAATCCCATATATTGAGCCAATGTGGAGAATAAGAGGAAATTGGTTTTCTCATTTTATTGTGCATCAGAATCACCTGGGAGACTTGTTACGACACAGCTATCTCGTCCCACCAGCAGAGTTTCTGTGTTACTTAAATCTAAGAATTTGAATTTCTGAGAAGTTTCCACATACTGCTGCTGCTGCCACTGCTGCTGGGACCCACTTTGAAAACCAGGGCAGTGATCTTGGGAAAAGAGGTATACTTCTCAACGTGGTGAAGATCCTAAGTTACCGTCAAGTACAAGCAACTTTGACTTGAACATGATATCCAAAATGGGGAATGAGTGCTAAAGTTTTATTTATCTGGAAAGTGGGGTTGAGATGATCAATGGCCCCCTTTCTTAGCCAAGTATCATGTAAGGAACTGTGGTGCACCTGATTTAATTTCTGTTGCAAAGGTACTAGGCCTGGGTCAGAGCACAGGTCCCACAGTCAGTATTTTCATTCCTTATCTCTGGGGGTGACCTTGGATAAATTCCTTGATCTCTACAATCTTTCAGTGATTAATGAGAACTCCTTGTCCAATGTAACCGATGAGTTATGGGAATTATCAAATATAATAAATCACATGAAGATATTTTAACATTTCAGTGGGAATAGTTAAAATTTTACTTTATTTAACCATATTGTTTGGGGGCTATTTTTAAATCCCTGGGGTTAGTATAAGTAAACAGAGTTGCAGCTAAAGTGTGACTTTATTAGTTTTTCCTTTCTCAATGCCAAAAGGAGGGCAGATAAAAGACAGACATTTTGTAGCTTATTCTTCCCCTATTCTCCATTTTCATAAGGAGTCAATACCATCTTTTAATGGCATAATAAAAAGAAAATCAACATGACATTCCCAATTTACTAGGCAAGCCAAAATATCTTCCTACAGGGGTTTCCATAATGAAATACTGTCATTCACTTCATCCATTTCAAAATCAAATTGAAAGCCTAAGGGAAAATTACCCTGAAGAATTAGCATTTTTCGTGTTGCATATGTGTATAATACAATAATTCCTGAAGTGGAAGTAATATTTTCCTGAGTGTCATAAAAAAGGGGAAGAGGGTAAAATGGCAAATTGGAATGTGCTGGAATATTCCCAAGTTCAACATCTTCTAATTTACACTTTTGAAGGTCTTTTTATAATGGTTTGTGGTCCCAAACAGCAAGATAATTGGCTTTGCTTCTGAATTCCAGCTTGTCAGTGATGTTGTTCAGACAGCTTTAGACACAGGTGCTATGTGTTTTGAGGGCCTCCACAGGGCCCTGCACATAGTAGGCATTTGATGAATAAGTGCCAAAACCATAAGGCTGGCAACAACAGCGAACAGCAAATGAATATTCTGTACTCTTTCATTCAACCTTTAGTTTTTGATGATTCTGCTCAAAGAAGTCCCCTTGAATGACCTGTCTTTGTATTTGTGCTAGTTTGAAATTATTGTGTACTCCAGAAAAACCATGTCCTTTAATCCTGATTCAATGTTGTAGGGTGGAAACCTTTTATTAGATTGTTCCATGGAGATTGACCCACTTAATCAATCTCCAATTAAAAAAATGGTGGGTGTGGCCTTTGATTAGATTACTCCATGCAAATGTGATCCCGCCCATTCAAGGTGGGTCTTGATTAGTTTACTGGAGTTCTTTAAAAATGGAGATGCTTGGAGAACAGTTGCTTTAGAGCCAAGACATTTGGAGACACAGACATTTGGAGATGCTTGGAGTGCCAAGGGAGGGAGGAGTCGCCTAGACGTGGACATTTGGAGATGCGAAACCCAGCAGACATCACTATGTGCTTTCCCATGAGATACTAAGCAAGCCAGAACCCAGAGTTGTGTCCCCAAAGAGCTAAGTGAAGGCCCAAAGATGCTTAGAGGAGAAACCACTGTTATCAGAAGCTAGAAACAATGGACCAGGGAACAAGGACATACAAACACCGACCATGTGCCTTCCCATGTGTGAGACATCAGCCTTCCTTGAGTCAAGGTATCTTTATATGGGTGGCTTAGTTTTGACATTTTTTTTGGCCTTAAAATCAAAACTTGCAATTAAATAGATCCTCTTTTTAAAAGCCATTCCATTTCTGGTATATTGCATTCTGGCAGCATTTAGTAAACCAAAACAGTATTCTTTAGAGAAGAGGACCATCTTTCTGTTGTTTAAAAATGCAGAATCACAAGAGGTGATGATAGATTCCCTCCGGTTAACATAGAGAGGATGCGAGATAGTTTTTTTTGTCTTTTCTGGACTTGCCACAACTGTGCTTTGTGGTAAGACTGGTATGAACAGGAAGTTCACATTTCTGAAATATTACTTGTCACAGAATCTGCAGAGGGGAAAAAGGCACACCATCTGCTATTGAGAATGTTACAGAATGTTCTTGGTGAGCCCATGGCTATATAATATCGTTCAATAATGTGTCAAGGATGACAGACATGTGTATATACCACCCTGTCACTTTTCAGTGCTATTTTATACTGTATGGAAATAGGAGAGCAATACACATTTTTTAAAAATGCTAATTGTGATTTTCAGGTTTTTCCAGCTATTTTTTTCTTTAGATGGTAATGTTAAAATATCGTTAGTACCACCATTCTTTCCTTTGCATTCACTATATTCTTCCTTAGAAAAACATTATCAACCAACTTCTCTTCTGGTCAATATATTCTCACTCCTGCAGTCCCCGCTCAAACTCCTCCCCATTTCCACAACCAAAATATTTCTCATCTCCCTTCATTGATACTCACATTCAAATGGTAAGTATTAAACAGCATAAAGGCTTATCATGAAAGGCAATTCCTTCCTATCTGTCCTCTCTCCCATTTTCTTCTCCCCAGAGGCAGTCAGTTTTTATTTTTGAATACTCAATGCATTTTTTATTAATTTTATCATATTTGGGGCAGCATTCCTTCCTTTTTTCTCTCCAAAAATATTTTTGAGCAACAATTGCATGGCAGCCTTTTTCCAAGGCTATAGTGACTTGATCATCCAATAGATGGGCCCAGGTAGTTACAAATGGATGACTCAGACTGGTGCTTTTCAAGCTTTCTCCTCAATACCTTGTAGACTTCAGTATAATTCAGCACTAGAAAAATGAAACAAAAAAAAACAAAAAAAAAACAAACACAAAAATGCAAACTCAACATTTTACTGTTGGATTCAGCAAACATAAAATAATTCTATTAAATTGCTACAGAAGTTTGTAAACTTGTTCTCTTCATGTTTATGCTTTTCTCATGTGGGTAATTTATAATTTTCTGGGAGTGCAAAGGTAGCAGGACCACATGTGGGCTCATGTTTCTTCTCTTTAGTTCCTCATATCTGCTAGTTCTGAGGGTATTTGATGCCACCACTCCCTCGGGTTGCCCTTCTCTGTTTTGGCCTCAGTTTGCTTATTGTTCATTAAAAGGATGGATAATTCACTATAGGAATTACTGATTCACATCTTTTATATGGATAAGAAGAAGGAAATAATTATGATGAGAAGTTAGGTGTTAATCATATTGGCTTCTCTTGGACATGATAAGTGATTACTTCTTAGCTGATTTCAAGCTTCTTTGTCTTTCAGTATTCTATCATGTGCTTGCTAGTGTATCTGTTTGTGTGCATCTTATTTGGAGTTCATTGTGATCCTTGAGTATGTAGTTTAATGTTTTCATCATTTAAAAAAAAATTGTCATCTTTTTTTCAAATATATTTTCTGGTTTTCTCTTTTTCTGGGACTCCAGGATTAGTATTTTGGTACATTTAATGGTTTCCCGTAATACTCTAGATCTGTTCATTTTTATTATTATATTGTCTTCTCTGTTCTTAAGATTGCCTGAGGTCTATGGATCCAGCTTCAAATGTGCTGATGCATTTTCTGCCAGTTCAAATCTAATTTGATCTCTTTTAGTGAATTTTTCATTTTGTTTATTGTACACCTTAAGAATTTCAATTTGGTTCTTTTTATGACTTGTATCTCTTCAATGATTTTCGCTGTTTTATGAAATCTTATAAGTCCCTTTAGTTAATTCTTTAAACATTTTCCTTTTGTTCCATGAATATATTTATAACAGTTTTTTTGAGGTCTTTGGCCACTAAGTCCAACATTTGAGCCACCTCACAGAATGTGTCTATTGTGTGCTTCATTTGTTTCCTTGTATGTCTCCTTACTTTTGTTAAAAACTGGAATTTTAGGTGACCAATTTCAGCAGTTATGGATACCACACCCCCATGCTGGCTCAGGGCTTGTATATGTTATTTGATTTTATTTTGTTTAGTTACTTGACTGAACTAATTCAATGAAGTTTATTTCCCCACAGTGTGTAGCTTCTCATGTTACCTCTTAGAGGGCACTGCTTGAGCATGTGAACTCTCTCTGATTGTCAGGGAAGACTGTGGTTCTACCCAGCTTTTCTTTGATTTTCTCTATCCCTGTTAATTGTTAAACTCATCTGATTCCCTTGGTATCACCCCCAGCTGTTAGTCTTCACTAAACTGATTGCTCTATTGTTTTTGACAGTACACTGTTTTTGACAGTACACTAAAGGTGGTCCTCTTTGCAGGAATAGGTATTGCCAGCCTTTCAGGCTTGCTCCAAACTATAGAGAGCTCTTCTTTGCTGTATCTTTCTATGGTTCTCTCTACTAAACTTCTAACTGATTCATTCTCACTACTAGTATCATGTAACTACTCACTTTCTCATAGGCATGGATTTTCCACACTATTTCAAATAAAGTCCTATCTCTTAGGAAGAGCTGTATATTCCTCTCTTCCTACAGTTTGCCTGAAACTCTGGACAGAACATCTGATCCATTGCTCTGGAGCTGGATTTGAGGAAAGTGGCTTGCTTCTCTAGAATGTACAACTTGCTCTATGATTAGGGTGGTAGGAAGGGATGGTAGCCACTGGTTTCAGTTTTCCCATCTTGGGCATTTGAACATCCGACTTGAAAGTGAGCTGGTATAGGAGCAAACAATATTATCTACTTGTTGTGCCTGGGGTGGAGTTTTTGCCATATGTGTTGAACTGTGTAGGGAAAGGTAGCCTGAATCCTCTTGGTCACTCCTGCCTGGAAAAGCTTCTGCAACGTAAAACTCGGGGATCCTGAGCTGTATACTCCTTGGCTAAAACTGTAGCTCTTGACTGAGCACTGGATGGAAAAGGAGCCCTATCTCATTGGCTGCGATTTCCCAGAGTAGAGCGCCCATCACACTGAATGGGTAAGAGAGGGTGGCATAGGAGATTGATGTCACTCAAATACCACCAATTTTTTTTGTTCTTACTGAGACTTGGTAGCTTTTTTGAATGAATGTTTTTGCATTTGGTGCATGCTTTTAGGACCAATTCTAGAGACTAAATAATTGTGGGTTTTGTTGTTTTACATTTTCACTATTTAAATGATTATTTCACTGGGGTTAGGGTATGCTGAGCTTCTCCCACTGTCATGAAAGTCAGAAAGCAAATTAAAAAAAAAATAAACAGCTATTTAAAATTTAAGGCAATAAGAGTTTGGAAAATAGAAAACAGATTTATGTGGGCTTCAGTAGCTGTAAAATATTTTATGAAGTGCACATACCTGGAACAAAACCATGAAAGATGAATGAAATTATGATATATGAAGACTCATGTGAGATATATATCTAGGAAGGATAATTAAAGTATCAGGTATCTGAATTCCTAAATATTGTCCTTATTGTAAACCATTTATTTAGTTTATTTGAAATAACTATAATGTATCTAGAGATGATGATTATAATAGTCTTAGAATTTAGGATAAAATTGGCTTGAGTTGTTTTTCTAGATTATGAAAAAATAGAAAATATATTGAAATAATAAAGAATAAAAGGTGGAGTACAGATTTCATTTCATTATTGGCCATTTGGCTGTGGCTAAAAGGAATGATTCATTTAAACAAGAATATCCATGCCTAAAGATAGTTCTGAGAATTTAGAGGTCACTGGAAAAAAGGGCACAAAGTGCAATGGGTTTCATGGGTTGAAGTGAGCACAGATTAATCCACTCATACTTCATGATAAAAGTTTTCTTCCATTTTGATTGCAACTTTTAAAATGTTGTCACCTACTATTTCAGATACACACGTGTTTTCATTATATTTTTGCGGTTTGAACTTGTTGTATTCAAGCTAGTGTTATTTTCCTTCTTTATCATTTTAATAGATTATCATTTCAAGATTTTACTTCTCTACTTTCATTCATTTGATACATAAAAAGCTATATTTTTCCCCCATTGTCAATGTTCCTTCTCCATTTTTCTAGTAGCTCAGCCATTGACACTGCCATTTTTGTGACAGCGGAAACTAAAAGAATCCTAAAGTGATGATTATCCAGTTAATTGGATTTGGTTTATTTGTGACTAAGGCTTGGAGTTTTCAGAGCTCCCACTGGGCTTCCCCTCGCTCTACTCCAATTGGCAATCATGGTTATTGATTCCAGAATACCTGCTTCTATGGATTCAAATCAATACTTCATTCTTCATCACAACTCTTCCCTTTCCACTAACTCCTATTGACTCCTTCACTGCTTTCACATGCCACTATTATGAAAAAAAAGAAAGAGTCTAGACTATTGTAGCTACACTTGAATATATTAAAAATTGGTTAAGTAAATGCATTCTTCAATCTCTTTGCCTGCTCTCAATAGAATTTTCTATCATGTTTAGCTAAAACTTGTCTGAATACATGGAAACTATTAGCTGTGGGTGTGGCTACAATAAACTCTCAGAGGGCAATCTTCTATATATTTGTGAGTTGGGGATGGGGGAGAAGAAAGACATGGCATTCTCGGCTTTCTTCCAAAATGTTAGTTTCTAGCTGGCATCCTGTTTGTAAGAATAATATGCCTTTCTTTATTTTCAGCAGACAGAAATTAAACTTGTAAGTTTATATAGAAGAAGAAGTTTAAGAATTTCCCATGAAGGAAAGGCAGTAACTGCTATGCTATAGGACAGATTAATTCTACTACTGGGACACACACTGTATCTGCATCTAATAACGGCCCTTACATTAGGGGTACAAGGATTTAAAAATAAAATAACACGTGTATAAATGCACACACAGACAGAAAAATAGAAATGACATGTATCACAAGTGGACTAAACCCAGGATTTCAATTCTTCAGTTTACTGAGGGAGCTTGTTTTCAAAAGCAAACAATCAGATTCTCTTCTCAGAATCATTCAAAAGAGGGACATATATTTAATTTTTTTTCTGTGATTCTCTTACACAAATGAGTGTTAACAAGGCAAAATCTATCAAGGTATAGATTTGGGAGGCATTTTACCAGGTGATGGTCTATGGTAAAACTGCATTTGCCCAGAACACTTTTCCTCCTATTGACTAACTGCTACATTGGCACTCTATTTAACTTCAATTATTGAGTTTTTCAATCTTTCACACAAGTATTCTTTGGGGAATTTTATGAGGAAAGGGAAGAATTTTCAAACTGAATGTGTAAAGGATTTTTTCTTTCTCTTTTTATGCTGTGTGGTGGGTGTCACATTTCATTCTTTTTTTCCATATGAGTATCCCCTTATTGCAGCACCATTTGTTGAATTTTTGCTTTTGTTTGGTTTTAGTTTGTTAATTTGGGAAGTGCATGGGCTAGGAATCGAACCCAGGTCTCCCACATGGCAGTCAAGAATTCTACCACTGAACCACCCTCAGATCCCCTGTGTAAAGGACTTTAAAAAGCAGTAATTAGTGGGAGCACTACTTTCCTGCCAGACATATTAAGTTAAGCTTCTATTTTGATGACCGCCAGTTTACAAATAGTCTACATTTGTACAGAGAGGTTGATAAGTTATTTTGGGTTATGGTGTGTGATCAGCTGTCATAGAATATAAGGTAATGTTGGGATATTTTTAAAAATGTATCACTACAAACATATTGATCTCCTCACATTATTAATGCACTTGAACAAATAGCTAGGATTACCATTATTTAGAATTTCCTATACTATTTGGGGGAAAAGTTTAAAAGTGAATAATATCAGCTTGGACATAGGTAATTATGAGCTTAAATTGTTTTTCTGATAATGTCTTGCTTTGTAACATTGGATAACTTACATATTTTTACTTATCTCAGTTTCCATATTGAATTCCTATCTGAGGTGATATATTTTGGGGGATTTAAATGGAATTATTGATTTATATGAAGCCCTTGGTGGAAAGCTTATATAAGGGTTGTGAAATATGGGAGGGACACAACTGCACACATATGTGATACAGACCAATAATAAATTAAGGACAGAAATTAATGATGAAAAGCTATAGAGAAGAGCATGACACAGGGGGTCAGTATATTGAATATACCGAATAAATATATTCAATAAATTTTTTTGTAGAATGAATGAGAGGATGTATACCTACAATATGAAGTAATTACTCTTCCATAAAAGGAAATAGTGGGAACCTGATCTGTGGAAATCCACAAATTGGTTTTTTCTTTTGAACTTTTATTTAACCCAAAATCAAAACTTTACAGCCACATGTTGTTAGTCATGTAAGAAGATCTCACTAAAAATTGTAATCACGTAGTGGCGTGGAGAATATGAAAAGTGGGGAGGGAAATGTCAGTTGACTTCATAACTATTCTAACTCTATGGAACTCTGTGTTGTCCATGATTTCTTAGCTGGCAATTGCAAATGTGTTTTACCATGTTATTCCATTAACCTGATGGTCACACTCTCATTAATGATAATCATCAAGATAAGCCATTCATCACTTTTGGTGTGTATATGCAATCACTTGTGAAATGATGACCAGTGAAGCATAGTATCTGAGGAGGGCTAAGGAATCTGCATTTTGACAATCATTGCAAATGATTTAATCCCAGTCATCAATGGAATGCCCATTATAAAACAGCAATGTAAATTTTGTTCAAGAAATGTATCCTAGATATAATACCCAATTGTCCTGTTGAGAAAAATTATTTTCACCAAGCATGTGCACTTGTCTGGCTCACAGACTCTGCAGGTCATTAGACAAAGTTGATTAGTTTCAAATTGTAAAAAAATGAATTATACGTGAACCAATTTGTTACAATAGGGAACAGTTTAGAAACACTGAAGTTGGGTGGAGAGGGATAACTAGAGGTGGGAACATTAAATGATAAACAGTGACAGAAAGGAAAATAACTATAAGAGCATAGCTGAAGGACACTGCCCAGTGCTGGGAAAAAACGCACTGCCCCCGAGATTCTTATTGGATATAGATTTGTATGTGTGCTTTATTTTCATAAAATAGTAGCAACGGCTTTTGAATTTATTGTATTTGTTAAAAACTTGTTGGAAATACAAAATCAAAGGCAGAGTCTTAGGTTTCAAGATGCTTACAAACTAATGGGTAGAGAAAGTCATCAACAGTTAATTCAAAACCAAGCCATTATTAACAGTTCAAGACAAGAGAAGAGATGTCACAAGGTAATAAGTGATTGATTGCCACTTGAATTATATTGACAATAATTGATAGAGGACTTCAGAGATGAAAGAGGTTGCCTGATAACACTGAGTCATCCAGAGGTGAGCCTGTGACAGGTGGTTCTTCATTAAAAGACAGGGAGAAATGTAAAGCAAAACCAAGGTCCTTTGAAAGTTTTCATTGGACTAAAGCAGGAAGAGAATGTTGACAAGTTCTATGTCATTGAAACTGCATTTTGTGTTTTGTATATAATCATTCCTTTAAACTTAAATACACTGGGAATTTGGTGTTATGACCAATTTTGCAGATGAGAAAAGCATAACTCTAGAAGAGAATAATTAAGCCAAAGCCATACAAAACTTAAGTCCTGGATTTAAATTCTGGTTGATGATTCCAAATTTTGGCTGTGTTCTCATCATATCAAACTAGTGTCTGGTTTACTTTTTTACATAGGAGAAAGTGCAACATGAAGCAGGTATTAATGTTAGAGAAATGCACTTTAACCATAATTATTACCAGTTGTGATAAATTTTGATGCTATCAATTTCAAAGGTTTAGAAGATGGGATTTTTCTCTTTCCCTATTCTGTCCTCAAATGACTTACTTAATTTTCTTTTCAGTCAGCAGTTTAACTTTGATGCAACTGCCTAGAAGTTCTACTCTCAGTTTTACCCTTGTAAAGATGCTTAAAAACTATTTCCAGTTGTGTTTATTTCCCTATTGAGGCATTGTTCTCTGTAGTGTAAGACTATTTGATACAAGGGGATCTATGAAGAATATATACTTTAAAAAATAACTGCTTGAAGAGACAAGAATGAATTTTCCTTTGGGGTTTTATTTCACTTCCAAAGCTGCAAGCAATATTTAATCTCAACAGGACAATTTTCTCTAATGTAAGGTAGATGGATATTTTGGTGTTGCTAGTACCAGGAATTGGGATCAAAAGTTAAAAATAGAAATTCACATCAGAAAATTCTTCCCTTCAAGAACTTACATGAGAATAAGGATAGTCAGAGTTATCTTTAAAGTGTTCCTTATTATCTTTGCAAGTTATGGATCTGATGAGTATTTGAAAGCAATTTCAAGGGGATGAGCAAAATTCAAACTGCTAAATCCCTTTAACTGAGAAAAATGCCAGTCATGCCTGTCTTTTAATGTTGCTGATTACAAAGTCAGTTACTAACTTGAAAAATAAATCCAAAAATAAACAGCACAGATAGTATAGAAACTAAAAGTTTACCTGTTCTGTTGGCTGAAATTTACATTAAAACACTTTGATATGGAGTTCCACTCCTGTTTAGGATGTAGAAAGTCAGGAGAGTATATTATTGCTTTCTGTGAGAAAAATCATAATTTTTCTTAAGCTCATTGGTGAGTTGAATTCACAAGGGAGCCAAATTGATTGAATCCTAAAGAGTGATGAGTCTCTACAATAAGAGGTGGGACACCCAAATGTTACCCTGTTGGCCAACTTGCAAGAGAAAAGGTGGCCACTGTAAAAGTATGTAATAAGAAAATGGCTAAAACTTTATTGATTTCTTATAGATGGAGTATGGGCTGGTGTGACTATTTAGAATAACTGAGTGTCTCAAACCCAATGGGTATGTGTATACTCTCAGAAGCTCCTTTCCCACAGAGCCTCCACTAGATGTTTGAAAAAGAGATTAGGGGCAAGGAATGAGAGAATGACTCCTTTAGTGATGTGTTGAATCCAAATCCCATCCATTTCCCTGTCATCTTTCGTATGAAGCAAAAGTCTTAAGCTGCTGGGGAACAGGTAGGACGTCCTCGCACACCCAAGGCCCAGGCAAAGAGTCATGGCTAAGTAGGGGAAGGAGGAGCGAAAGCTGTCTGCCAAAGGGGTTGGCTGAGAAATCCCGTAGAGCACGTGGTTCTGCATGACATGCCTACTACCACTGGGGAAGGGTAGGAAATGCTCTCCCTTCAAAATAGACCCCTCCCCAAATACAACTGACTTTGGCTGAAATAAGGGGGAAGAAACCCTTAGAAATTCCCACTCCCAGGGCCAGGCTCACAGGACTTAAGGCTGAGACTAGATCCAGAGAACAAAGAGAAAACCCTCCCCTTGCGCTTTACAACAAAATGGCAAGCAAGAGCAGGCTTGGCAGGACAGGGGCCCTAGTGTGAAGAGAATTTCTGGGAGCAGCTGAAGGCTGAGGGTGAAGTAAGAACACCAAAATCACCAAGTCCCACATTAAGCATATGCACAGCAGCTGCCTGTCTGGAGAAGCGGAAGTCAGTGATGCCCTCAGGGTAATTATGGCAACAAGTCCCAAAACACTTAAAATATGGACAAGAGAGTTTCAACTCCCCAAAGAGAGAAAAGGATGAATGAACATTATTTCATTCAAGCTTTACTCTTCTTCTCAAAGAATCCAATAATAAGAAAAACAAAAAAAAAAGAGAACAAAGTTAAAGCAATCAACTGAACAAGACTCATCATTCACATTTTGGAAGCATCAGATGGGAACTTCAAAATCACTTCATCAGCATATTAAAAGAGCTAGTCAAAAGTGTGGAAAAATGCATGGACAAATGGGAATTTGGTCAGAGAGATGTAAATTGTTTTTAAAATAGGCTAGAAAAAATAACTTCTAATATCTGATCTAAATAGTTACTTCAGTATGGTATGAGCAGACTCAACAGCTGTGGACCGAATCAGTGAAAATAATGCTTATAAACCTAATGGAAGCATTAAGAAGAAAAGAAGTGTTGGAAAAGCATCACAGTGCAGGAAGTCAATATCAAATAGTCTAATAAACCTTAAACTGGATTCTAGAAGGTTAAGAAAGAAAAACTAAAAAGAAATTTTTGAGGAAATAATGTCTGATAATATTCCAAATTGTGTGTACATATACATATATATAAAATTTGGAGGGCAGTGCGGTGGTGGTTCAGCAGCAGAATTCCCACCTGCCATGCCGGAGACCCGGTTTGATTCCCAGTGTCTGCCCATGTGAAAAAAAGAAAATATATATATATATACATACACATACAATATATGGGAAGAAGGAAATGGTAGCATATTCTTGTAAGATTCTTATACTAAATGTGAAGTAAGATAATACTTGAGTGAAGACTCGTTTATTAAAGTGAGAATTATGTATTGTAAATCCAAAGAAACCAATAAAAAGGCAATATAATCAATAAATCTAAATTGGGGATAAAATGAAACAATAGGTATCTGCAGTTAAAACATAAAGCAAGGAAAAGTAGCATAATGCTAAATCTACTCAAGACCTGACAATGTCCGAGTTATTTTAATAGTGCAGTATAGGTGAAAATATCAAATAGTTAAAAAGTAAAACAATTTTACTAGGCTATCTACTTTGTGATCTTTTATTTGTACTTTTAAGATTTACTTGACTGTTCTAAAATTTTAAACATGAAACAAAAATAGCAAACAAACATAAAACCACATGAGAACTTGTGAGAAGGAATACTTACAATTATTTACTACTGGGTTTTAGTTCTTCTTCATATAGTTTTGCCATAGGAATTTGTTTCCTGTGAATTCCTCATTCATTTTTTTAAAAACTTTTTTGTTGTATAATATGACATATATACAAAGCAAAGAAAGAAAAAAGCAATAATTTTCAAAGTACTCTTCAACAAATAGTTAAAGGACAGATGCTAGAGTTTGTCATGGGCTACCATACCATCATCTCAGATTTTTCCTTCTAGTTGCTCCAGAACATTGGAGGCTAGAAGGAATAATGTTTTCTTTTTATCATCACAATCAACTTTTTTTCTTTTATGTGAAAAATAATGTGCATACAAAAAAAGCAATAAATTTCAAAGCACATGTCAACAATTAGTTGTAGAACAGATTTCAGAATTTTGTATGGGTTACAATTCCACAATTTTAGATTTTTTACTTCTAGCTGCTTTAAGATACTGGAGACTAAAAGAAATATCAATATAATGATTCAGCAATCATGATTGTTTATTAAACTCTACCTTCTCTGTATAACTCTATGATCACCTTCAATATTTCTATCCCACTCTTTAGGGTTATTTGGGCTATGCCTGTGGGGTAGTTAGATTCAGTTGTCAACTTGGCCAGGTGAAGGCACCTAGTTCTGTTGCTGTGGACATGAGTCAACATGAACCTCATCTTTTGCTAATTACATCTGCAGTCAGCTCGGAGGCATGTCTGCTGCAATGAGTGACGTTTGACTTAATTGGCTGGTGCTTAAATGAGAGAGCGCAAAGTAGCACAGCCTAAGCAGCTCGGCATTCCTCATCTCAGCACTGGCAGCTCAGCCCAGGCCTTTGGAGATACAGAAAGAAGTCACCCTGGGGAAAGTTGTTGGAACCAAAGGGCCTGGAGAAAAGACCAGCAGAGACCATCTCGTGTCTTCCACGTAAGAAAGAACCTCAGTGGAAAGTTAGCTGCCTTTCCTCTGAAGAACCAACAAAATAAATCCCCTTTTATTAAAAGCCAATCCTTCTCTGGTGTGTTGCATTCCGACAGCTAGCAAACTAGAACAGCCTGTTCTAAATTTTCATGTTGGAAAGGGCTTTGGTAATATGGGATAGGAAGATGGATCTAGCTGATGTTCTGGAGAGGCTGACACCTCTAGGTTTCAGGATTTATCTTGCCCAGGGAACTATCTAGAGGTTGTAGGTTTCTGGAAGGTTACCCTAGGTCGTGGGACCTTTGTAGAATCTTATATATTGCTCTGGGTGTTCTTTCGGATTGGCTGGAATGGTTTTGACTGGGGTTTGGCAAGTTATGATTTTTGCATATCAGCAACCTCCAGAGTAGCTTCTTGACTCCATCTGAATGCTCTCAGCAACTATACCTAATTTGTTAACACTTCTTTTCCCCTTTTTGGTGAGGATGGCATTGTTTATCCCATAGTGACATGGCCGGACTCATCCTTTGTGGTCGTCTCTCATGCTGCCAGGGAGACATTCACTCCTGGAAGTCATGTCCCATGTAGGGGGAAAGACAATGACTTCACTTGCAGAATTGGGCTTAGAGTGAGTGAGACCACATCTGAGTAGCAAAAAAGGTCCTCCAGAAGTAACTCATAGGCATACCTATAGGTAGGCTAAGCTTTTCAACTACATACGTAAGCTTCACAAGAGCAATCCTCAAGATCAAGGGCTTGGCCTATCGATTTGGGGCTCCCTAATGTTTGACACAGTATCAGGGGTTTCCCCAGTGGTAAAGTTTAATAGTTCCATATTTTTTTCTCCCAACCCTCAAGGGACTTTGCCAATACTTTTTGATTATCTGCTTGTTATATTCTAGAATGTATCCAGGCATTACATTAAGCTATACAGTATTAAAGGACCTCATTCATCTTGTGGACTCTCTGTTTTGATTGTTTAAATGAGCTATCCTGACAGGTTGGGTTAGATTATGTGCTACAGGAAATGTAGTTTCTGGAAAAATTAAACCTTTCTTCCTTTGGTCTCAAAGAGTAGGTGAGGTTCTAAAATATAGACAATCTCTTCCTTACCCCTGTGTTCTTAATGACCTTATTCCCAATCTGATTGGTTTCATTCTTATCTCTAAATACCAGGTTAAACATACATACAACAGCCTCTTAAAATCCAGGAATAATAACCATGCCAGACAAAGAGCTTACAATTTAGGCACCTGTTTTCTTATAAACATTTTCTAAAGGAGACCATACAACAATTGCTCTTTTCTTTCTGGTTTATTTTGATTCACCAAATGCCCTACCAGTTCATTCACAGTGTTGCATGCCTCACAACTTTGTTCCTTTTTGTAGCAGTACAGTATTTGATCATATGTATACACTGTCATTCACCAATCTACTTCTCAGTCAATGCATCCTTCAGCCACCTGCATTTATTAGGCATCATGTATAATGTCCAAAGTCCACAGTCCATCAACACTCTCCTTTTTGATTGTTCCCAAGAAAAAGATAACCAATAAACATGGCTTCACCAAATAGGGAATGTAATTATGCCCTTAACTCTTGCCTTCTGCCCACTGTTTACCCCTGGTGTTGCTGTGGTACTGCTGCTGTTTTCCTATTAAACATAGCCCATAACATGCAATAGCAGTTTGCGCCTTACACACTGAATTTAAACACTCTTTGTACAAGAATCATTCCTTTGAAGTAGTTCATGCAGGAACATATTTTTATTTTTAGTCATAATCAGTGGAACTCATAGGTCTGTGAAATTCCTTTCAATCATGTTCCCCTCAATATAGTAATATTACTTATAGACCCACTGTGAACCGCCTTCACTTCTATCTATTCCCTTATATTTGAGTTCAACTTCATTAGCTTACTGCTCACCCATCTCTACCTTCTATGTATCTCTAAGTCCCAAATTTCTGTCTTATAACCCTAGAATTTTACCTTTACCATGGTCATAAAAGTGTAGTTACACAGTACCTATCCTTTTGTGTCTGACTCATTTCACTCAAGTTTCATCTATCTTGTCATGTGCTTCAGGTCGTCATTTCAGCTTACTGCTGCATAATGTTCCATGGTGTGAATATGCCATGTTTTGGTAATCTACTTCCCTATTAATGGGTACTTGGATTGTTGCCATCTTTTGGTGACTGTGAACAATGCTGGTGTGAATGTCGGTGTGCAAATGTCTGTTTATGTCACTGCTTTCAACTCTTCTGGGTATATACTGAGTACTGGGCAACTCGATATTTAGTTTCCTAAGAAACCACCAAACTGCCTTCCATAATGGCTGTACCATTACACATTCCCACCACTTGCATAAATGTCCTAATTTCTCCACATCTTCTCCAACATTTTGATTTCCTATTTGTTTAATAGCAGCCTTTCTTATAAGTGTGAAGTGGGATCTCATCGTAGTCTTGTTCTGCATTTCCCTTACAGCTAATGAAAATAAGCATTTCTTCATGTGCTTATGAGCCATCTGTATTTATTCTTCAGGAAAATGCCTATTCATATCTTTAGGCCAATTTATAATTGGATTTTTGTTCTTTTGTTGTTGAGTTAGATGATTTCCTTATGTATGCATAATACCAACCCTTTATTTGACGTGTGATTTCTAAATATTTTCTCCCATTGAGTTGGCTGTCTCTTCACCATTTTGACAATGTCTTTTGAGATGTAGAAGCATTTGGTTTTGAGGAGTTACCATTTATCTACTTTTTTCTTTTGTTGCTTGTGCTTTGGGTATAAAGTTTAGGGTGCTACCTCCTATTAGTAGATGTTGAAGATGCCTTCCTACATTTTCTTCTAGGAGGTTTATAGTACTAGTTCTTAAATTTAGGAATTTTCTTAATCCATTCTGAGTTAATTTTTGTACAGGTTGTAAGGTAACAGTCCTCTTTCATTTTTTTGGCTATTGATACTGTCTTCCAATGCATTTATTGAAAAGACTACTTTGTCCCAGTTCACTGGATTTGGGGGCCTTGTCAAAAATCAGTTAACCATAGATTTAGTGGTCTATTTCTGGACTTTCGATTTGATTCCATTAAATCAATTTGATGCACATTGATTTGAATGATAATTCTATCTTCATGCCAGTACCATGCTGTTTTGACCACTGTAGCTTTATAAGAAGTTTTAAAATCAGAAAGTGTTAATCCTCCCACTCTGTTCTTTTTTAGGATGCTTTTAGCTATTCGGAGTCTTTTTCCCTTCCAGATGAATTTGGTAACTAGCTTTTCTAAGTATTTAATGTAGGCTGTTGGAGTTTTGATAGGTACTGCATTGAATCTGTAGATTGATTTGGGTAGAATTGACATCTTAACTATATTTAACCTTCCTATCCATGATCAGGGAATGTCTTTCCATCTATTTAGATCTTCTTTGATTTCTTTAGCAATGTTTGTAATTTTCTGTATACAAGTTCTTTACATCCTAGTTCATTCCTAGATACTTGATTCTTTTAGTTGCTATTTTGAAAGTAATTTTTTCCTTAACTAACTCCTCATTTAGGTCATTGCTTGTGTATAGAAAAGTTATGACTTTTTCAAATTAATTGTATATCCTTCCACCTTGATGAACTTGTTTATTATCTCAAGTAACTTTGTTGTAGATTTCTCAGGATTTTCCTAGGATCATGTCATCTGCAGATAATGAAAGTTTTACTTCCTCCTTTCAATTTAGATGCCTTTAATTTCTTTTTCCTGCTTGATTGCTCTAGCTAGAACTTCTAGTACAAGTTGAATCATAGTAGTGACAGATGGCATCCTTGTTTTGTTCCCAATCTTAGAAAGAAAGCTTTTAGTCCCTCTCTATCGAGTACGATGCAGGCAATCAGTTTTTCATATATGCCCTTTATCATATTGAGGAAGTTACTTTTAATTCATATCTTTTGAAGTACTTTTATCAGAAAAGGATGTTGAATATTGTCGAATGCTTTTTCAGCATCAATTGAGATGATGATGGGATTTTCCCCTTTTTTATTTGTTAATGTGCTGTATTATGTTAATTGATTTTCTTTTTTATTTGTTAATGTGCTGTATTATGTTAATTGATTTTCTTGTGTTGAACTATTCTTGCATTCCTGGTATAAATCCCACTTGGTCTTGGTGTCTAATTCCTTTAATGTGTTGTTGGATTTGATTTGCTAAAATTTTGTGGAGAATTTTTGCACCTATGTTCATTAGGGAGATTGGCCTGTAGTTTTCCTTTCTTATAGCATCTTTATCCAGTTTGGGTATTAAAATGATGTTAGCTTCATAAAACACATTAAGTAGTGTTCCTTTTTCCTCAATTTTTTTGAAAAGTTTGAGTGGAATTGGTGTTAGTTCTTTTTGGAACATTTGATAAAATTCCCCTGTGAAGGCTTCTGGTCCTGGACTTTTCTTTGTGGGAAGATATTTGATGATTGATTGTATCTCTTTAGTGGTGATTGGTTTGTTGTGAACTTCCATTTCTTCCTGAATCGTTGTAGCTTGTTTGGTGTGTTTCCAGGAATTTGTCAATTTCATCTAAGTTGTTAAGTTTGTTGGCATATAGCTGTTCATAGTATCTTCTTATGATTTCTTTTATTTCTTCAAGGTTTGTTGTAAAGACTTTCTCCTCATTTCTGATTTTGTTTATGTGCATCTTCTCTCTTTTTTTCTTTGTCAGCCATGCAAGTGGCCCATCAATTTTATTGATTTTATTAAAGAACCAACTTTTGGTTTTATTGATTCTTTCTATTATTCTTTTGTTCTCCCACTCATTTAACTCTGTTTTTATCTTTGGTATTTCTTTTTTTCTGTTTGCTTTGGGGTTAATTTGCTGTTCTTTCTCAAGTTCCTCCATGTGAGCAGTTAAGTCCTTGATTTTTACTCTTTCTTCTTATTCAATATAAGCATTTAGGGCAATACATTTCCCTCTCAGCATAGTCTTTTTCACATCCCATAAATTCTGATATGTTGTATTCTCATTTTCCTTCATCTCCAGATAGCTACTGATTTCTTAGGACAATTTCTTCTTTGACCCACTGGTTGTTTAAGAGTGTGTTATTTAATCTTCATATATTTCTGAAAGTTCTCTTCTTTGGTGACTATTGATATCCAGCTTCATTCCATTGTAATTAGAGAAAGTGCTTTAAATATTTTCAATGTTTTTAAATTTATAAAGACCTGTTTCTGTGCCCTAGCATATGCTCTATCCTGGAGAATGTTCCATGAGCACTAGAGAAGAAGGTATGCCCTTGTGTTTCCCTTGTCTATTAGGTCTAATTCATGTATCAAGTTGTTTAACTTCTCTCTTTCCTTGTTGAGCCTCTGTCTGGTTGTTCTTTCTGTAGAGGAGAGGAGGGAGAGTGGTATACTGAAGTCTGCTACTATTATTATTGCAACATCTATCACTCCCTTCAATTTTGCCAATGTCTCTCTCATGTACTTTGGAACTCCTTGATTGGGATATAATCATTTATGATTGTTACTTCTCCTTGGTGAATTGTCTCTTTTATTAATATACAGTGTCCTTCATCATCTCCTGAGGTCTTTACATTTTGAGTTATTTTGCCTGATATTAGTATAGCTACTCCTGCTTTCTTTTGGTTACAACTTGCATGGAACTTCCTTTTTCATCCTTTCACTTTCAATCTATTTTTATCCTTTATCTAAGATGAGTCTCTTGTAAGCAGAATATAGCTGAATTACACATCTTAATCCATTCTGCCAATCTGTTTCTTTCAATTGGTAAACTTAGTCCATTAACATTCAAATTTACTACTGAAAAGCCATTTCCTGAATCCATCATCTTATTCTTTGGATTTTATTTGTCAGATCTATATATTCTTTTCCCTCTGTCTCTTTTTATCCTTTAAGTTACTCTTACTGGTACTCTTCAGTTCTGTACCTTCCTCCAAACCTCCCTCTCCTGTCTTCTTTTTTTTTTTTTTCTGACTTTAGTATTTCTTGTTGACAAATTCTCTCAAGATTTGTTTGTGAAAATTTTAACCTCTCCTTCAATTTTGAAGGACAGTTTGGCTGGAATAGAATTCTTGGCTGGAATCTTTCTCCTTCAGGATTTTAAATTTATCATACCACTGCTTTCTCACTTCCATGATGCCAGTTAAATAGTCTGAACAAGTAATTTCCCTTGTATGTAGTAGATTGTTTTTCTCTTGCCTCTTTCAGGGCATTTTGCTTCTCTTCAGCATTTGAAAGAGTGTTTAGTGTGTGTCTTGAGGAAGGCCTATTTGGATTTATTCCATTTGGAGTTAATTAGGCTTCTTTGATTTGCATATTTATTTCCTTTATAAGGGTTGGGAAGTTTTCCCCCATTATATCCACAACTAATTTTCCTAGCCCTTTACTCTTCTCTTCTCCTTCAGGGACACCAGTGATTCTTATAATTGTGTACTTTGTTTTGTCCATCATTTCCCTGAGATCCAATTCAAAATTTTCCATCTTTTTTTGCCATTTGCTGTTTCTAGTGCTTGAAATTAGTTGTCCTGTCCTCTAGTTCACTTATTCTTTCTTCTGCTTCTTCAGATTTCCTGTTGTGTGTCTCAAATATGTTTTTTATTTGGTGTACGGATTCTTTAATCTCTGTGATACCTGCTATTTTTCTATTTATTCTTTAAAATTCCTCTTTATGTTCTTCTAGTGACTCCTTGATCTCTTTTATGTCATTAGCCATCCCATTCATTTTATTTTGTAGAGTTATATGAACATCTTTGATTAGTTGTTCCAAACTGTGTCTCCTCTGGTGTTTAAATTTGGTCATTAGGCTGGGCTATATCTGTCTGCATCATGATGTGCTTGGTGATCTTTTGTCTTCATGGCATGTAAATATCTGAATTCGCTTGCGTTGGAAGTTGATTTCCTGCAGTAGATTAAAGCTCTGTATTTGCAGGATGGATGTGGAGCGAGATGCAGGGCATGGGGCGGGGCACAACAGTATGGTCATGCATTGAGGTCAAAAAGTCAGTGCACGAATGGCTAGAAAGAAGTACCTGTAACTTAAGAGCTGTGCTTCAGTAGCCTTGATTCTTGAAGATGATTGTAAAACAATATAAATTTTACGATGTGACTGTGTGATTGTGAAAACCCTGTGTCTGATGCTCCTTTTGCTTCCTCGTTCCCATCTCCAAGTCCATTTCCTCCTGAGGGCTCTGAAACTTCCATTTGGAAAGGGCCTCATCATATTTTAAAATTTACTGGGCAGTTGGGTTGATAATTTAAAACAATTTGTAACCCTTTGTATTACAAATATATTTTAATCAGAATACCTTTTTCCTTTGTTTGAGAAATTTTGCTATCAAAATAGCACATTGTTAATATAATTAAAAGCATTGAATAATATATTTGAATATGGCTAAAAGAGAGAAATTTTAGGTTGAATATGTTACTAGAATAAGAATTTAACAAAAAAACACAGGATTGTACAATTTCAAGAGAAAAAATTATGTTTTATATGCATTAATAAAATTTCTTAGAACCTGTTTTAATTATGATGTTCTTCTACTACAATCTTAAGGGAAAATTTATTTTTGTAAATATTAATATAATTTCTTAGAAACCTGCTTTAGTTATGTTATTCTTCTACTACATACTTTTTAGCTCTTCTTTCTACCTTTTAATAAATTTGAATGTCACTTTCAAATGTTCTTTCTTCCATTTTTAATTGAAATAGACAGTGTTTTAACATTTGTTAAAATCATTAGTTTAGATGTTCAAGAAATACTCTTCTTCCTTTTTCCATGGTTTCTTCTATTTTTATCTGTTGTCATGTTTTTCTTAGTAAATTCTGCTGAACTGCAGCCCTTTGGGCACACATTAATTTGTACTTATTCTTTTTCTCATTTTATTCTATTTTAGATTTGCTGATTTTGAATCTGTCTTCACTCCTGATTATTTGGAACCCATATGCTGGTGTGTTTTCTGTCCTATATTCATAAAAATAGTTTATATGCAAGAATAATAATTAAACTATTATGACATATGACTTAAAAAATGAAGTTTCCAGTTTATTCCTCCCTATTCACAACCAAACCCATACCTCCATATTAAAAACACCAATATTCAGTATCTTCAGTTTTCTGCTAATTGTTCTTTTTTTTTTTTTTCATCTTTCTTCTTTAGGAATCACATACGTATGTGTCCTTAAAGAATATTCTCTTTACTTAAACTATTAACTTTATACAAACGGAGCAATGATGTATATATGTTCATGTAACTTGAATATTATTCTCAATAAGGTGATTTAATGAAATCATTCCAGTTATTAAAGTTAAACATCTTCCCTCATGTTTATAGACCATTGATATTTCTTCTTCTGTGAATTCTTCTAATTGCTAATTCATTTTGATTTTTTGCATGTTGTTTGCTTTCTATTTATCATACACGTTCGATGTGTTATTTTAAAATTTTAAAATATTTCTTCCCTCTTGCCTGTTTTGAATTTCTCAAAATATTCCTTTTTATATTTACCATCATTCCATTGCTTTCTATTCTTTGGTTAGTTCAGAAGTTACACTCTATCACAAGGAAAATTTGCAATATATATTAATAAAGTGGTACCCAGTCTTTGGGCATTGATAGTGCATGCACTGGCAAATGCATTCGTTTCTTCCACAATAACTGTGGTATAGATTCTAGGATCTGATTTTCATCATCAGAGATGAACTGGTTGGCAGTGACAGCCGACATGGTCCTGCAAGAAAAATTCTGCCTTATAGTTAGGTGTTTCTCCTGACTGTTTTGTTTTGTAGCATCCAACCTGGACTCTCTGGCCTTCCCAGAGATTCTGACAATTGCTAATTAACCGTTAACAAATTCCCATCTGCTTATCCCATCCTAAATAGTTTATTCTCTCTGAACCTAGAACTCTGATAAAGTAACTTTGCAGGTTTTGTAGTTTGGAATATAAACTTTTCTATGTTATTATTAATGTCGTAGTACATTATATCTCATTCATGTTCAATGCCTTCAATCTGAAATTTTATTTTGTATGATTCCTATTTTGCTGCCACTGCTTTTGTGTTGTATATATCTATCTCTGTGGTATCTCTTTGCATGTCCCCTTATTTTAAACCTTTATATTTAATGTTTCTGTATGGATATTTTTTTAGAAATATAGATAAATGCTATTTACTCAGGCAACATAACATTTTATAGAAGAATATAGTCTATTCATAATTAGTACAACTTCCTGATATGTTTGATTTTATTTCTTCATCTTATTTTATCTTCACCATTCTACTTATTTTATAGTTTTTTCTCTACAACTATCTTTGTTGTCATTACTTTGATTTTTTTAAATATTTATTCCCTTTTTCCATTGTTAATTTGGGAGTTTTGTTATATTATTCTAAAGTTAACTACCATTTCTTCCTAATACGTCTAATCCAACATATAAAGGTGAATAAGTATATGGAAACAAGAGATGAAATTATTTCCCTACTGGACTATGTTCCCTTCCTCCCTAGTCCTTCTTCCCAAATAGGTAAGACTTTAGAGATTTAGGTTTTACCCTCGCATTCATCCTAAATATATACTACAGATGATAAAAGCTTTTGATTTGCTCTTTGGTTTTGAAACATAACTCCTGCATCTCTCTCTGACTCATCAATGCAGTTGAGTCCTTTCTTGAGTATTTTCCTCAGTAGAGTTATTTGGGTGTTATATACTCTGAAAAACCTGTACCTGCAAAAATATTATTTCACCTTGACAAATAAATAATATCTTGGCCAGAAAGAGGATTACAGTGATTCCTTCTGATTCACTTTGTAGTCTGTAGCTATTATTCCAACGTGTGCTTTCCAGAGTTAAGATGAAAAATCCCATGTCAGTTTGATTTCTTTTCATTTATAAAGAATTGGTGCCTTCTGTCTGGAAAATTGCAAGTTTTTCTCTTCTTTAGAGTTCAGGAATATTATGTGAGACTGCCTAAGTGCATTTCTTTTGCCATCAATCTTACGTGGAAGTCAATGATCTAATAAGCTCAGGACCCATGTTTCCTCAGCTCAGGGAAAGTACAACCCTTTATTTAACAATATTTTCTCTCTCCTCCATCAATTCAATTTTTCTTTCTGGAATTGTTGCTAATTGCATACTAGCTCTCCTAGATTATCTGTTATCTCTCTCTCTTCAATCTATCACCATTTATCTATAAACTTACATATTTCGGCTACATGACAGGACTCTTATCCAATTCTAAACACTAGTTTCTTTCTTGGTTCATTTTTTTAAGTTTGAGTTTAAAATCACACACCTTTATCCATAATTTTTGTGCTTTTTCTTACTTCTACTCTATGGTTCTTTATCTGCTTTTGTTTTTATTTTTAACTTCATCTCTCTCACACAAGATTGGTATCACATTCTTACATGTTATATTACTTTCCTGTTCCTGCTGCAACAAATTATCACAAATTCAATGGCTTAAGAAACGTAAATTGATTTTCTTACAATTCTGAAGGTCAGAAGTTCAACATCAGTTTACTGCTTTAAAACCAAGATGTCCACAGGACTGTTTCCTTCTGGATACTCTAGATAGAATACTCCTTGACTTTTCTAGGTTCTAGAGTCAAGCATTCCTGGATGGGTGGCTGTGTATTGTCTCTCAGCTCCCTAACTCTGACCCTCTTGCCACTCTCCTATAAGGATCCTTGTGATTACACTAAACCACACAAGCCCCTCATTTAACCCATTGAAGATAGGTGGCTAGCCTTTTTCTTTTGGTTAATCAAGGCCCACATTCTTAGCTCCTCAGGCTTTTCAGGTGGGCAGGGATCCTCTCTATACTCTGGTGAAGCTGAAGCAGGTTGCTAGTTGCTGCATGAGATTGCAGGAAGCATTGCTCTGTTCACTGCCATACATTCTGTTTCTCAGGTCCAGGTCATCAAGGGCACGTAGCTCAGTCTTGGTGTCCAGACGACATGTATCTTCTGTCTGATATTTACGATCCACTAGTGATCCAACGTCCTAGGGGCTGACCTCTCCCCAGAACACAAAGTTTCAATTCTTGCCTGGAATCCTTCCTTTTATGGTGCTCACTTGGAAGCAAGCCTACCAGTATATGGAAAGAGTTGTCAATGTTAATATAACATGTTTCTCAGTGTTGAATTTCCTGGAATTTAGTGAAATTGAAGCTAGTTCATAAAAATAAGGCAAAAAATAGGGATTTAGGAGCTACTGAGAATTTTATATTCTGCAATACATAAGTTCATGTCTCACATGTTAAGTTCAATGTTCACTGCAGAAATAGCCACTATTATATTTCTCATAAAATAGATCTTTATTGGAAATTACACTACTTAATAAAGCAGTTTTTATGTTATTAAATGCCCTGGTGGTTATGAAACAGAATCCTCCTCTTAAATATAATTTATTAGGAGAGAAAATTTACTCAATTTTTTTTTTCCTGAAAATTTTGTCACAAAAAATTAACACGTCTTTGCTCATGTAGTGTATTCATGTTGTAACAGATAATTCTTCCTGTTCTTTTTTCTTTTACAATGAAGGAAATGAGAACTAAATTTATTGACTTATGGCCAGATATTATATTTTTGCTGTTTTTATCTCATTATCAATGTTGGTACTGGCTTTGACTTTTTTACACCTAAATTAAAGTAGATGTTTTCATAATTTTTATTGCTTTGTTCTTTAAACACGAATCACTTTAAAACAAGGTGATGACTTCAGAACGAAGGTAGAATAAAACAGCCCTAGCAACTATTCCCCCATGGAAACAGTGAAAAAAGGTTGGAATCTGAATCAACATTCCCAGAACTCTGGAAAATAATCAAGAATAAATAACAACTCAGCAATAGCAGACACAAGAAAAAGAAAATGAAAAGTGTGGCAGAAGAGCTGCAGGATGCATTTACTTGTCCTGGTTTTACCACCTCCCTTGACTCAGGATAGAACTCTATGGAACTTATGGTGACTTGCCAGATCAGCATCCCAGTCACATTCCCATTGCAAGTTCTTGGTACCTAGTTAATAGCACACCTAAGTAAGAAAACTGGGTGTCTTTGCATGATAGCCCAACTTTCTCCTCGGAAGACTAACTCTTGGCACATATTTGGTCAGCTAATCCTGAATTTTGCTGGGAGGGACAACGAATGTGGACCAATGGCAGAGTCTAACAGAGTGCATCTGTCTGTTTCAAAAAACTATGATTGATACAAAAACTATAGCATCTGCCTGGGGTCCAAGAGGAAAAGTCTGCAAAAGAATTTTTTTTTTTAGAGGGGAAAAAGTTACATGAACTAGGGAATTCTTGAATGCTATCATGCAGACAAGGCAAGACACATATCCCAAAAGTACTAAAAGAGCTTACCTGCTCACCACAGGGTCATCTATGGTTCAATATAAATTCAAATAGGTTGAAAGTATTCCATGCAAGTAATATTCAAAAGAAAGCTGTGGTGGCTTTACTAATATCACACAAAAGTGACTGGAAGCCAAAAACTTTTATAAGAGACAAAGAAAGTCACGATATATTAGTCAATCCACCAAGAGGAAATAACTGTTATAAACATAAATGACCCTAACAGAAAAGCTCCACAATATATGAAGCAAATACTGACATATTTGAAGAAAAAAGTAGACAGTTAAACATTAATAATAGGAGACTTTAATATACTACTTTCAATAATGGATAGAACCTCCAGACAGAGGATCAATAAAGAAATGGAATAATTAACTTGAATGATATTCTAAAACAGCTAGAACTAACAGACATATAGAACACTTCATGCAATAGCAAAAGAATTCTTGAGTGTGCATAGATGATTCTCTAGGATAGAGCATAATTTAGGTCAGAAAGCAAGTCTCAATAAATTTAAAAAAACTGAAATAAAAAAGTATTGAAATCATACAATAATCTTCTGCTACCCGCATGGAATGAAGCTAAAAACCAATAACAGAGGGAGAAATGGAAAATTTACAAATATGTGGAAGTTAGATAATGTACTCAATCAATGGGTTAAAGAGAAATCACAATAAAAATAAGGTATATCTTGATGAGAATGAAAATGAAAACATGAGATATCAAACCTTCTGGGACACGTCAAAGGCAGTGCTGAGAGAGAAATTTATGGCTGTATATGCTTACATTAAAAAAAGGAAAAAGATGTGAAATTAGACATCTGATGTCAAAAAACAAAACTTGAGGAAATAGAAAAAGAAGAGAAAACTATGTCCAAAGTGAGGAGAAAGAAGATGTTCTAGTTTGCTAGCTGTCAGAATGCAATATACCAGAAATGGAATGACTTTTAAAAAGGGGAATTTAAGAAGTTGCTAGTTTACAGTTCAAAGGCCAAGAAAATGTTCCAATTAAAGGAAGGCTATAAAAATGTCCAATCTAAGGCATCAGGGAAAGATACCTTGGTTCAAGAAGGCCGATGACATTCAGGGTTTTCCTCTCAGCTGGAAGGGCACATGGTGCGAAGTCTGCTAGCTTTCTGTTCTGGCTTCTTGTTTCATGAAGCTTTACTGGGGGTGTTTGTCTTCTTCATCTCCAAAGGTCTCAGGTTGCATGGGCCCTCTGCTTCATGGATCTCTCATCTATTGGCTCTATCACCATTCTCTACTCTCTCAGAATCTCAAGCCTTTTCCAAAATGTTTCCTCTTCTACAGGATTCCAGCAAACTAATCAAGACCCACGTAGAATGGGTGGAGACAAGTCTCCATCTAATCAAGTTTAATACCCACAATTGATTGAGTCACATCTCTGTGGAGATAATCCAATCAAGTTTCCAACCTATAGTACTGAATAGGGATTAGGAAAAATAGCTGCCTTTACAAAAGGAGATTAGGATTAAAACATGGCTTTTCTAAGGTACATAAATCCTTTCAAACCAGCACAGAAGTAAATAACTCATATTAGAGTGTAGTTAAATGAAAAAGAGAGGAAAAAAAGTTGTTGATTTGAAAAGATCAATAAAATTGACAAAATTTTAGCTAGTGTGATAGCTAGGAGAAAAAAAAAAGAGATGGGAAACAAGTAACTAAAATTAGAAATGAAAAGGGGGACCATGATTATTGCCACCACAGTAATAACAAGGACTACAAAAGGATATTATGAACAACTGTGTGCTAACAAATGATATAACCTTGATAAAATGGATAAATTCCTAAAAACCTACACAAATTACATAAACTGACTCAGAAGAAACAGAAGACCTCAACAAACCAATAACTAATCAAGATTAAATCTGAAAAGAAAAATCCCAACAAAGGAAATCTGAGGGCCAAATGGCTTCACAGGGAAATTTTGCCAAACATTCTGAGAATTAATAGCAATCCTGCTCAAACTCTTCCAACTTGAAGGATAGGGAACACTCTCTATAATACACTCCATGAGGCCAACATCACTCTCATACCAAAGTCAGATAAAGATTCCACAAGAAAAGAAAATTATGTACCTATATCTCCTGAACATTGTTGCAAAAAAAATCCTTAATAAAATACTAGCAAACTAAACCCACTAACACATTTCCTAAACTATACACCATGACCAAGTGGGATTTATCCGAAGGATGCAAAGAAAATTTATCCTAAGTATGCAAAGAAAACTAATTAATGTAATACAGCACATTAGCTGAGTAAAGGGGAACAACACACACATGATCATCTCAATGATGCAGAAAAGCAATTTTACAAAATCTGACACCCCTTCCTGATAAAAGCATTAGAAAACTAGTATTAAAAAGAAACGTCTTAAACATGGTGTGCCAATTTGAATTTGTTATGGACCCCAGAAAAGCCATGTCCTTTAATCCTCATTCAATATTGCTGGGTGGGAGGTTTTGATTGCTCCCATGGAGATGTGAACCACCCAGTTGTAGGTGGTAGCTTTTGATTTTGTGGTTTCCATGGAGATGTGTCTCCACCCAAGGTAGGGTTGCTTACTAGAGCCCTTTAAGAGGGAACCATTTTTCAAAGAGCCGCCAGAGACCACTGGAGATGAAGAAGGAAAATGCCCCTGGGGGAGCTTCATAAAACAATGATCCTGGAGAGAAACTAGCAGACATTGCTATGGTCACCATGTGCCTTTCCAGTTGAGATGGAAAGCCTGAAAGTAATTGGCCTTCTTGAACCAAGGTATCTTTCCCTGGATGCCGCAGATTGGACATTTCTACAGCCTTGCTTTTATTTGAACATTTTCACAGCCTTAGAACCATAAACTTGCAACCATTAAATTCCTGTTTTTAAAAACCATTCCATTTCTGGTGTATAACATTCCAGCAGCTTTCAAACTAGAACAAATGGTAAAGGATATATGTGGAGAACCACATTATACTGAACATTATAATTAATGGTAAAAGATTCATAGCTTTCCATCTAAGATCAAGAACAAAACAAGGATTTCAACTTTTTTTTCACTGTATAGGAAGTTCTAGCTTGAGCAATTAGGCAAGAAAAAGAAATAAAGGCATCCAAACTGGAGAGGAAGAAATAAAATTTTCCCTCCTTGCAGATAGCATGATCTGATATACAGAAAATTCTGACAATTCCACAGCAAAGCTGCTAGACTTAATAAATAAATTCATCCAAGTGGCAGTGAACAAGATGATCATGCAAAAATCAATGGTGTCTCTATATGCCAGTAATGAACACTTGGAAGAAGAAATGAAGAAAAAATTACATTTGCAATAGCAAACTAAAAGAATCAAATATTTAAGAATAAACCTAACCAAGGATGTAAAGGATTTACACACAGAAATCTATAAAAAAATAAATTCTAAAATAAATGAGGAGCTAAATAAATCAAAGCACATTCTGTGTCTATGGACTGGAAGACTAAATATTGTTAAGGTTTCAATTCTACCCAAAGCAATTTAGTAATTCAGTGCAATCACAATCAATATTCCAACAAATACCTGCCTTGCAGAAATGGAAAAACTAATCATAAAATTCATATGGAAGGGTAAGGAGACCCAAATAGCCAAAGCCACCTTGAAAAAAAGAATGAAGTTGGAGGACTCACACCGCCACATCTTGAAAAGTGTTATGAGGCCACCATAATTTTGGTGGGTTGAAGCTGTATGTACCCAGAAAAATATATTCTTAAATTAAATCCATTTCTGTGGGTGTGACTATATGTTAAGTACGATCTCTTTGCAGGGTTATTTCAGATACGATGTGGTATAGCCCAATTAGAATGGCTTTTAATCCTATTACTGGAGTCCTTTATAAGCACATTGATACTAAGACAGAGAGAAAGAAACCCATAGGAAGAAAGTAGTTGAACACCAATGAAATATAGGAGTGAAAGGAGAGACTAGGAGATAATGCCATGTACCTTGTCATGTGACAAGCTTGAGACCAATAATTCCTGGCAGTCAGCCCTGGAATGCCATGATCTTTGGGAAGAAAGCATAGTCTCAATGATGCCTTGATTTAGATATTTTACCCATCCTCAATGAGTGAGTGAATAAATTTCTGTTGTTTAACTTGACCCATTTCATGGTATTTGAACAGCTAAGAAAACTAAAACATTAATCAAAACAGCCTTGTACTGGCAAAAGGACAAACATGTAAACAAATAGAACTGAATTGAGAGTTCAGAAATCAACACTCACATTTATGGCCAACCAGTTTTTGACAAGCGGGCAAAGAACACTCAAGTGGGAAGGAATTGTCTTCTCAACAAATGATCTATCTCACACTATACAAAAATCAACTCAGAATGGATCAAACACCTACATATAAGAACTGGAGCCAAAGGATTCCTAGAAGAAAATATAGGGCAGCATCTTTGTTGCTTCCTATTGAAATGGAGCTCGAAGGATATTAAGGAATGATGAGAAAGAAAGAAAGACAGAAAGAAAGAAAGAAAAAGAAAGACACAGACGAGCTCAGGGGGTCTGAGGCTTAACTTTACATCAGACCTCAGACAACTTTATTCTTATCCAGATCCTACTTAAATACTGCAGGGTGACAAAAGGCATGCATGCATTTCTTGAAAGAACAGAGAGCTTATTTTTCAGTGCTCCCTTCCTTCATACTTAACATAACCATTTGGGGTAAACATTCTCTTCCTCCCAGACTGCTCTACATAACAATCTCCACAGTTTACTCCCGCCACCCCCCTAATGCCATCTACTCCCAAGTAGTTCCGCAGGTCTTATATTAATCCTATCTCCTACACATCTTCAGGACCTTGTGTTAAGCAGTGCTTTCTTAGACTACACTAACACCACAACCAGCAAAAGAAAAAAAGATAAATGAAACCTCATCAAAATTAAAAGCTTTTTTTGCATCAGAGGAATTTATCATGAAAGTAAAATGACTTCTTACACAATCAGAGAAAATATTTGGAAACAACATATCAGATAAGGGTTTACTACACAAGAAAAAAATTAAGAAACCCAGCAACTCAACTGCAAAAGGACAACCCAATGAAAAATTGACAAACGTTTTGAATGGACATTTCTCCAAAGAAAATTTATAAAAGGCAAAAAAAGCACATGGAAAGATGCTTAGCACCTTAGCCATTAGGGAAATGCCAATCAAAAGCAGTATGATATACTATTTCACACCCAGTAAACTGGCTACTATTTTAAAAAATTGGAGAGGAAGTGTAGAACGAGAAACAGCTATTCTTTGTTTATGGGAATGTAAAAGAGTAAAATCGCTTCTGAAGATGCTTCCTAAGTTCCTCTGAAAATTAAGTCTAAAATTACCATATGTACCAGCAATGCTAGTTTTAGTTACATACTCCATAGAATTGAAAAGAGGGACTTAAACAAATATTGCACAATGATGTCCATAGCAGCAATATTCATAGTTGCCTAAGGTTGGAAGCAACCCAAGTGCTCATCTACACATAAATGGATAAACAAAACATGGCATATACACACAATGAAATATTATTGTGTGTATATTGAAAATGAATGAAATTGTGATACTTGTGACAACATGGGTGAACCTTGAAGACATCATGTTGAAAGAAATAAGCCATACACACACAAAAAAATATTGTATAATCTCGATGATATGAAATAATTACAAAAAGCAAACTCATAGAATCAGAATCTAGAATATAAGTTAACAAGAGATGGTGTGGGGTGGAGAATAGGGGTTTCTGCTTAAATTTTATGCAGTTCGTATTTGGGATGATGGAAGACTTTTGTTAATGGATATGCTTATTGTAGCACAAAATTGAGAAAGTAATTAACAGCGCTGTGTAATATATGTGAATGTGGTTAAAAAGGGAAATTTTAAGTGTACATATATTACTAGAATAAATATTAAAAAGAAAAATCCATGGGACTATAGAACACAAACAGTAAACCTAAGGTAAACCATGAACTATAATTAATAGCACAATTATAAAAATTGTGTGTTCATCAATTATACCAAAGGTACCACATTAATGCAATGATTTTTTAGTAAACCTACAATTTCTTCTAGAATAAAACAATGTAGATTACAGGTTACTAAGGGTATGGTGTCAGGGAGTGGGGAGTGGTGAGGAACAAGGTACTATTGCTTATTGGGTGCAAAATGTCTGGGTAGTGGAACATTTGCATTATGGATTGTGGCACAATATCGTGAATATAATTAATACCACTGAACTGCACACTTGGAAATGGAAAATTGTGGGTTGTGTATATGTTACCACAATTAAAGTTTAAAAAACCTCTCTCAAAGTAGGGCAAACATAAATGTTTCAATAAAAGCTACTCTAACTCACCTCTCGAAGGGCTCAGGCCAAAGCAGCCCCAAGACCAAAGAAAACATCTGGCACAGAGTTAGAGATAAGTTTTATTAGGCCTTATGAAGAGAAGATCTTTCCTGGTTTCGGCCACCCAGAAAATATGAAAGCAGCACTCCACAAAGGCAAAAGGTGCAAGGGGCACTTTACAAGGTTTCAGGATAAAGACATTCCGTAGTATATGAGAACAGTTTCAGCAGGGTCTTGTGACATGAGGGTCTGGAGATTTGTTAGCAACAGTGATCAGGGAAAAGGAATTTCAATGTCAAGATAAGTGGTTTATGGTACCATCTGTACATTCTTTTCCTGCTTTGAGAAGATCAACTGACTTCTGTCTGGGTCACGTTATAACTTACTATGCGTAATAACTTACTATTTGGAACGGGAGGCTTTGGGTCTCCACTAATAAATGAACTCCTTCTTCAACATATTTTAGCATAGATAGTCAGGCTTTACCATAGTCTTCTCATCTGCTAATTAGAGGAGAGAATTTCTAGAACACACATTTTATGCTACTTTTTAAATACGTTCTTTTGCTTTATTTTATATCTCCTTTTTCTGAGTGCTATAGTGCACCAGTGAGTCTGTATAAGTTTATGTTAAAAGTAACATATTGTTCTGTATTTCCAGTTTAATGTCTATATGGATGTTCAAGACATTTAAATATTATACCAGGCAATTTGACAAACTATAATGTTTCTTTAGTTTTGGCTTGAGTTTACAGTTTATAATAATAAAATGATTATATATACTAGATTCTATAATGGGATACTTGAAAAATTAAAGATTAACTCATAAATTTTTAAGCCTTTTTTTTTTTTATCTTTTCAAGGATTCTGATTTTATTTCCTGTACATGCCTAGGAACTGTTCAATACCTAAATTTTATATTAAAAGGGTAGTGAGTAATACAGTGATTTTCTTTTACATCTACCTAGTTGTGCATATATAAGAAAAGGGAAAAGAATGATGTAAATGATTAGATGTAAGTGGCTGGCATTTGCATATCAAAAGTTAATTTATTCCCTTAAAAAGTTATGACTTAAGTTTCTCATTGTCTCATAATTGAAGTATCATCCTTTAAACTACAGGTTAATGACCACACAATTTTCCCTATTTTTTTATTTCCCAATTTATGTCCTAATACCCTATAAGACTAATCTAACACTTGAGTCAAACTGGTCTTCTTATATTTCCTTGTACCATGCTCACACTTGTCCCCCTCTGCACCTTCCCTTTCTTTTGTAGAAACCCCCACCAAACTGTGTTCAACATGAGACAGCAAGACACTGTCCTACAAGGATTTTCTCCTCCATGAAATACTCTCTGGTCATCCCACCTAGAAAAGATTCTCTTCTTCATGTACCTCAGGCACTCACTGGCTGTGTGCTGGCTCTTTCCATTTTACAGTATATGATGGTTATCTGTTTACACATCCATTCCCTTTCAAGAAGTTTAGCATAATGCATGTTTTCTAAATTTTTGCAGGGAGCAGTAGTGGGAAACACTATTTTGGAATGAGAAAGACAGTGATTTGAACATTGGCTCCATCATTAAATCTTTGTGCAATCTCAAATTATGCTGTTTCTGAAAATCAATTTTCTCATCCATAAAATGATGATACTACCCATGGAATTGCTATACTGAATAAGAAAGATGGGTAGGCAAAGCGCTTTCCAGTACCGCGCTGGGGATTTCTGGGGTCTTTATAGGCTTAGTGGTCGTTATTTATTTCCTTGAAAATATGCTTGGTAACATGCACACTGTATATATCTAATGCACATGTATGCCTTTTTTTGGAGTTCAGTTTGAAGAATTAAGGGAAAAAGGTGACAATCTTCCTGAAAGCAATGGCTCCAACTACAAGCCCATTTGAGTGTCAAGTTCATGATTATTATGCAATGCACATTTGATGACTAATGGATAACTAGTTCCTCCTTCTCCTTCTTTCTCTTCTTAGTCCTTCCCCTTTTCCTCCCCCCTCCCCTTGCTCTCCCATCCTTGTCCTCTTCCTCTTGCTTCTTCTTCTCCTCCTTCTCCTTCTTCATTCTCTATCTTTATCACCTTCTCTCCCTCTTTTCTTTTCTTTCAATGCTCTTTTCAAGTATTTTGATTGAATATATACAACATGTGACATATCGTTCTAAAGAGCTTAGAACCATGTATTTTGGCTTAAACACACTTTAACTTAAACATGCACGGATTTTAGATCCCATGCTTCTTCATTCACACCCCATCCTGACATGCTGAGAATGACAACTCACCCTTGTATGCCATGCGTTGATCTGCAGTTTCTGGCAGGAAATTCTGGAAACACTGTTCTGGCCTTCTATCTGTAATACACCAAGAGCTACAAAACTGAACAGGAGATAAGAGGCAGATTGAACTACCCTGGGCATCCAGAGGCAAAGACCTTGATTGGGGGCTTTGAGAGGATGGGGAGCAGGGTGGGAGGCTGTACAGAAGTTGGTTATTATGTTCTCAGCTGCCCCTTATTGTCTCAGTGACAGCTAACATGATACAGGTATGAAAACTGCCAGAGCACAGCACTGAAAAGTGTTTATGAAGAATTCTTTCTCCTTCTTCCCCTTCTTTTTGTAAACTTGAAAGCTTCAACTAACTACCCACATGGATAGCTTATTGTCTACCTGGGAGCTAAAATGGACAGTCCGTTCCTTTCAGCTCCCAGCTGATTTTGTATGTGCTTGTTTAAAATCAGTTACAATTTAATGAATATAAAACCACCTAATTTCAGAGTCTTGGGAAAGTATTTTCAGGATTGGTTGGCTTTAAAAAGTGAAACCTGCCTGCTCATCTCTGGGAAGTAAAAAGCTGATGCACATTTTTCTTTTCAAATTTGTTCATATCCCTTTTCTGTCAATAAAACTTGCTCTCCTCAATTGCCCTCTTCTTAAAGCAAACATTTAGGAGTCATTTTTGACCTAGGTTCGAGTCTTGGCCCTGCCACTTACTAACTTAGGGCAATTTATCAATTTATTCAAACTTTCGGAGTTTCAGTTTTCCCATGTGTAAAATGGGGATTTTTTACTTAAAATGATGGGAAGTAATGCAGTAGTACCTAAAACAGACTAAGTATATATGTGTTTCGTGACAGATAATAGATGAGAATTATTTCTTTCCCTTTGTCTTTCTATCATTGCTGTTAGCTGTATCATCAATGCCAGAACCCTCTTTCAGGACTTTAGCTAGATTAGGCTTTTACTAACTTTGCAAGCAATAAGGAGCTTCTCTATAAAACCTCCATTTAATTAAGGAAGATAGGATGATGACTTTGTACCAGATTCTGAATATTTGAATGATCTCCTGATAAAATCAGCCTCAACATCCCCTACTCCCAACTCTTCAACTCCTAGGATAGTTCTAGAGTGTGGCTAAGGTAGGTATATTCATGTTTTTTGTTGAGCTGATCTCAAATACTTGCAAGATTCTATTGCTTCTGCTATAAGCAGTCCCAGATGATGGAGATCACTGAAAATAGTCTTGCCGGCTGTCCATGATATTTGTCACTAACCCTGCACTCTAATCACCACATCTGTTACCTACAAATAAGAAACTTGATAAAAAACACAATTGGTAGCCTGAAAGAGGTTGTAGGCCACTGACCTTCAGAGAAATGAGGACATTCTAATATTGATCATCTGGCTTAGCCTGGGGCTACATGCCATTTAAACCAAAAATGACAACTTTTCAGGGATGGAAAGCTGGCAGCCCATGGCTCATATCCTCAAAGAACTGCGAATGAAGTGAACAAAGTATAAAGTGTTTGAAGAACTCAAGTACAGTAGGTTGTGATAGTTCATTATGATTATATTAGACAGCTTAATTTAACAAATGTTAGTGATGAAAGATGGTGTGATATATGAAAAATAATAATCTTGACCCTTACCTTACACAATTTTGACCCTTGATATAAATAAAAATGGATTCAGATTATGTAACATACCTAAACATAAGAATTAAATCTCTAAAGTAAAGCAGAAGAATATCTATGTGACTGTGAGTTAGACAAAAGTTTCTTAAATAGGTCAATCAAACAAAATTTTGAATTTATTTTTAAAGTCGATAAGATGGATTTCATCAAGATTAAAAAATGTTCATTCTTTGAAAGATATGGTTGAAAGATAAAATAAAATCTAAGCCACAGACTGAGAGAAAAACTTCGCAACTATATAGAGAGAAGAAGCTAGAGATCTCTTACAACTCACTAAGAAGTCACTAAGAACAGCTGAAAAAATAAAATGAGTAAAGATGTAAACTGAAAAAATATGAATGGTTAATAAGCACATGAAAGATGCTATCACTAGTCATCAGAGAAAAGTAAATGAGAATTACAATGAAATACCTCTGTATGCCCAAAAGAATGTCTAAAAACTAAAAAAAAAAATATTAACCATACTCAGTGCTCTCAGAGATGTGGAGCAACAGGAAACTTCATATATTAAGTGGGAATGTAAAATGGTACCACCACTTTGGAAAACACTACAGCAATATTCACTTACCATAGACTCAACAATGTTACCTCTAGATATTTACTCAAGAAATATATAAACATATGTTCACATAAGGACATGAATATAAATGTCCATGGAAGCACTCTTCATAACAAACCAAATCTGGAACCAACCCAAATGCTCATCAACTAAAAATAAACAACTATACTCTATTCACACCATGGAATAATAGACAGAAATACAAATGAATATGTATATTTCTCAAAGATGCATGCTGAGTTTAAAAATGGACAACAGAAAAGACTACAGGCTCTGTGATTATGTTAATCTAAAAGTCCTGGAATAGGTAACTACAGGGATAGAAAGTATGACAGTGGTTGTGTGGGGTTGTGTTAGAGATAGGATCAACTGCAAAGGGACTCAAAGAGCCTTGTCGGGGTAAGGGATTCATCCTGTATCTTGACCATATTGGTGCTTACAAGATTATAATAAACACCAAAATGCTACATGTGCTGATGCCTGTATTAAAACAATACAAAACAAAAAATAAAAGTGAGAACGATAAGGTGAAATTCCTAAATTCTTAGATTAAGAGATGGACTGAAATTCAAGGAGTGTTTTATAATCATGGCCAATACTCAGAAAATGTTACTGGAAACCATAATAAAAGTCTATTCCTGTGAGTTGCTCATGTATTCCATTTGGCTTTCATTCTTATAAGGCCTGGAGTGTGATGAGGCTCTTTCTCTCCATGGAAGCTGTTATCAGTGGTTCACTTTCACCTTTGCTTGTACTGCTTTCCAATATTGCCCCAAATCCCATAATCCAAATAACATACAAGTGTACCTCAGAAAACAAATTC